>NC_052048.2:125308550-125619050 GCF_903992535.2 Arvicola amphibius
CTCACATAGTGGAAAAAGATGCTACCAGACTTCTGGAGGAGAAAAGTCATCAATAGTGTAACCCAGCAACGGTCCTTGTGTAAGTATTATAGCTCAGATGGTATCCTGCAGTCAGGAGCCAAGGAATACCACAAAGTCAAAGAACACAATAAACCTCACAAAACAGATTTATTGACAGGGGAAAACCTCTACTTGGGCAGAAGCAACAGAGAACTGAGCAGAAAACAGGGTTTACATAAGGTTTCTTTGTGGTGGAGCTTTCCAGGTGGGGATTAGTAGGTTTTCAAGTCCAGAACTTGGACATTTTATTCTGTATGTTAGGGGCTAGGTCAGGCCTTCAGGGTAATTAAAATGTTCTGTGGGTGGAACCTATTTGATTTAAGGTCCTCATGTAAGGGGCTTGGCCTCTCAAGGGCTGGCCTTATACTCTGCATACTATGCTACAGATTGCATGGTAAGATGGGGTCACAGGTGCAGTAATGGCATGACTCTAATGGGCCCACTAGTCACTTTTGGTTAGAAAGGAAGAGGAAATAGAAAGGATGTAAAAGTTGAAGGATCAAGAGGAGTGCTATAAAATGCTATTATTTTCTGGAGATGATACAACCATCAGACTCATAAATTCAAAAATCTATGATTGCTTGCATAAGACCTATACAAGATCAAGCCCCAAATTCCTGCCCAGAGAAGGTAAAAGAGATCCAGGCCCCACCCACTACTGAGGAGCTATTGGCAGTGAATAGTTGCTGGGGTGGGAGAAGAATCATTCTTTTTGAGAGTTGTGTGTACTACAATAAATAAAAATGCAGAGATAGAAATTGGAGTTCAACCTAAAGGTCAGAAAAATGAAAGAGCCAGCCACTGGCTCTTACCTCAGTCTGAAATGGAAATCCTACTTCCAGAAAACTCAGAATGAGACTGATTGAGAGCTGTCTCCTCCCATTTTATATTCCTCTCTAGGACTGGGGTTAAAGGTGCTCACCACTACCTCCTGGTTTCTATGGCAAACTAATATGGCTACTGGGAATAAAGGCATGTGCCACCACTGCCTGGTCTGTAAGGCTAGTCAGTGTGGTTGTTTTACTCTGAACTTCAGGCAAGCTTTATTTATTAAAATACAAAGAAAATATCACTACAGTTGTGAGTTTCCCACACTCCAGTGGATGGTTTCACACTCATGCACATATGGACAGGAGCTGCGTCCTGAATGGCCTACATACAGCCTTGTGTGGTATGAAGAGGTTTTCTTGCCTAATCTATAGATATTAAGGATGATACTAAGAAGGGCTGCAGCTGACTTGAACACTTATATGTGGTTACCAGTGCGTTATGACACCAGATACTGCAGCTCCCTTCGGGAATTCTGCCTCCTACACCTGGCAGAGTAGATTCTCTTGGACACCACTCACTGTTGCTTATGCTCAATTGTGATTTTTAATGATAGCATTCTTCCTTCCCCACTCCCAGCCTGAGACAATATGTGAATGCATCCCAATCTAGATCAGTCACTGTCACCAGGGAATTGATTCAAATCTTGGAACTTAGTCATTGGGTTGCAGCATGTTTAGGCTTAGGCCCTCTATCAGGTTCCTCTCATTTTCTGGCATCCTCAAGACCCTATTACTTCTTTGCTTTAATGGGTCACTCAGCACTTTTCCAATAAAAATATGTGCATGTGTAATGTTTGTATTTGAGATATGTGTATATTTATGTAATTTTCCAATTTATTTTGTTGGATCAGAACTGAGTTTATAACAGCAGAAAGCATTCCACATGACCATTGAGTAATTACATTACATCTTTGTCAAGTTTCTGATGTTTGTAAAATAGCACAGTCAGGTATTGTGTTGTAGTATCTGAAAGGGTGGTGATTATGGTGAAAAAAATGGGACAATAGAGAAGAGAACTTTAGAGTTATTTTCATAAAATGGAAAACTGTGGAAGAATGTGTACCCAAATAACAAATACAAGTAAAAGTATGTTGATGGTAAATTGTGCTCTATACTTATATAAGGAAAGTGAGAGACAGTGAAGGAAACAGGAAGCCAAAAACAATATACAAAAGAGATAATGCCGTGTACAGGGAGTTTCAGAGTGATTTCTTCTTCAGCCATATATGGATCCTATTCTGCATAAAGCATAAGAAACATGATAATGAATGGATTCCCTTCTGCTAGATTCATTAGTGAATCTTCTGGGTGACTTGTATTTGCAGTCATGAGAGTAAAGCTAACTTCAGGGAACTGCCTCTTCTCTGTTTCAGTGTAGGTTCTTTTTTATTTTTTGGGTTTTTGAGACAGGGTTTCTCTGGAGCTTTAGAGCCTGTCCTGGAGCTAGCTCTTGTAGAGCAGGCTGGCCTCGAACTCACAGAGATCTGCCTGCCTCTGCCTCCCGAGTGCTGGGATTAAAGGCGTGCTCCACCACTGCCCGGCTTGTAGGTTCTTTTATATGCATGAGAGGTTGTTAGTGGAATCACATAGGGTACAGTGTAAAATAAAAACAGGAAGGAAGAATTTCCTACAAAAAAATTTAACCAGTACTAGAATAATAAGAAGTGCTTGGAGAATATAACACCATATATACTGTTTAATGTAGTCATATAAATTAAAATGAACTGAGTTTATAACAGCAGAAGGCATTCCACATGACCATTGAGTAATTGCATTACATCTTTGTCAAATTTTAATATTTTAAAATATTGTTAAAGTGTTTTATGAAAATATAAACAAGCCATAAATATAAACAGTCTTTTAAAGGATTTATTTTTCTTTTAACTGTGTGTATGTGTATGATTGTGTATCTAGGAAAGTCAGAAGAGGGAGTAGAATCCTGTGAGGCTTGAGTTACAAGGTGAGAGTTTCCTGACCTGGCACTAGGAAGCAATTACTAGTCTTCTAGAAGACAGGGAAGTTGTCTTAACTGCTGAGCATTTCTCAAGATCTTATAGTCTTTATTTCTTCTTTATTACTGGACTATTTATAAACACAATAAACACTGAAATTTTAAGAAATATTTTGACAGAATTTTCAAGGTGACTATGTCTTTTCCCAGTCATTTTTATATAAAATAAGCTTCATTTCCCCAAATATCGTATTGTTCTATTTGTTATCATCATAATAGCTCATGACCCTAACTTAATTAGTTTAGATATCTATATAAAATCCTGTTATATTTAATGATAATTTATTTTCTATAAATTCATTAAATAATGTACTTTACCTCAGTATAGTATAAAGTGAAATATAAGGATGGGCACATAAAGCCTCACTGTTGTGGGATAATGCTCTTATATACTGTAAAGATTGTCACTTATATTGGCTTAATAAAATTCTGATTGGCCAGTAGTCAGATAGGAAGTATAAGAAGGGCAAACAGACTAGGAGAATTCTAGGAAAAGGAAAAACAGAGAGTCAGTTGTCACCCAGACATAGAGGAATCAAGATGAGAATGCCTTACTGAGAAAAGGTACCAAACCACATGACTAAACATAGTTAAGAACTGTGGGTTAATTTCAGCATAAGAGCCAGTTAGTAATAAACCTGAACAATAGACCAAATAGGCCAACCAGCTTATAATTAATATAATCCTCTTTGTATTTATTTGGGGCTGAATGGCTGTGGTACTGGGCGGGAAAGAAACTTCTGTCTACACTTCACTCTTTTCTGAACCTAAAGACTACTGAAACCACATGAGCTTCTGCAGGAAGTGCCTTTGCATCTCCCCTGAGAGAGTATCATTCAAATTAGCTCCTTCAATGGAAATATTCCCAAACTGATTTTTATGTACCACACAGATCACCATCAACCCAACCCATGATTTTCATCATATTACCTGTATGTGTCCATTATTTTCTCTGCCAAGTGTTAAAAATGAGAAGAGCAAGCATGGCATTACTAGCAAAACAGAGACATTTTTCTATCCTCACCTAACATACCAGTTACACCAAATTATTTCCAGGGTTTTTCTTCTGAAAGAAACATAAGTGCCAGATGCTTGTACACACTGTAGTAAACATTTTTTCCTCACAGAAAAATGAAAATCTTAGCTAACACACAAACTTAAGTGTTCTTGTTTGTTTTATTTCTCCTTCTATTTATCATGGTTGTATCCCAATATTTTGGTGAGATCAAAAATATTCACAAACATCTGAAGTTCATATTTACAGTTAAGGTCAGCATTACACGAACAGAGCAAGGAAGATAATGACGACAGGTGTTGGCATTTGGGAGCCCAAATGGATGGTTTAAGGTGGGGGTTACTACGCATATCTGTCTGCTTTCTACAGCTCTTCACCATTAAAAGATTCCATGCCTCTGTGAACAAGGTCCAGCTTCTGCAGTAGTCTGCAACTGAGTATGACTTGCTAGGTTCTGGTTACTGCTTAGAATCTAAGACTTAGATGTTGGCAGGCAGGTGTGTTCAACTTGTGGCAGGTTGTTCACATGAATCCTGAAATAGATATGAATACAACCCAACACATTTTCACATGACAATATGTTACCTCAGTTTCAAAATGATACAGCTGGGCACTCTTAGCTAGTCCCTCAAAGTTTATGTGGTTTCGGTGGTATGTCCTTTTGTTTCAAGCTGTACATAGTTCTCACCTTGGGGAATGTATATACCACATTTTTTGGAAAGACATAGTTGAAGCAATTAAAAATCTGTGTTAATCTTCTGTATGTTTTATACATAAAAAAGATTTTCAAGTCATTTATTTTCATCTAAACAACTGGGGAGAGAAATGGCCCTTTCCCTTGGTACTTTTAGATTGTCTCAGTTGTATAAGTCTAGAATTTTGCATTTAATACATAAATATCTGGTAACTCTTTACAAAGCACACACACACACACACACACACACACACAAATCACTCATTTAAGTGTTGGAAATGTAAGAGGTCCAGTTCAGATGTGTGTCCTTGGTATGAGAGTGATTCATCTCCAGGTAGATGTGCAGAGAGTTCTCCTTCCTGTCCTTGTTGATGCTGAATGCTTCAGGTCTCTTCCCTAATGTGGAATTAAATTGAAAGTCAGAAAAGGTGTAAAAGCACATAGAGCCATAAATGGAATTACTATTTCAAGCACATGAAGTGATTATTTTTGAAAGCAAATCTTGTGCTGCAAGGAAAAGGCACAGCAAAAGATTTATTTCTACAGTATATGGGAGGTCAGAAATAAAGTAATATCACAAAATGCATCATGTATTTAAATAGATAAACAATAATACTTCCAAACTAATTTCACAAAATATAGAAAAAACCTTATGTTACCTATGATGAACATGAAAGGCAATTTCTGGTAATCAGTTTAAAGAAGTAAAAAAAAATATCTCTTCTACACTTACTCATCAGTTTCCAGTGACAACAGAGTAACAGATGATAAATATTATGTTTCCTTTTCATTTTATCTTATGTGTTGAGTTCCATAATCAATTCCACACAGTGTGTGTGGAAAAAATGAACAATCTCCTATAGATACTAGAGTTGCTTTTGTTCCTCATGCATAAACATCTCAAATCACAAGGTTTCATCTCTCTAATTCTGTGCTGTGATGTTTCCAAACTACCTTCTAAAGTTTCATTTTATGGTGTGGAACTAAAGTGTTCTTCCTGAAATAGACAAAGTAACATAGAAAGCAGTAGAGTGCTTTACATGTAAAGATACACATAGTTTCCCTTAGCGTTTTTGGTCATCCAATTATATGTACATGGTGTATGTGCATATGTGTGTGTGCATATGTACATGTTCATATGTCTAGTGTATATATGTATGCATGTATTGATATTTATATGAAATGTTTGCATGTGTGTGATAGACTAATGTAAAGTGTATTTCTCATCATGTATCATCTTAAAACTGTAAAAGCTTCTCTCTTATATAATATGTGTTCTTCTTACACAATACATTAATTATGACTTCATTTTACTTATTTGAATACACTGAATCTAGGAAAGAAGCTAATGGTTCAAGATCTATGAAGTATCACATGGAATAAAATATTTTAATTGTAATAATTTCATTCTGAATTTTCATAATCTATACAAACTACATACAAAATACATACAAAATACAAACTACATACAAAATACATCATTTTAATTCTGCCAAAAGCCTATTTACTCATCATTTTAGAAATATTGATTCTGTTCAAATTAATTTAGAATAGAATGATTTCAGAGAAATTTCTATTTTATATATTGTAATTTTATTGCTGATAGATATGTATATGTTAGTTGTCTATTAATATCCAGGCAAGGAGGGGACCAGAGAAAAATGTAGAGCTCAATAAAAAATATCTAATCGTATTATATTTTTGTACACTTGAACTTGTCCATATTGGGTTTCATGGTCTACGTTGATGACGACAACTGAACAGATCTCTTTCTCTTCATGTGTACTCTTTTGCTGACCAACTGGGCCTCTTTCCTCCCACATACTAAATTCCCCAGGTTTCCAGAGGACCTAGCTGGTTGCTTTCAGTCCACTGAGGAGACTCTCCAGAGAGATATGGGAACATGAAGTGATTCCCACATAATGGAAGCACTCAGTAAGAATTCTCATACACAAGAAGGACAAGCTGGACTGCTCAAATTACAAGGACATTAGTTTGTTGTGCCATAGCAGCAAGATCTTCTTCTCCATTGTCCAGCAAAGGATCAAGGACAGAACAGAGAAAATCCTAGCAGAGGCTCAGTGTAGGTTCAGAGTTAATAGATCAGATCTTTACTTTGAGGCAACTGGCAGAAAAATGCAAAGAATTTGGAAAAGACTTATATGTATTTTACATCAACGTTAGGAAGGCATTCGATTGCATTTGGAGGAAAGAACTTTGGGAAACAATGTGGTTCTACAGGTATACAAAAAAAATCATAAGAATACTAGATAATGCCTATTAAGACACCTTTGCATCACTCAAAGTCTATGGAGAACTAAGTGGTCAGTTTAGACAATTGTAGGAGTGTTGCAAGTATGAGTCCTATCACCACTACTATTTAATATAATCCTGGAATTAATAATAGCAACAGTCCTGGAGGATGAGGGAATAGGCATTCAGATACATGGTATGTCAGTCAATAAATTGGGTTTTGCTGACGATACTCTACTACTACTTACTGAAAGTTCAAATGAGCTGCAGGCCATGGTAAATAGAGTGGTGGAAGTCAGTGAAAACCTCGGAATGAAAATAAACATTGAGAAGACAGAGACACAACACATGGGACGGGTGCACAAGGATTTTAACACTGTGGTAAAGAATCAGAACCCCAAACAAACAGTCAACTTTGCTTTTCTGGGAGGAAACCTCAGTTCAAATGAGGGAACTATTTCAGAGGCAGATAGAGATAGCAGGACTGCATTCCAGGCACTAGAAAAGGTTTAGTCAGCAAGAGGCATAATGACAGCAACAAAATTACAAGTTATGAGACACTTGTCTTGAGCTGCCTGCTTTAAAACTTTGAAACCTGGACAATGAAACATTCCTCAGGACAGTGGCTGAATTTGTTTGAGATGGCATGTTTCAGGAGGATTCTGGGCATCACATGAAAAGGTAGGCAGCTCAACGATGTTATTAAGAAACATCTCCATCTGCAGAAGGAAGCAAACTACAGGACATGGCAACAACACTTAAGATACTCTGACCATGTTATGAGAGTACATGAGAGCAGACAACCAAAGATAACACTGCTTGGAGGAATGTGCAGGATAAGGCAAAGAGGAAGACCCAAAAAGACACTGGATAAGGAGCAATGAAGGAAGACTGTGGAACTTTGTGTATGAAAATAACACAAGCATCTAGATTGCCCAGGAAAGGAACAACTGGAGAACTGCCATAAACAGGTTGCCAATGCATTCTTAAGCATTGCTATGGTATAAATAATGATAAATGAGATGATATTACATTTACTATATGTCCTAAAAGACATTATAGCATATATACTTTTATGTATGCCCAAATTAAGTCATGATTAAGTAACAAGAAGAGAGTACTGTGTTATTATTCAGGACAATATTTCTTATGATTCTGAGTTCCATAGAGGTGCTGATACCAAACTTACATGGATCGCTTCCTTCTCTTCTGCTTCTCACTCATTATGTAGACTGTGTTCTTTGCCAGAGTGTCCTGGAGCTCAGTAGAGTGTCTTGTGCAGGACAGCTCAATATGCATAGGCTTAGTATCCACAGGTATTGTTGTCTATTGTTTTTTACTATTTATCCTGTTCCCAATATAAGAACATCAGGAAGTCAATCTACATTATGAGGCATGTGTCAGGTGCATGTGTATCTTATTTGGGGTCTATATACATATATCTTTCTGATCAAATCTCAGAGAATCATCTTACTTTAAATCACTGTTACCAATTATTTTATAAGTAAGAGAGTCCATGATTTTAGTTTTTGGTATTTTAGCTTTAGACATTCTATACAGTTATGAAAACTATGGCTTAGTTTTACAGAGAGTCAAGATTAATGATATGTAGAAATATCTTCATTACATCCATGTTGAACAACCGTAGCTGACAATATTTTCTTTAATTATTCTGAAACACCTATACTCTTCAGCCTTTCGTTCATTCATCCACTCATTCAGTCAGTCAGTCACCTAAGCTTCTCAAAATTTCTGTTATTTGCTGCTCCAAGAAAGAAATTATGTTAATCATTGGGTTGATGGAAAACAACTTACTCTGAATTTAGCACCATTTTGTGTGTAACCACAATACTGACAGTTATTAATTATAGGATAGGTAAAGATATACACATAATAACCTTTAATAAATTCTTTTCCATTTCAAAATTTTACTTACTCTGAATTTAGAACCATTTTGTGCTTAACCATAATACTGACAGTTTTTAATTATAGGATAGGCAAAGATATACACAAAATAACCTTTAATAATTTTTTTTCCACTTTAAAATTTTAATCAATGATGTATGTACCTTTCTAAAATTTGTAAGACTGCCAACACTATTTTTCACATGTTAGAAAATTTTCTAACAGGAAGTTTATGTTCTACCATTAATTTTAATAACACACTAATCAAAATATCATATAATAAGGAAAATAAAATGAAGAAATAAATGTGACTTAGTTAAAAAGCCTGGTTGGAGCTAATTTCTGTAATTATTCTATTTGTAGAATCCATATGCCTTTTGACAGGTCTGTGTTGATCCCATAGAGAGGGGGGAGTTCAAAGTTCATGGTCTCTAATCATTATTTAGTCAATGACACTTGATATCTAATGAAAGTTCCACACCATTTGTCAATGGTTATGCCATGACTGTACTCTCTGCTCCCATGTGTTTAATTTCTTAAACCTCAAAAGAATGGAGGCAGTTGCTAAGCAATGACTGAAGTAGTAGGAGTTTATTAAGAGAAACATTTCTAGACTCAAGTTGATGTGGGATTTCCCTCTTTATGCTATGAATATGTTTTATTACCATTGGTTAATAAAGAAGCTATTTTGGCCTACAGTGGGGCAGACTAGAGCTAGGCAGGAAAACTGAACAGAATGCAGGGAGAAAGAAGGTAGAGTCAAGGGCATGACGTGTAGCTGCAAAAAGAGAAAGATGCTAGAAACTTACATGTAGGTCACAACCTTATGGTGATATATAGATTAATAGAAATGGGTTAATTTAAGATGTAAGACCTAGCTAGAAATACCCCTGAGCCACCAGGCATTGTTGTAATTAATATAGTTTCTTTGTCATATCTGGGTCTGGGGGCTGAGAAACCAGTGGCATCTCGCTTACAAATGGCTCCCACAATCTGGGGCAGGTATCTACATAAGACCTAAAAAAGCTTAAATAAAAAAGAGGACTTCTAGACCCACAAAAACAGGAGCCAAGCACAGCTTCTTGATAACGTCAGTTTTGTTTCTGATAGGCTCTATTTGCTGGCCACAAGCAGAAGGCTCCTGTAAGAAATGTATTCTTGATTCACAACTGCAGCGTGAACAGCTCTGGCTCTTTCTGGAGGTCCTGCTACAGAGATCAGAGTTTGTGAGCAGAGTGTTACAAGTTGCTTAATGGTAACATAATCTCACTGCATCTCTGGGGGTTTCACATAGGTGGTGAACATTCCTCTGCCATGTTAGACAGGGTGGTGCCAACCGGCAAAGCCACATTATTTCTAGCCATGCTGTTCAGCATTTAAAAACAAAAAGTGCTTCTGGAAGGAAAAATGATTACACATATGCAATTAAAAGACAGATTCAGCATTCCACTCACAAACTATCCTATCCCCCTGTAACCTCAGTGGAACCCCAAAACACAGCCTGGTACTACACAGAGAGGACCAAGAGAGAGGACAAAGTGTGGAAGTTTGAAGTACAAGCTGTGACTGCACAGAGTGGACCAAGAGAGCAAACCAAGGCAATAGACCAAGAGAGCAGGCCAAGAGAGACCTCAGTGGCTCACTGAGACACACAGTGACAGTAAAGAGAGGATCAAGAAGAGTTACCCAAGAAACAGACAGCCATTGCAAGGATTAGATCAAAAGGCAAAGACACTGCCAATATCCACTGATGAAAGAGATAGGTAGGCACCAATGCCAAAGTTCATCCAACAACCTAAAAACAACACGATTACACAAGAACCCAGTGATCATACCACAGATGACTTGATCATCCTAATGCAGAAGAAGAAGGAGAAGGAGAAGGAGAAGGAGAAGGAGAAGGAGAAGAAGAAGAAGAAGAAGAAGAAGAAGAAGAAGAAGAAGAAGAAGAAGAAGAAGAAGAAGAAGAAAATGATTTTATACATAACCTTTCTAATATGATGGAAACCTTTAAAGAGAAAGTAAAAAATTCCCTTAAAGAAATGGAGGAAAAGAAAGACAAAGAAAAATTGGAAGAAATTAATAAATCTCTCAAAGAAACCCAGGGAAACCAAGAGCAAACAGTGAAATCATTGAAGCAAACAGCTCAAGACTTGAAGACAGAAATAGAGACAATAAAGAAAAGAAAAACCAAGGGATTCTTATTATGGAAAATCTGGGTAAATGAAAGGAAACCACAGAGGCAAGCATAACCAAGAATACAAGGGATGGTAGAGAGAATCTCAGGTGTTGAAGATACAATAGAGGAAATAGATTCATCGGTCAAAGAAAACATTTAATCCAAAAAATTCTTAACAAAAAACAGCAAGGAAATCTGGCATAGCATGAAAAGACCAAATCTAAGAATATAAGAATATTATGGATAGAAGAAGGAGAAGTCCAGCTCAAAAGCAGAGAAAATATATTCAACAAAATCATAGAAGAAAAATTTTCCAACTCGAAGAAGGATATTCCTATGAAGGTACAAAACACTTAAGAACACCATAAAGATTGGATCAAAAAAGTTCCCTCACCATATAATAGTCAAAACACAAAAATACAGAATTAAAAAAGAATATTACAAACTGCAAAGGAAAAAGGTCAAGTAAAAAATTAAAAGTAAACCTATCAGAATTACACCTGACTTCTTAGTGGAAACCATGAAAGCCAGAAGATCCTAGACAGATGTGCCACAGACACTTACAGACCATGGATGCAAGCACAGACTACTATACCTAGAAAAGATTTCAATCACCATTGATAGGGAAAACCATATTTTCCATGACAAAACCAGATTTAAACAATACCTATCCACAAATCCATCCCTACAGAAAGTACCAAAAGTAAAACTCCACTCCAAGGAAGCTAACTGAACTCACAAAGTATAGGCAGCAGATAACCTCACGCCAGCAAAACCCAATGAAGAGAAACACACAAAAACTGCCACCGAAAAATAACAAGAATTGACAATCATTGGTCATTAGTATCTCTTAATATCAATGGACTAAATTCACCTATAAAAAGACCCAGGCAAAGAAAATGGATATGAAAGCATGATTCAGCCTTCTGCTTTTACAAGAAACACACCTCAACCTCAAAGACAGATATTACCTCAGAGTAAAGTATTGGGAAAAGGTTTTCCAATCAAATGAACCTAAGAAACAAGTGGGTGTAGCTATCTTAATATCTAACAAAATAGACTTTGAACTAAAATCAATCAAAAAGATGGAGAAGGACACTTTATACTCATAACAGGAACAATCCATTAGGATGAAGTCTCCAACGTGAACATCTATGCCCCAAAAATAAAAGCACAATATGTAAAAGAAACATTATTAAAGCTTAAATCTCACATCAAACCCCACCCACTAATTGTAGTAGACTTCAACACCCCATTTTCCCCAATAGACAGGTCAACCAGACAGAAACATAACAGAGAAATAAGAGAACTAACAAATTTCATGACTGAAATGGACTTGACAGACATCTATAGAACATTCCACCCAAACACAACAGGATATGCCATCTTCTCAGAACCTCATGGAAACTTCTATGAAACTGACCACGTACTCAGTCACAAAGAAACTTCAACAGATACAAAAAAAATGGAGTAACCCCATGTATATTATTGGATCACCATGGTTTAAAGTTAGAATTTAACAATACTAATCATGTTAGATTTTCTAGATATATAGAAATATATTATTTATATAAATAATCTTCAAAACTTCAAAAACCTACAGAATATGGCATTTAAAATGTTTTAAGAATTTAGACTTTTCTCAACAGTAAGACATGTCTACTCTTGGCTGTGCCAATTACTTCAGAGAGGTTGATGGGCATTGAAGAAAGTTGTTATGGAATTTACCTTCAGTGTGACAAGACCAGCCATTTGGGCAAGAAATTGGTCTTTCCTGGACTCCTTGATCACATGATGTATAAACTGAACAAGCAGAACCCACAGAAAAGTTACTGCTGAACTTTCCTAAACGAGGTGAGACAGTCCATCAGGGTTCATGCTTCATGAAAGTCTGCCAGACATTGTGCAGGACACAGAAGTAAGTGGCAGACAAACTGCCAATATAGACAAAACAGTCTTTGAAATTTTCTACTTCAAGGAAAAGTCTGCCAGATATTATGTGTCTGGAGGGTGAAGATAGATATCCCAGTATTATAGAAGAACTTTGAGTAACTGTCTAGACAATAGGATGTCTCTGTCAATTTTAGAACTTAGGAAGTTGCTTTCAATGTACTTATGTTTACTTTGGGTTCTTTGACATTGGAGCATAGTCTTTGATTCTTAAATCTTTTAAAGAAAATGCCAGTTAATATGTCTAAATAAATGCCCAGGCTATTCACAAAGCACATGTCATAAAGCACTTGTACAAACTTGACAATAATGTCCATTTTCACTTATTCTAGACAGTAGGATGGGGGAAAAAAATCTTGTTCACAGCCATAATCTGCTGGGTTCTCACTAGAAAGTGAAAAAGGGAATTGTCAGTGTCTTCCTGGAGCTCTGAACCCAAACCTAGTATACCTCTTACGCATTCCAAAGGTCTGAGCAAGCACTTCTGCAAAATAGGGGACCGGGAATTGATGAATGTGATGGCTGTGCTTTTGTTTACTTTGGGGGAAAACTAGATGAACCTGGGAAGGAATCTGAACAGAGATAACTCCTTCATGAGATTGACATGCAGGCAACTCTGAAGGTCATTTTCTTGATTATTGTCTGGGGATGGGGCAATCCATAGGGATTGGTTCCACACCTAGGCAGGTCGTACTCAGTTGTATAGGGAAGCTGAGGATGCCAGAAAGAACAAGCTAGTAAAAAGCCTTTCTCCATGGATTTTGCCTCAGTTCCAGCCTCTATGTCCCTGCCTTGAGTCACTGAGTGATGGAGTGGTCTTAGAGTTGCAAAGATAAAATAAAAGTTGTTTTGGTCATGGTGCTTTATCACAACCATAGAAAGCAAACTAATACTGATAGTTAAAGAGAATGTGAGGAAAATGAGTTAGCAATGTTAGTATACATGAAAAATCAGCATAATTCCTAACAGCTTTATGAAGATCTACTTTTATACTCATGAATATGTGTAACCTTTACCATTAATTTCATTACAACAGAAGGAGAACTTTATAGAAAATCAGGACACATCTCTATTTAACTCCTGCCCCTAAGGCTCAAGGGACATCATGGAAGTAAGCTTGGAAGAACCAGAGGTCCAGGAAAGCTGCTGAGAGATTGCATCTTCTAGAAATGACAGGAAAAACTTACCCATGATACCACCACCAAATGGTGGCCTGAAAAGACAAGTACAACAGCTAAATAAAGAGTCCATGATTTATAGATGGAACAAGGGAGAATACTTGGCAGTATTTGAAAGAAGGGAAGGAAAAAGTAAAATTGTATGATTGCATTTAATTTAGACAATAAATAAAAACCTGTGTCTCTGATGGCCAAAAGAAAAGGCTTTCTGTTTAAGAAAAATGCTTCTCAAACTATTGATGAATAATCATTTATTTCTGTGTCATGAAATGGTAAAAAAAAAAATCTCTAAAGAACAGAAGATGCATTTGCGTGATTCATGTTTATGTAAAGAGCAAATGCTGGGCATTGTGATAACACATAGATTCACAGGCTTACATCTCTTTGTTACACAAAGATGTAAATGAAAGAGTATGATCACACATTGCTAGAGGATTTATCAAACACATTGCTTGAAAGGCAGAGCTTATGTGGGAGCATTTGATGTTTTGTATTCTAAAGGAAGAGGGATCAGCCAGGAATTCTAAGGTGCAAATAAGAAAGGATTTCCTTTGCTTTTTCTGGGTTCTGTATCCACATTCCAAGGTATTTTGTCAATTATGTGTGTAATGCTGGGAGCAAAGACCTGTATGTGGTTATAGTCAAGCCATCTAAGTTCACAAGTAAGTAAGCTATTCAGAAGCCTCTGTGGGGAAAGTTCCAGGCCCAGGAAATAACCTTTATCTCTCCCTGTTTGTTAAGAATCCCGACAGACCTGCAGATCCCAGGCCCCAGAAGTTATTAGCATTCCCCCTGTCAATTAATATTTATAGACCCTCAGTATTTCCTTATCGCTTCCTGTCAGCTAGGGATATCTCCAGACCTGGCATTCCACTTAGAACAATTGCACAGCAACCTACCTACTCCCTGACCTTTGCTATATAATACTGAGAAAAAATAAAATTTGAAGCTTGATCAGAATGCAGGCTTGCTGTCCATTTTCTCGAGTCTCTTGTTCCTCCATTCTCTCCTCCAGGGTTCTGGTACCTGGTTTCTGTCCCACTTGTAGGGACAGTAAAGCAAGACATAAATGAGTTTTTACTGTAAAATTTTTAATTTTTTCCTTTGATTGAAAATAAATTTTTATATTATATATACTTTTTTAGGATTTCCACTCCCCTTATCCTTCCAGTTGCTCCCACCCACCCTACCATTGCTTCATACTCTTTCTGCCTCTCCTTAGAAACCAATTAGGTATCTAAGGAATGATAAAATAAAACAAGACAAACAAATTGGAATAGAACAAAATAACCAAATAATAAAAAGAGCTATGTAAAAAGCACAAGGAACACACATAGATACAGAAAAGCATATGTTCACACACACAGTTTTACTTTCTCTGTTCCCGAATTTTGATAGCCACTAGTATGGAATCTGTCTCTATTGGTGTTCCTACATGGGGCATATCATATGAACCCAAATATGTAGTGAGTGACTTTTTCTGTTCGGTGTTTTCACTGAGCATGTTTTCAAGGATCTCGTTGCAGTGTAAATCAAGGCCATGTAGTTGTGTGTAAATGATTATTTAGAGCATTCTGACATCTACCTTGGCAAATCCTGAATAGCTTTCCCCCAAATTGGATCTTAAAATACTCTACAATGCTTTTAAGCAGTTTAATTTTTGTGTATTTATTAGATTTGCTTTCAATTTGTAAATTATATGAGCAGAGCTATTACATTTATAATATTCTACTCTGTCAAGAAATTCATATAGGGTAAATAGTCATAATTATAGTCACAGTGAAGTTTCCTCAGATACATTCCCAAACATATGATCTTAGTGAGACCATGATGCGTTTTCCTCATTATTGTTATCATTTTATATCCTGACCTCAGTGTCACTTCCCCCTGCTCTTCCCAGTCCCTCCCCCTTCACTATCCCCTATCCACTACTCCTCAATTTCTACTCAGAAAGGGCAAGCCTCCCTTTTGGCTATATCTTCAAAACATGTCATTTCATGCTGCAGTAAGACTAAGCACCTAGCCTTGTATTCTTGGAGGGCAAGGCAACCAGCATGAAAAATAGGGTTTCAAAAGCCAGTAAAAGAGTTGGAGATGGCCCCTGCTACCACTATTAGGAGTCCCACATGAAGAACAAGCTACACAACTGTCATATATATGCAGAGGGTCTAGGTCAGTCACATGCAGGCTCCCTGGTTGTTGGTTCAGACTCTGTTAACTTCTATGATCCAAGGTTAGTTGATTTTGATGCCCTTGATCTCTCTGGCTCCTAAAATTTTTCCTTTCTCTCTTCAGCACGATTCCCAGATCTCAACCTCAAGTTTGACAGTGGGTCTCTGTGTCTGTTTTCTCCAGTTGCTGGATAAAGCCTCTGATGACAGTTGGGTTAGGTACCATTTTAAGAGTACAGCAAAATATTAAGCATCATTACATTGACTTTTTTCTCTAGTCATGTTTGGTTCAATCCTAGATCTCTGGACCATCCAATCTCTGTGTCCTGTCACTCCAGATAGTGTCAGGGGTGGTCCCACTCTCCTGGCATGGGTTTGAGACTATACCAGTCATTGGTTGGCCAGCCCCACAAACTCTGTACCAACTTTGTCCCAGCACAACCCATAGGCAGGACATACTGTAGGTAGAAGGTTATGTGAGTGACTTGGTGTTCCAATAGCTCCACTGGAAATTTTTCACAGTCACAGGAGATGTCCAATTCACTACTTATTCCCAATTACTAGGAGTCTTAGCTGGGGTTGTCCTTGCATATTTCTAGGAGTGTCTATCTAACCCAAAATACCCCTTTTCCACTCCATAATTTCAGTACTCACCCCCAACCGACTACCTACCCGCTCCCTCATGTTCCCACACCCACTGGCCCATCCGTGAAATCTCTTCTATTTCCCCTTCCCAGGAAGATCTGAGTGTCCCTCTTGGACTCTCCTTGTTACCTAGCCTCTCTGGGTCTGTGGATTGTAGCATAGTACCCTTTACTTTAAAGGTATTATCCACTAATAAGTGAGTACATACCATATTTGTCTTTCTAGGTTTGGGCTACCTCAGTCAGGATTGTTTTTTTTTCCTCATTCACTCCATTTGCCTTTGAATTTCCTTGCTATTGACTTATGATGCATTTTCTGTAATTATTTTTATAACTTTTACCATTTATGCTATTTGAAAACATTTTAGGTCTGTTTATTTATTTGTTTGTTTGTTTGTGTTGTTGTCATTGTTGCTGCTGTTATGTGTATGTGGCCATGAAGGCCAGAGGCCTTGCATTTCCTGGAGCTAGAATCATATGTGACTGTGAACCTGGATTCTGGCAAGTGAAGTTGTGTCTTCTGGAAGAACAATAAATGCTCTTAAGCATGACAATAGATTTAGCTGCAGATTTACATTTTCCTTCCATGTGTATGAGTATAGGCCACATGTATGTCTGTCTTCCATGTGCATGAGCAGTGCTGATGGAGACCGGAAGACAACGACAGAGAGCCTGGATCTAGAGTCACAGACTATCCTGAACCACTATGTGGGAGCTGGAAAGTGAACCTGGGCCCTTTGCAGGAGGAGAAAGTGTTTCTTATCATGGATCCTTCTCTTCAGCTCAGATTTTATCTTTTTCTGGTACTTAGGCTTTGAGTTTTTAAACTACTGTTTTCACTGATCAGAGCTGAAGTTCTGAACAAGTTGTATTTTCAACTCAACTGAAGACATTGGCAAGATCTGGACAGCCACAATTCATTGATCTGGAAGAAAATATTAACAGTGACTAAGTTAAGAGACCCTGAATTTAACATCACAATGAAGTTCAAACAGCAGTGATGACTGAATGTTTAATAGGAATATTTGTAAAATCATTCATCTTTGCACTTGGATTCACAGGGTTGATCTTCAAGAAAATTTCAGTTATCTTCCATTTTTTGGTTTGCAGATATTGTCCAGTTTTTATATGTAAAGGAAGGATTGCAATCTTTATTTCTGCCATCATAGTAAGATTTTTATGTATTATTATTATTATATAAGCAAATTGCCAGAGCTTTTGCTTTCTTCCTGAAATTTTATTTTCTAGAAGTATTGATGGATTTTGCTTTATTCTTTAAGTCTGATTTGATAATCAAGTAATTTTGTGTATGTTTATGTTATGTACCATCTTACATCTATTAGCCCATTGAATCCTCACCACACATCTGTGTGACCTATGCTTGCACTATTTTTGTTACACCCATTAAAAAAACTGCTGTCCCTTGGACTTAAGCAACTGTTTGTAAAATTCCTTGTCCATTATCCACATCACTGATTCAAATTCATTAAAACAAAATGTCAAGGTTTTCTCTTTAGAGGTATCTCTTTATTGAATTAAAGCACAAGAATGAGTTGTTAACTATGTTTTTATGAAATTAATTCTCCACCACTCCTGGACTGTGTCATGTGCAAGCTGCCGAGTGTTAGGAACCATCCCCCTGCATATCCATGAGTTTTCTTATTTTCATACAAAGTCATATGAATTCATGATATCTTTGAGTATATGTCTAGTTATATACATGCATATATGTATGTATGGGTCTTCAACCAAGAGTAGTATATAAAAATGCACAGCAAATACTTATGAATGAACAAATAATTGATCCATGCAGGTATGGTTCCATTCAGCAACCTGTGAATTATAGCTTGGGTAAGGATCTAACACTTTGCAAGAATACAATTGTCTTAGAAATAGGACAGAGTATATCACTGTAGCAACAGGACATGCTCAGCTCCCTGCTGCCCTTCACTGTGTAGTCGTGTCTGTCCAGACAGGAGTTTATCAACAAATCTGTGGCTACCTCTGCATTTGAAAAGATTTCCATGATTGATATCCACCTTGGGCATGTGATTTGTTCTTTATTTGTCTTCTCTATAACCAAGTTTGAAGATTTTATATATGTGTGGGGTGCAGAGGGACAAGGGTGGGGAGAGAGAGTGTGTGAACGAGAGAGATACAGAGAGAGATATAGAGACAGAGAGAGGGAAAGAGAATATGAACGGAGCCTTTGTGCTATAATTAGCAAGCCGTATATTATTACAAAAAGTTTTCACTTCATAACACTGAAATAATAGTAATGAGCCAATACCTGGCAAGGTTACCTTTAATGATTCAATTCTACTTAATGAGAGGTTGATTTGTGGTGCTTTTATTTTTTATTAGCAGCAACATTCTCTTTTAGAAGGAAGCTATATCCTCGGCTATTCAACCACAGAGTCAATAAGTAATTCTCTTTATCTAGCTGGCCCAACACAAATATTCTTTAAATAACATTTGATTTCTAAACAGATAAATGCTTCAAGAATTCTATGGGGATCATATTTTTAATTAAATATTTGGAGTTAAGGATTTTCTTTCTACTTGGATGTTATACCTTGTAAGTAAAAGAACGTTCTCAACTTTAATAATAAATAATGCTATGTAAAAGACACATCAATTGCAAAGGTTTGAATATGAACTCTTTCTCAATATCTACAATTAATCAGCTCTCTACATAGCATAACAAAAGGTATAAAATATGCTTTACAGTTGATTAGATGAACTTTGTACCTTGTACTCATCAGTACCATTTTAAAATGAATGATATTTTAAATGATAATTTAAATCAAACATCAAAATCTGGAATAGGACATACATTCACGGTGTGGTGGCAGCAGCAGGGGAGGTGGCCATGCACTCATAGTGGGAATAACTAAAAATACCCTTGCTGGAAATCAACCTATAGAAAAATTATGAAACAACAGGTCTGACTCTTGAATTTAAAGACAAAGAGATTCGAGAATAGGGCTTCCATTCCATGTTTCTAACACACCCCTCAACCTATATTACCTAGGAATGATGCATAGTTCAAATGGAAACCCATGAGTAAGGCAGCCAAGGATCAGGAATGGTAGCAGGCATGTCTGGGGAGGCTCAGAAGCAGGTCATCATGGTGATGCTGACAATGAAGCCATGACCATGACCTTGACTCTACCTGTGTACCAGACTGCTTACCTAGTGAGTCCTACACTAGCATTGAGTGTGGCATAGTGTGAATATGAAGGAATGATAGCTCTCCAAGCACAGGTATACTGTTGAGTGCCCAATAGAACTGCCTGTCTTCTCTCATCTTTGACTTAGTTTCCCAATTTTCTAGGGAACACATTATCTGTGAATAATCTGTATATACTTCACCAACAACTACTGGTAGTTTTCAGGCTTTAAAATCATATTGCTGGTTTCTTTTTCCTTTCCTAAATTAAGCACCTCTTTGTGAGACTACTTTTCAGCAATGATACAACTGGAATCAGGGCTCATAGCATCTGTCTGTGATGATCACTGCCTTCCCAAATGAGTTTATAATTTCAAAGGACTGCATTTCTTATCTTTGCTTAAAGCAATCTGAAATATGCTTATTCAAAGTGAGTGACTGTTTTTTAAAGGACAGAAATAATAACCTTTGAAAAATACCAGAAGAGGTGTTGTTAACATAAAATCTTAGATCCATAGACAGCTGAGGGGCATTATAAACTTGAGGCTGCATGGGATATAAATTGAGTTCAAGGCCAGCCTAAGCAACTTAAGAGAGACACTCTCTCAAAGTTAAAGAACAAAACAGCAAATAAAAAATGATCTGGGCACACAGATCAGTGAGAGTTCTTAGGTTTAATTCCAAATGTCAAATAAAAAATAATGCATACATGACCTTGTATAGGACTCCTTGGCTTATGTTTAAATGCTAGATTGTAAATTACTAGAAAAAGTATAAGAACAGAAATAGAAAGAACATGGCCTCTGTATATAATAAAACACCTTTACTATATTGGCTAAATAAACATTTTTTTTCTTTTAACCTATATTAATAATAAATTATACCTTGGTAAGTTAACATAATATAGAAATTCTAAGTTTTGTCATTTTCCAAAGAAAATACAGTGCTTCTCTAACCTTAATGTTGATGACACATGAGCATAAAAATTACTGACTTAATATTGGAATCAAATGTAGTTTGTACTATGTATGAGCAATGAGCTGTCTAGTGCAGAGTATGACATGATTGCTGAGCATATATTTACATGGATGTTATACATGGTGCAGGCAGTCCCTCTGAATCCAATGAATAAAGTCAAGGAAAAGGATGGCCTCTTTTCCAAAATACACTTTTATTTATTCTTTGAGATTATTCCATTGTTCACACTGCATTTGGATCATATATTGCCTTCTAACATCATGAACTTGTTTTTTACCCCACTGAGTCAATCACTGCCAGGTGAATTGGAATCGATCACTACGAGGTGACTTAGCCTTGTTTCAATTTGGCCTTATGAAAAGGAGTAAAGGTACAGACCAAGCTCTTTGTTTCAAGAGTTTTGGTGACTGTTTTAGTTCAGCTACTATAAGAAACAAGACCCTGAGTATTTTGTAAATGATAAAAGATTATTTCTCGGTTCTGGGATCTAGCTCATTATCAAGGTGTTTTTATGGTTAAGTTTTAAGGTGGATGTTCTTCAAATTTTCAGAGTGTTAACTTCTAATTGTAACCTAATTTTGCAGAAACAAAGGAAAGATTGATGCCCATGGTCATTTATTCCATTTATGAAGAATATACTTTCATGTCCTCAAATCAAACATACCTTGCCTCTTAACTAACTACATTGAAAACCAGTATTTCATATTATGAATTTCATGTGTATAAAACATTCAATCAACAACAGGAGTCTGTAGATTTCCATGTACTAAATAAATACCAAGCACCAAAAGACTTAGAAAATGTGATATACGCACAACTTGCCTATTTGTGGTTAGCTTTGGTTTTTATTTATTCCATATAAAAATATTGAAGTCTAATTAAATTTATCCTCTTTGTGTATTCTAGCTCATTTCTGTATTATTATGTTAGTTTGAGATGTTTACTTATACTTTATTTTATGCTTTATCTCTTCATTTATAACCATGGTCAAGAAAAACAGAAGATCTTAAGTATATCCTACTTGAAAGCTTATAAAGTCACTTTATGCAGTATTATGAATGTCTTCTAAGAGAAGACTCCTAGATCAGAGATAATGGGCTTGTCTTACACACAGTATAGAAAGCATCATGAATTTCATGTTTAGTCTCCATTTTTATGTCCCTGATACCCATGAGAATAGGAAAGAGCAATCCATTTTAGACATCAGTAGTGGCTCTGAACTTTCAGGTCTCAACCCCTTTAGGTGTCATTATCTTGCTTATCAGATAGTTACAGCATAATTCATAACAGTAGCAAAATTACAGTTATGAAGTAAAACTGAAATAATTTTCAGATGGTGTTCACCATAAAAATGAGGAAATGTAGAAAAGGGTCACAGCATTAGGATATTTGAGAATCACTGTTCTATAGAATTACTAGAATATTATGTAAGTCATGATTCTTTTATTATTTTTCTATCAACTGTCATAACCTATTTTATAAATCCTATGACTTTTTCAGTTTCCAGCATAGATGTACTATATTTTTCCATATAATAACTGTCCATCAATATGAGTTTGTAGTAAAATATTTACTATGTGTGAGCATGTTCTATCAACTATTATCAGTATATCTGTTTCTTAGTGTGTAAACATCTAAAAAATAAAGTATAAATGCTTTTTTTGTTTTGACAGTAACCATAAACTTTCAAGCATCCTCAGTATATATATATATATATATATATATATATATATATATATATATATATATGCAGCATAGGTATATATAACAATGTTCTAATCTCTTAATCTAACAGAATTGTCTTTTTAAATCCTGAGTATCTAAAATCTAGTGCCTCCCTCTTTCAGAATTACTCTCCCATAAAAACTGGTGTCAAAACTTTCTGTATTTTCAGGATTTTGCTTGTTTGGTTTTTTGGCTTATATTTTATGGCTTCTTATATTACAACAAACTAAAAAGCAAAGAAATTATTGACAAACCCATTATACAAAAACTAACCTTGTCATCCCTAGTCAGTAGGGTCCCACCTCTGGAAGGCTTCACGGCTCCTGGAACAGCAGAGCTACCTGAAGACAATTCTTTCAAAACATGACCCCATGAAAACTGATCAGATTCAAATCATAACAGTGTTGAAAGGACAATGAATACTTAAAATTGATCTGATATGTCCAAGAAAGCCCAGGATTCTGGGAAGCAGAGCTGAGCTGTCCCATTCAGCCTCTGGAGGCATCAGGCAGTTCAATGAGACTGCAATATGGGGGTTTCTAGGCCTTTAATAGGCAAGGGTGAGGGCACAAGGATGTTGGCCATAATGCCTCTACACTTGCATGTGGTTGAAATGCCCCTGATGCAGCTTTTTAAAATAAGACACTAAGCAAGAGCAGACAACAGGTTCAGATGGCCTCTTACAGCTTCGGGAGCATAGACTTGTCTCACTTTTACTCCTCAGAGAACACTGGGTTATCATCTGGAAAAAAAGGAAACAGGAATTTTTTGAATAATTGAATGTTCTTAGTTTACTTAACTCTCCTAGACAGTGGATAGCTGTTAGCTCAAATGTTTTCTATCTACCTACCTTATAGACTTATAGACTTTAGACTATCAAGATCTTCTGGAGTCTGACCCTTTGTTCCTCAATATCTAATAGTCCTGAACCTTTTTTGCAACCCTGTGTTACTGTTCTCTTGGAATATATAGATTTTGGCTTTGTATTACTTAGCTATGTGTGGACATAAACTCACCACTTAATAATTTGAGACGGATTCTCCATGGCCCTACATCAGAAGTTAGTCTCTCAATTGTACTTCAATCTTCAACAAATTTAACCAGTTACAATAAAGAATAATGGCTAAGGGTTAACAAACTAGATACCATGCCTGAGTTTATACCTTTATACCCCAATTCTTTTCAGCCATATGGATGATGGGAAAAACAATCACTCTTTGTTGTTTTATATAAGAAAAATATATTCTTCCTAATTCAATGAATTTTTGTAAGATATCATTACATTAATTGTGGGCAATCTTTAAAAGATGATCAATACATGCTAATAGCAAAATATTTAAGAGAAATTAATGAGAATGATTATTACTACTAATACTGACTAGGGATGATTTCTAGTTATAACTCATACAGGTAAATGAATAACTATACAGATAAATGATCAAGCTATGTGTTATAAGTTCAATATCCTGTAAGTCTATGAAATAAGACACTGTCCAAATCATGGAAATAAAATTACTCTCAAATATATGTGTGTCGATTTCTCCCCAACAGAACCTGATGGGCACACCTATTCTCTCACTTCACTCCCTCTCTTCCATCACTGAAAATCAAAGTGAGCAACAATAGTAGTGAGTACAAGTCATGAACTATTTCATTCCCCTTTTCTCCACTAAAGACTTACTGAAGTTCCAAGTCTCATAAACTCCACAGTCTTGTGCTTCCCTGAGAAGAGACCACTGAGAGGAGGTGGCAGAAGTAGCAGAAGGAGAGAAGGAAGTGGGAAATTGAACTTATTCCTCTGGTCAATTAAAGAGGAAGATGATGTCATGGTGATCTCTTACCTGCAATTGTTACATGCTGTGTTTCCTATGGTTAGAAAAAGAGGAAGATGGAATAAGAAGAAAAGATGCCTGGGTTGTTTGGAGAGTTCTTTGAAAGGATCCAAACTTGAACTCTGTAAAATAATGGAAGAAGGGAGAAGGCATGCAAAGTAATCCTGGTAGTATTTATATACTCTGTATAGTATCCACTTCCTATGTCTCAAAATTCTCTTTTATGTATACAAATATGGGACTATTTTTCAAGGGAAATATTAGGTTGCTAATCAAATTTTAGGTGACTTTAGTGATGAAATCCTTTGAGGTATTCACACTGGTCTACTTAATATGAGAAAATATGAAAATAATACAAGTAGCAATGGCATATACTCAGTAATTAGACCCTCTTTTTTTGTGCTTTCCTTAGTTGAAAACAATGGAGTTTTCAAGAATGACAAGGAATAATTATTGTGATTTACAGTTTTGAATTGCATTTTGGAATGTCCATTCTTTCTCTTCCAGTTTCATATGAACAATAATACGATCGAATATTTGTTCTGCTGTTAAACAAGACATTCTTTTTTATATTCCATTAGAAGAAACATAGCGTCATTTTTTGCTTTCACATTACTTAATATTTGGCTGCGAATGCTCTTTGGCAGTAGATAGGGCAATTGATAATTCTGCTGTGTTGCATAAACATTCTCACTTCAAAGAGATTGCCTGTCCAGATCCCCATGGAATTATTTCAAGCCAGATGTCCAATTATGTCCAACATCTTTAATGTTTTCAAAATCATCTTGAGTGTTGTTAATGGAGGATCATTAGGTACAGATTGGAACTTTTTTATGGGCACTGCATAGATTTAGACTATTTGTGCAATGTGTGCTCTTGTTTTGGAAGACTTTAGGGGATTTTATTTCACATGCCATTTTCATAACACTTCATATTTTCATCACTTGACTTGGTTTTATAGTTATAGTAAACATTATCTTTTCTTTCAAGAAATATCTATTAAAACTATGGTAGCATCCAAACATTACACAATGTACTAAGATTAAGATAGAACTTCTAACACATAACTCCAGTTAAGAGAACTGGTAGAAACGGAAATAAAAAATATTGTGAATGTTTCCAGGTATGTCATCATGAAATTGAGACCTAGGATTTTTTTAATGTAGGTCACTGAAATTGAAATTAAAAATTAAAAATGACTTACATTAAGTTCCTGCATTCATCAGAAGGAAAGAATATCATGATCTGGATATCATCAAGATCCACAGTGCTGTAATCACAAGAAGGGGAACTTAGGCAAGGATATGTAAAGATGACTTATTTCAAAATAAAAATTATTTTATTTACTAGTGAAAGTATAGGATGAAGCAATGTATAATTCATCAAAATATTTGGTGCTATCCTTCACAATAAAGAAACTGTTAACTTCTTAGAATAGGACACAGCATGGTCAAATATATATTGAGCATGGATAAAGCTAAAGATCACATGTTGGATATATTAGATTGAAAATCAGCCTCAATAGCTGGCCAGCTAGGAAGTACTTAAACCACTACATATAAGCTAGTGAACTGAATTATAATTGGGAGAAATATTCAGCAAAGATTAGCAAGGTGCTATGTCCAGCTCATATTTATAGGAAGCTGTGAGTAAATGCCTCTCAATTAAAAGAACAAGTAACTGATGCTCATGAATATATTTTAAATATAAAATTGCAAGCATTGTATAAAGCAGTGGTTCACAACCTACCCAATGCTCAGTCCTGTAATTTCTCATGTTGTAATGACAACAACCACAAAATTGCTTTCATTGCTACTTCATGACTAATTTTGTGACAGTTTCTAATTTTAATATAAATATCAGGTATACACGGTATCTGATTGATGACCCTTGTTAAAGTGTCATTTGACCTCTGAAGGAGTCGTGACCCATAGGTTGAGAAGCACTGCTAGGAAGGACGTGTCATCGTCTATGTTTGTATGTAGTTTATCATCCCTTTTCTTTTCATACAAGACTGAGAGATTTCTAAATTTATGTGAAGAGTTTATTTGTAGATTGTTGGCAGTTTGATGTGTATGGAGGATGATTTTATGTACATATCTGTGCTAAGTGAATGCTTCTGAACATCCATGGGATCAGTGGTCAAAGTGATCCAGTGAACAGTGAACAAATCTTCCTCTTAGTTCATAAGCTCAAAAAATTTCAGTTCAATGATATTTCGGGACTGTCTTTACTAGCTTAGTCACAGGAGCACAGGGACATGGCCCTATTCCTCAGGCTCTTCAGGTCCCCAAACAGAAAGTTTCCAAGTAAAGTGGGTTAGCCAGATCTGTGACAAATTCTCAGAGCATATTTGAAAGGAATGAAAATTTTCTCAGCACAACATTGCTCATCACAATTGTAGTGTTTGTTTTCCACAGCTCTTACCTAAAAGATAAGATAGAACTATTATTTTTCAGTATCAGGAAAATTAACTTTGATACAATAGTAATTCAGTGTCACCTAAGGGCCTTTCCTTAATTACATCAACAGCAATGGTATTCAAATACAGCAATACTGGTGATATTAAAAAGGAAGGTTAATAGCAAACCACATCAGATTTAGAAGACAGAAAAAGATGCAGCAATAAAGTGTAGTAAAAGATGCCAGATGCATATGAACTAAAATCAAATTCTGAAAGATATTATTGAGATAATTAGGAAATTTAACTTAATTTATATCAGAAAAAAGAAAATAACTGAAGGACAAAGCTTAGGATACTCAAAGGAAAGTAAAGCTAAATATATTTTGAAGTAGTATTGAAAGAAAGCATGGAAATAACAATGAATACGAGTATAATACAATAAAGAAAAGCAATTATAAAAAATGATTTAAATTAAGTTATGAAAAGAAGTTCTGTGTGTATATAATTTACTCTCCAGAGAAAAGTAAATGAACAATTGAACAAAATTAATATTTATGAAAATAACTTAAAGATGTTTCCACTCAAATTTCCTAATTATCTCAGCTGAAGAGAGGGAATAAGCAAGGAATGAGCTCTTGTAATATGAGCAAGAGGGGTCAAAATTATGATGGGGAAACCCAAAGAGACAGTGGATCTGAGCTTGTGGGAGCTCATGGCCTCTGGAATGACTGCTCTGGAGCCAGCATGGGACCGATCTAGGCCCTCTGCTTCTGGGTAATAGTTGTGTAGTTTGGTCTTTTGTGGGGCACCTACAAGCGAGACCAGGACCTTACTCTTTGTAACCTACTTCCTATGGTGAAATGCCTTGCCCAGTCTTAATGCAGGGGGGCAGATTGGTCCTGCCTCAGCTTGATATACCATGCTTTATTGACTCACATTGGAGGCCTTACCACTTCTGAATGGAGAAAGAGGAGTGGATGGAGGTAAAAGGGTGGTGAGGAGTGGGAATGCGAGGAGAGGAGGGAGGGGAAACTGTGATTGGTATGTAAAATAAATAAATTAAAAATAAACTTACAACTTAAAAAAGAAAAAAAGATTCACTTCTCATATATTTTGATTCTTTTATTATTTTTTTAATTATAAGATTATTTTTAATACACATAAGTAACAAGATTCTTTAATTTGTCAAAACCTTTTTGTGAAAATCTAGTTCATGTACAAATATTTAGGATACAATAGTTAGGGAAATTTTTGATGCCTATTTTTTCTCTTCCTTGCTTCCTTCCTTCCTTCTTTCTTCCTTCCTTCTTTCCCTCCCTCCCTTCCTCCCTCCCTTCCTTCATCTTTCCTTTCTTTTTAGACTAGCTAGACATGGCACTGCTGAAACATTTTATTTCTAGGCCTTTTATATACAAGCTTCCTGTCTCACACTTTTTCTCTGCCACCCACCTACTAACAGGTGCTGTCACTAAAGTTTGGTATTGCTATCGGTGTGGAAAGTAGGTTGGCTGCTTTTTGGTTCTGTTGTTTCTGTAGAACCAAAATATTTTCATTTTCCTTCTCTCTTTGTGATTATTACCGTGTATCTTTGACATATATCCAAGAGCCACCTCTACAATCTGTAAAAAAATCTGAGGTGGCAACTTTCAGGCTTCTCTCAGGTAGGTCTCCTGTTCTAGTTGATGTTGTGTGGCAACAAGGCCAAGATCTGCGATGAGTGTTCACAACTTTCACAGTGTTAGCTCATCTATTTCTAGAACTTTTACATTTGTCATTCTTCTCTTGCTTCTGTTACTCTTCACTGCCTTTGATCTATCTAAAGTCCCCTTGCTATTTTCTGCATTCACATACTTGCGATCTTAAAAAATTTCAGCAGGGTTTTATAATTCTTATTGACGCAGCTGTCACACACTTACCAGTATGACTTTTGTGGGGGTCTTCTTGAGCATGTCTATTCTTACATGGTTGAGAGGCACGTGTTGACCCTTTACGCTTCTTTTTCTGTGAATTTTTATCCACCCACTCCAAGTGTACCTGTGTATATTTGTGTGTGTATGCATATGGCCTATGTGTGTATAGTGGCTGTGTGTTTATTTGTGTGTGTGTGTGTGTGTGTGTGTGTGTGTGTGTATCACTGTGTATGTGTGTGTGTGTGTGTGTGTGTGTTTGGGGGTTTACATGTGAATAAGGGTTCTCCATGTGTGTACGTGCATGAATATATCTATCTGCATGTATGCAGAAGAAAATTTTGCCTTTACAGTCTCCACATAGTTTCTTTGAGATAGTGTCTGTCTCTAAACCTAGAACTAGACTGGCAAGAGCAAGCCTCAGGAATCTTAGTTCCTTCATCTGTGCCCTATACAGCGGTGGTGTTTCAGACACTGGCATAGCCACCTCTTTTCCTATGGGTGCTGAGATTCTAGCTCAGTTACTCATGATTACACAGAATGTGGTCTTACTGAGCTATTTCTTCAGCTACTCATCTCATGACTTTTGTTAATCTTACACTGTCCTTTCAAGTTTTAAAACATTTTAGTGTGGCTTTCTAATTATGAAAATAATAGTAATTCGGGAGTCTTACATAATTCATAAAACAATAATACTTATAAACAACAATTATATACCCCAAAGGTAAGCACCAATATATTTAATATTTTCCCTCCAGAGTGTTTTCCTACAAATGTGCCAGAGATAATACAGTTCTTAAAATTAAGCATTATGACTTTTTATTCAGTTGTGTTTCATAATCATTTCCTATGTATTTAAATTATTCATATATCATGTTCAATAGCTTTCTGGTATAAGACCATATGGACAGTTTCCTAATCTTGACTGCAATTTTCATTATTAACAAAAGGCCTATGACAAACATCTTTGCATAAATTAACATCAGTATTTCAGGTTATTTTCTTGGAAAGCACATCTACAAAGGTTTACAGAATTATAACTTTACCATTACTAAATACTAAATGTTGATTCGTTCTCAAACAGCTTAAAAGTATGACTTTAATTGCTTCCTCTTAAGAATAGGGCCTGAAACACAGTTTTGGAGTATGTACTTATCTTCTGTTGATAATTCATGCGTTTATGTGATGAATTATTTAGCATTTTGTCAGTCATTCTTTCAAACTGTATAAATATTGCTCCATTAGATCTTACAGATGTTCTTAACACATCCTAAGTTTTACTCCTTTGTGTATTATGTTTACTTCTTGGATATTTATTTTTTAATAACTCACAAATCTTATCTGTACTTTAGGGCTCCTTGAAAAAAAGGCATAAATTGGCTAATCAACTTAATGTTTTTACCAAAGTGCCTAACAGATAATACAATTAGGCATGTGTTTCAAATGCAACAAATCACACAGACAGACATCAAGTCTTCTCTATAGTTACACAGGGACACACATACACATACATGCACAAAGACAAATCACTGTACTCTACCATAGTTGCCTGATGATTCATCTATTGTCTAGGACAAAACTTTGATTCCTTTTTCTATCGTTTTTTCAAATTCTTCATTCAGTCTCTATTACATACAAATCACATCTTCAAAACATAACCTGAGTGTAGTCAGTTTTTTTTCTTTTTGCCACCATTGTTAAAATGTAAGTCTGAGGCTGGAGAGATGGATCAGTAATTAAGAGCACTTCTTGCTCTTTCAGAAGTACTGTTTTCAGTTCCCAGAGCATGTATGGTGGCTTATAACCATTTGTAACTCTATTTCCAATATTATTACCCCATTCTTGACTCTGTGGCTACCAGGCACAAACTTATGGACATACATGCATGAAGACAAAATATTAACATTCATAAATATAAAAATAAATAAATAACTCCTTTAAAAGAATCTGCTTTTTATCATTGTTCAACAAAACTATGCTGTACTATAGTTTCATAATTACAATAAAGTCTGAAATCCCTGCATTAGTCTCTGTCATAGTTTGGGTTTCTATATCTATGAAGAGATACCATGACCACATCAACTTTTCTAAGAAAACATTTCACTGGGATGGTTTGTGTACAGATCAGAGCTTTTGTTCATTACCATCATGCTGTGGGCCCTGGCAGAGTGCAGGCAGATGTCATTCTGGCGTAGCCGGGAATCCTAGATCTTACAGGCAACAAAAAGTTGACTGGGACAGTAGGCAGTATCATGAGCATAGAAAAACTCAAAGCCAGCTGCCACAATGACACAGTTCCTCCAATAAAGCCATATCTACTCTAACGTGGCACTGCCTATGAGATTATGGAGACCAATTACATCCAAACTACCACAGTCTCCAAACTCTCAACATCCTGATTTGTTTCCCTTAGCTCTATGAAACTTGGCTTTCAACCACCTGGTGTATTCACAATGAACTTGCCTTACTTCAATACCTAGGAATAAATTAATCTATTCTAAAAACTCTGGTAAAATGTTGTAAAAAGTGGTTTCTTCTTTCTAGAATGTTGCTGAAAATTCTTATAGGAGATTATTTCTTCTCCAGCTAAATGTTCATTTTTCTCAGAAGAATTCCCTTCAAGTACCCATTGCTAATTGACTGTTGGTTACCTTATATTATTCTCTTATTCATCATGTGCTTATAAACAAACTTATCAGCACTGATGATTTTTCATTTTCTCAATACCCAATTTTTCTATTTTATACTGTAATCCCCAAATATTAGATTTTCTTTTCTTCTGCATCTGCAGAAGGTAGAAAAGCTTATAATGAGTAAGTTTAGACATAGAGATGCATTGTTACACCTTAATTTTGATATGTGAATGTGTATCAATATGTTACAAATATTTTCTGTGCCATCTAAATTATATGTCTTTGTTCTTTTCATCTTTACCACAGGTGATTTTTGTCTTTCTTGTTACTATCTGTAATTTCCATTTTAATCTTTCTTTTCTGCATTGTGTATCTTGATCATACAATTCTATTATAATGCTGCCTTCATTCTAAAATCATTTTTGTCTTTTTTCCATTTACCTTGTTGAGTTTAATTGCAGTTTTTCTTTCAATATTTATTTCTATATTACTATCACCCAGATATTTTCTTTTATTCTACTGATATTGTCAAAATATTTACTTTTCATCTGAATCAAAGAGGTATTTTCTTAACTGCTTAGAACAATGTTAATGGGGTCTCTTAAATTGTTTAGCACTTCTAGTAGATGTGTATAATATGAATTTTGACTCATTCTTAAGGCAGAGGAGAGCTTTATTCGGACTCATTGTTGATGTGCTTCAAAGACAGTGACTATATGAATTTTTTGTTCTCTTTTGGTGTTGTGGTTAGGAAACAAGTCAATGTATACAACTTCCTGATCAATTTTTACTTGTGAGGCTCTCTGTGGAGTAAACGTGCTGAATTCAGCTCTGAACCTAAGCCAAAGACCAAACAGTATCTTTCCAGAAATGCAGAAACTCATTCTCTTTCCATTTCTATTTTCCACACCCAATTGTGATGGTGACAATTTCTAAACATAAGTGCCTTCTTCACTCTCATCATCACTGCTTGGTAGATCATAAAATGGGGTTAGGGCAGATAAGAAGCTGGGGTTTACTAGACTCTACTTGACTAGATGGAAGTTGCATATATTTTCTTTGTGAAGAACTCTACTTACATTGAAAAAAATGAGACAGTGGATTAGTAGTAGAAAATGTTCTTTTAATAATTTCAAGTTTGTGAAATCCTATGTGAGCCTCTGATAATTCATTTCAATTTGGTTCTTCACTCTGCCTAGAGTTAGAGACAATTCAACCCAACTAAGGCAATCAGTAAATCCTTCTTTCTTTTTGTTTCATTATAATGTGTTTGCAAATTTTCTTTATTCTCATTTGTATTTTAATATGAAATTGATAAAAGTTGACTAAACTACATCCTGAGGTAGTTTTGAATGCAAAGTCTTCTAACTGTTTCTTACGCAATATCACAAGGTCAATAGACTGCATGTGACTGTTGCGGGAAACTACATATTTATACTGAAGTGCTTTTTGTTAGGAAGGAAATATCTTTGTTTTACAGAGGAGTAGGACTTACTAATTTCTGAAGTCCAAATGAATCTAGAGGAATCATACAATAAGGAAATAATTTTAATCCACCCAAATTTCTTATATATTTTGCATCATCATCGTTTATAACCCCAGAAGTTCTCAATGGGGAAAAAAAGCATTAAAATGTGAGTCTTCAGGGGTCATTCCCCAGATCATGTTCTGTATGTCAGAGTGTGGATAAAACCAGAAAATCTGACAGCTTCCAATATAGAATCACAACTAATACAGTAATATTAACACTAGGGAAAGCAAATTGTCCTAAATAAAATGGAACATAGCTCAGAGGACTAGAGTTTCAGGCAATCGATGGTCACAAAAACTAAGCAGGCCAGTCAGTTGGTTTAGGGTCTTTTCTCATAAATTCAAATAATGAATTTCATTGACAACAGAAGAGTGTGTTTTAGAGTGAGTTGTATTATAGGCAAGAGTTTAAGCTTAAGCTTAAAAAGAGAAGGGGAAGCATAGATTCACCCTTACAAAGAAGAGTCAGTCTCAAGGTGGGTGGTCCCTGAGGGAACCAGTGTAGGTGTTAATATGGCATTACTCAATGAGATAAGCTGGTCAGTACAGTTGTCCCACATATGAAACATTCAAGCAACTTTCCATCCCTGTGTCTATACTGGGCTTCCAGACATACCTTCAAGAACTAGTAAGTACCTGGATAGGCATATCATCTGGGCAGTTGTGCTCATTAGAATACTATGAAAAAGGAGAAGGAAAACAGGAAATCATAACCATGGCCAGTGCCCTGAAACATATTTGTGGACAGAACTGTTGATGGAACCCATGATATTTCTAGTGTCTAGTCAAGAGGAGACTTGTCAAGGACAAAAAGCAAAAGTACTCAATGAAAAATTTTATTTTAGAGTTATACTTATAATCACATCATTTCCCACTACGCTTTCCTCCCTCTAAACCCTCTCTTTTGCTCTTCCTTTCTTTCTTTCAAATTCACATTTCTTCATTAATTGTTATAGACATAGATGTACACACATATACATTCCTAAATGCATAAGTAAGACCACCTAGTTTGTACAATGCTATGTATGTTTTCAGGGCCTCCCATACAGTATTAAATAATTGTGATCCTCATCCCTATACTTGCTGACTTTTTTGATCTGTTCTCATCAATATTACAATATATTAACTTACATATATAGAATCTAAGTTACCTGAAACATATAGTCAGTTTCTATTGGTTGCTAGTTACTATGGAATGGTAGTCTTCCACCTACAATTGGCTTAAACTTTTTCACTGAAGTATGAAAAATGTGATTGCAAAGTTCTGATCCTCTTATATGAAGGTAAGAACTCATTCATAGTGTTGTTTGGCAGGCACTGTATGTATACCTGGTAGTTCACATCAATTCCCTTCATTCTTATTGGTAAATAGAGAAATTAATCATTTGCAAAATCTTCATGATAAACAACCCTCCATGTCTGCCTCAATGTTCTGCCACTGAAGTAGTTTCACTTCATGAAGCTCTTAAATGGGCAATAGAGTAATAGAAACCCTTGTTGAATTTCGGTGTAGTGCTTCATGTCTAGAATCTCACACACACACATACACACACACACACACACACACACACACAGACAGAGAGAGAGAGAGAGAGAGAGAGAAAGCTGAAACAGAAGGATTGCTCTGAGTCAAAGGCCAAACCGGGCTACAGAGTACGACCCATCTCAAATCAATAAACCAATCAATAAATAAGTAGTTTTTTTCCAGTTTATTTATCTTTTATTAAAAATTGCCCTCTCCTCCCCTCCTCCTCCCCCTTCCCTCCCCTCCCCTTCACCCACACCCCCACTCCCTCCCTCTTGAGGCCAACCAGCCATCAGGGTTCTCTACACTATGTTGAGTCCAAGGTCCTCCCAACTCCCCCCAGGTCCAGGAAGGTGAGCAACCAAACTGACAAGGCTCACACAGAGCCCGTCCATGTCGTAGAGACCAAGCCCATCGCCATTGTCCTTGGCTCCTCGGTCAGCCTCCACCATCAGCCACCCTCAGAGAGTCCGATTTGGTCGCATGTTCCATCAGTCCCATTCCAAGTGGACTTGGTGGTCTCCCATTAGTTCTGTCCTGCCGTCTCAGTGGGTGAACGCATCCCTCATGGTTCTGACTTTCTTTCTCATGATCTAACCCAGGCCCAAAAAGATGAACATGGGATGTACTCACTCATAATTGGGTTCTAGCCATAAATAAAGGACATCGAGCCTATAATTCGTAAAAATCCTAGAGAAGCTATATAAGAAGGTGAACTCAAAGAAAAACATATAGTTATCCTCCTGGATACTGGAAGTAAATAAGTAGTTTTAAAAGACAGGTAACCAAGAAAGAAAACAAACTCATTGAGTTCATACAGCATTATTTGTAATAACCAGAACCTGGAAACAACCTAGATGCCCTTCAATGGAAGAATGGATGAAGAAAGTGTAAAATATATACGCATTAGAGTACTACTCAGCAGTAAAAAACAATGACATCTTGAATTTTGCATGCAAATGGATGGAAATAGAAAACACTATCCTGAGTGAGGTAACCCAGACCCCAAAAGATGAACATGTGATGTACTCACTCATAATTGGTTTCTAGCCATAAATAAAGGACATCGAGCCTATTATTCTTGATCCTAGAGAAGCTAAATAAGAAGGTGAAACCAAACAAAAACATATAGTTATCCTCCTGGATATTGGAAATAGACAAGATTGCCGGGCAAAAATTGGGAACTTGGGTGTGTGGGGATGGGGGTAAGGAGAGATGGGGAGAGAAAAGTGAGGAGGGGAGGATGGGGAGACCCTGGGAGAATGGGATGGTTGGGATAAAGGAAGGGTAGGTATGGGAGCAGGGAAATACATATCTTAATTAAGGGAGCCATTTTAGGGTTGGCAAAAGACTTCACTCTAGAGGGGTTCCCAGGTGTCCATGGAGATGTTCCCAGCTAGGTCCTTGGGCAGCTGAGGAGAGGGTGCCTGAAACGGCCCGATCCTATAGCCATACTGATGAATATCTTGCGTATCAACATAGAACCTTCATCTGGCGATGGATGGAGATAGAGACAGAGACCCACATTGGAGCACTGGACTGGGCTCCCAAGGTCCAAATGAGGAGATGAAGGAGGGAGAACATGAGCAAGAAAGTCTGGACCGCGAGGAGTGCACCCACCCACTGAGATGGTGGGGCTAATCTAATGGGAGCTCACCAAGGCCAGCTGGACTGGGACTGAAAAAGCATGGGATAAAACCGGACTCCCTGAACATGGCGGGCAAAGAGGGCTGCTGAGAAGCCAAGAACAATGGCACTGGATTTTGATGTTACTGCATGTACTGGCTTTGGAGGGGTCTAGCCTGTTTGGATGCTCACCTTCCTAGACCTGGATGGAAGGCGGGGGACCTTGGACTTCCCACAGGGCAGGGAACCCTTACTGCTCTTTGGACTGGAAAGGGAGGGTGAGGGAAGTGGGGGAGGGTGAGGGAAATGGGAGGCAGGGAGGAGGTGGAAATTTTTATTAATAAAAATAATAACAAAAAAAGAAATGCAAAATAAAAAATGAAAGACAAATAAATAAAAAAAAGAAAGTAGTTGGGTGTGGTGGTACACACCTTTAATCCCAACACTTGGAAGAAGGAGGCAGGCAGACCTCTGTGAATTCAAGGCATGGTGGCACATGCCTTTAATCCCAATGCCTGGGAGGCAGAGACAGTATGATCTCTGTGAGTTCAAAATGTGGTAGCACACACCTTTAATTCCAGCACTTGGGATGCAGAGGCAGATGGATCTCTGTGAGTTCAAAGACAGCCTGATAAACAGAGGGAGTTCCAGGAGAGCCAAAGATATACAGAGAACCTGTCAAAAAAAAAGTAAAGGTAAAAATAAAAGAACTAGAGGTTAAAATAAAGCCACATAAAAATGAAAAATACACAGAAAATCTTGATACTGTATGTTATGATGCTCTCTTTGAATTGTTTGAATGCTGAGGAAGGAGCAACAGCTGCTAAAAGATATTTGTTTATAAATGCTGCTGAATTAATCCAAGATAGGTATTTTGAGAATACCTTGACTTCAAAATTGAAGTCAAAAGATATGTTACTTTGGAGAAGAGGTTTGGCTATTGTTTCCACAGGAAATGAAAGGCTGTGGAATCATTCTGAGTTAAGAAAAATCAGATTTAATAAAGGAAGACCACCTGAAAATCTCCAGTAGGAACAAATGGCCCATATGTCTGAGTTCTACATTTAGAACAGATTCAAGACTGCCACCTGAGATGATCAAGACTCACAGCAAACTCCAGCCAGGATTTAATCATAATTCTAAATTTTATTTAGGTTCCCATAAGATCATCAGTGCCCCCAACCAGCTAGAAGTAGCCTGGAGAAATATGCCCACATTCCCAAAAAAATGGACTATGGATATTTTCCTATGTTTAGAATGTTGTTTACAAGTTTTTATGGAAAATAATCAGAAGAAAAGCTAAACAAAGGACATTAGATTCAGAGTTCTTTTTGTTTAAAAAAAAGGGGGGAGAAGTGGTATGGAACAATTGTTTGTATTCTGTCAATTATATTTTAAATAAATGCTGATTGGCCAGTAGCCAGACAGGAAGTATAGGTAGGACAATCAGACAGGAAGTAGAGGTGGATAAATGAGAACAGAAGTATTCTGGGAAGAAGGAAGCTTTTTCTGCAGTCGTGAGCCTGCCACAGAAGAATCAACATGTGATGCCTTGCTGAAACAGGTGTTGAGCCATGTGGCTAACATATACTAGAATAATGGCTAATATAAGTTGTAAGAGTTAATAAGAAGCCTGAGCAAATGGGCCAATCAGTTTATAGTTAATATAGACTTCTGTGTGATTTCTTTGGGACTTAATGACTGTGGGAACTGGGCAGGACAGACCTCAGTCAACAGTCTGTGGTCTTCTAAGACTTCAAAGATTCATGGTATGGGAAAATATAATTCCCATGCTGAAAATTATGAATGTTTGAATCAGGAATTCAATATGAATTATACCCACTTCTCCAGATGTTTTATGTCTGTGCTTATATCTTTTCCTACCCTACTGTTTGCATGTTTTCTTTAACTATATATATTTGGTTCACTATATTCAAAGAAACTGTTCACCCTGTGTTTGTATCATTCCTGAAAATTCAAATTCACAAGAGAATTACATTTAGGATGTCCTTCCATACCCCTTTTAATAAAAACCAGTTTGCAGAGCTACAGGTTAGCACTCATTCACCTGTGTTAAAACTGTAAGCTATGTGTTTCCACCAGCATTTATATAGTACAATAAGCACAACACAATAGGATAGAATAGAACAGAAACTGCTGCATTTCATCTCAATTAGTGAAGTAAATGTTCCTCTGGGGTAATTTTCTGTCATTCATTCTGTTTATATGTAGGAACTTACATGCTTGTATCTATGCATGTATAAAACCCATGTATAAACATGTGTCTTCTTTATAATGATCTATGTGTCTCTTCTAGTGAATTTCTTTACTTATATCTATACATTGCTTTAGCAGTTACCCCATTTTCCTGTACTGCCTACTCATGCTTCATTCTGAAAAAAAATCTAATGTCTTATATTCCTATAATTTTACCTTTCTGTTTTGTTTATTCAAGTATTATCAGGGTCATATTTTTGTCCTTGTAGACAAGTAAAACTACTTCTACCTTATTAGAAATTTTACCATGGAAGTTGTATAAACAAATAATATAAACTAACAGGAAAATATTACAAATTTGGTGTTCTATATGACAGAGGAGGCTGCCAAAGAAACTAAAGACCCATAACAGGAGCAATATCCAAATGTTTTTATATCAGAATAATAAACACAAGCAACTGAAAGACTAATGGAAATATGTGGGAAGTAACCCAGTCTCCAAGCCAAATTCTTCTATTAGCTTCCCAACTCTCAAGTTCTCAAACATTCTATAAACAGTCAGACTACACCAGTCCTTTTATGTCCGCAACTTTTCTAATATCAACCAAACTTCTTTCCTCTTTTATCCAGTCTGCATTTCATAGTTATCACCTCCATCTTTTGTTAATGCCACAGATACCTTCCATCCTTTAGCCATGTTTTTGAAAGCACCTGCTGTCTTTTTCCCAGTCACCAATTGGGCAACTGTATTCCTCAACAGTATATTATATTTCACAGACATACTGATCTTGAAGATCAATTGGAATCCTGGAACACCTCTTTGGTCACATCATCCATGTGGTCACTGAATGAGGTAGAGACCTGCACTTGGTACAGTTATGTAAATTGTCAATGGTCTTCTGAGTACAAAATATGTGGAGCAGGATTGTGAAATACAGGATAGACTCAGAAGTACAGAATAACTCAATTGCATAACCTTCTATATAACTTTAAAAACCTGTTTCACCTGAAACACAAAAATGCCTGATTTTTCAGTTTCCTAATTACTGACCCTTTTACATTGGTAGTTATGTTTCCTGCTGATTCCCATCAAGTGGCAGTCTGCATCCATTTCTCAGAACTGAACATCCAGCTAGAAGCTCTGCTTTGCTGCAATCTCTAATTCATTGGGCATTCATATTTTTGTTTCAATACCTCATTTTCTGTACCATATGGATTTGATTACATTTACCAGATCTTTTATAAACACCAGGTTTACTTTTCTTGTGCTTTGCACACTGTGGTCTTTCTCTGATAGCCTAAAATATTCCTACTGTGTAATTAATATAGCTCACTTAGATTATCAGAAGATTACACATTTCTCAAACACATCTGATCTCACTGTTTCTTTTCAAAACCTGAATATTTGAAAAGGGAACCCATGAATTTCTGGTTTGAAGTTTGTTCTACTCAGATTCCTTCATCTCCATTTTCCTGAAAACTTTCTCTTCATGTTTGGGTTTATTTTGTTTCAACATGCTTTGGGAATTGTTAAATATATTAATAATTAAATATACCAATGAGATTCACTTAATCTCAGACTTTTTTATTATTTATGAAATAATAGTTTGGGAATTTTAGAGCATATTCTTTTTAAAATTTATTATTATTATTATTATTATTATTATTATTATTATTATTATTAAAAATTTTCACCTCTTCCCCACCTCCCATTTCCCTCTGCCTCCCTTAACTCCCCTCCCCCTCTCTTTCCAGTCCAAGGAGCTGTCAGGGTTCCCTGCCCTGCGGGAAGTCCAAGGACCAACCCCCTCCATCCAGGTCCAGGAAGGTGTGCATCTAAACAGACTAGGCTCCCCCAAAGCCAGTACATGCGGTAGGATCAAAACCCAGTGCCATTGTTCTTGGCTTCTCAGCAGCCCTCATTGTCCGCCACATTCAGAGAGTCCGGTTTGATCCCATGCTTTTTCAGTCCCAGTCTAGCTGGCCTTGGTGAGCTCCCATTAGATTAGCCCCACCATCTCAGTGGGTGGGTGCACTCCTCGCGGTCCAGACTTTCTTGCTCATGTTCTCCCTCCTTCAGCTCCTCATTTGGGCCTTGGGAGCTCAGTCCTGCACTCCAATTTGGGTCTCTGTCTCTATCTCCATCCATCGCCAGATGAAGGTTCTATGGTGATATGCAAGATATTCATCAGTATGGCTATAGGAAATGGCCGTTTCAGGCTCCCTCTCCTCAGCTGCCCAAGGAACTAGCTGGGGACATCTCCATGGACACCTGGGAACCCCTCTAGAGTGAAGTCTCTTGCTAACCCTAAAATGGCTCCCTTAATTAAGATATCTTCTTCCCTGTACCCCTATCCACCCTTCCTCCATCCCAACCATCCCATTCCCCCAGGGTCTCCCCATCCTCCCCTCCTCACTTTTCTCTCCACATCTCCCCATCACCCCTTACCGCCACCCCACCCCCACCCTCAAGATCCCAATTTTTGCCTGGCAATCTAGTCTACTTCCTATATCCAGGAGGATAACTATATGTTTTTCTTTGGGTTCACCTTCTTATTTAGCTTCTCTAGGATTAGGAATTATAGGCTCACTTACCTTTATTTATGTCTAAAATCCACTGATGAGTGAATACATACCAAATCCATCTTTTTGGGTCTGGGTTACCTCACTCAGAATAGTGTTTTCTATTTCTTTCCATTTGCATGCAAAGTTCAAGATCATCTGTCTTTTTGGAACCCATTCTCTTTGCAGGGATACTTTGTTCAGCCTAGATATAGTGGGGAGGGCCTTGGTGATGTGTCAGACTTTGTTGAACTCCCCATGGGAAACCCTACCATCTCTTAGGAGTAGATGGGGGTGGGGCGGGTGGACGGTGTGGGGAGCAGGAGGAGAGGATGGAGAGTGAACTGGAATTGGCATGTAAAATTAGAAAAGATTGTTTTAAAAATAAATAAATAAATGAGAAATATTCTCCAATGATTTTCTTTTTATATTGTTCTTTTTTAAAAATTTCCTACTTATCCCAAGTTTTCAGAAACTTATGCTAAAATCTAGCTTTCGCTATTGTGTATGTTTAGACTTATGTCAGAAAAGTCTTGGAGAATTTCTAAATATAATTCTGCAACACATTCCCCATTTGCTTACAAATAAAACTATTCTGCTTGGCTTGCATTCTTATTTTTCTTTAGGTTAGGCAAATTTAAAAAATAACTTTGTTGAGTTATTCAGTATCCACTAAAGATAGGCAAAGAGACAATACTGTACAAATTGTAAGACAAACACTTTTGAAATGAATGAGATTTTTTACAGGAAATTATTTCTAAAGATAGGCCATGGAAGAAAATAATTCACTTCTACATACACAACATATGCAACTATTACATAACTCACAATTACATGGGTGATATAATATTATGTTTAAAAGTGATCAAAAACTTGTATCAGGGAAAGGTACTTAGGGGAATGGATTTTTCTTTTAAAATAGTTATTTTGGGGTTAAGCACAGGCAGCACATAGCAAGGCAGTGATTGGTTGCCATCTCCTAGATTCAAAACTCCTTGCTCCACACATGGAGGCTGCTTCAGAATTCTGCTTTGCCTTTAAAGAAGAGATTCTTTTCATGTGAACAGCATAATTTGCTGCTATGTACCAGAGAAATCTGGTGCTGTTGCTTCTCCTTCTACAGTAACTTTTTTGTTTTCCAATGCCAGTTATCCATCTCTCCTGCTTACTAAAAGGAGATGCGAGAAATCAAGATGGCTTCTGCTCTTGTATTGATTGTTCAACAAACCTGCAAAGGAGAGTTGGAACTAGATGGAAATTGTAATAACAATGTGATGATTTCTGGGGACAAAAATCAATAGAAAGGGAATGGTTTTATGAAAGATATACAACATTATTATTCTAATACCTCAGGTTATCAAGCAAAGTCATCTAAGTGTGTCATGATGTATGACTTACAGGACTGAGAAGCCTGAATGACCATAACACAGCAGCTCTTTCTAACAATAGTTATCTCTGGTCACTTTCTCCATCCACAGAATCAAGGGGATACATAGATATTTCCTTCCAGTCCCTTAATTTGTTGCAGTTTTTGTTTTCATATCTGGGCCTTTAAATATCTTCTGCCATATCTTCTGCCTTTTTCTAGAACTCTCTTCAACCAGATCTTTAGTGGCTTCTTTCTAGTACCCTTATCTCTACTCACAAAAATTGCAAAAACCAAGACTTATGAAAGAGCGTTACCCTGAAAAACAAACTAATAAAGTCTTGTACTCCACTGTATGTCACACCCACTGTCTAGACTCTTAGCTTCTTTGCATAGATGTCAAAGCTTCTGTCGTTATCTCTCTATATTTCACTAGAATGGAAGAACTTTTTTCTACTTATTCAGCGTTCCATCTCCAGAGTCTAGAATCTATTTGGGATATAGTCAGTGAATAATAAATACTTGAGAATAAAGATACATACTTTATGTTAACAATTTTTCTAATAATTGTATCTAACTTGTTTCTGCTTACTTAAAAACGTATTGATGATAACTTAAGATCATCTTTCCATTTTCACATTGCTGTTAGAAATCTAAATTTAGACACAGCAGGTTTTCATTCTTAAAAATTATTAACACTTTGTGAAGGAAAATGTTTTCTATTGTAAACGAGTAACTGGTACTTGTTCAATTTAACAAAGTAAATGCAGTTCAATTGGCCTTTCTGGAAATAGCAATCATTCTCTTCCAAAAATATTTCAGAATACCCCACTCCAGGACATAATCTATCCATAGCTAGAATATGAGTGAAGAATAATATGAGGAAATAGCTCTAGTGTATCTAGGTGAGATTTGTGGTGCATAGGTAGAATGAGATGAGACACTTCAGTGATTCATTGGGAACCTTTGAGTGATGAGGCTCTTCTGCTGCAATGGGCCAGCCCTCAGCTGCTTAGTCAGATGGCAGATCATAAATTGCCACTTGTCTGCACATCAAACTGGGCTCCAGTTCATTATGTGAGAAGAGATTCGGGACACAATTTACCACCCAATTTGAGAGATAAGTTTAGTCCAACTTTATTTCAGCTTATCTTACTTGAAAAGTATTGAATGTTTACTTTGGCAATTGTAAAACACATTACTTTCTATATAATAAAAAGGAAGGAAAACATTGCTACATATTTGTCTTTTTGGTCTGCTATTCTAGGTAGAGAAAAATTATATATCAAAAAGAGAACATTTGTTTTTGTTATTGCTCACATGAAAAGCAGGAGCGATCTGAAGAAAAGGCCAATTGGCATTGAAAGACTCTCAGGAAGCAAGGAATTCAGCTGATTAATTGGTTCTTATACTTCAGTTACTGCCTCATCAACTATAGTATAGAAATTATCTTGGGTTCAAAGCTAAAGACAGGCCATAGCTTTTATTCCACAAAAGAAATCCAATTATGCTTTAAAGAGTCGATGTGAGCAATGCTGATATGAAGTCTGGAGGAGAACTGTTAAATTACCTTGGTAAAACCCTGGATGGATTTCTTCTAGCACAGTAACTTTTTCCTCATTTTCTTCAGAGACTAATTATTAATTTCTTGCACTTTTTAGTAACTAGCGACATTTTACTTTACATTTAACTGCTTGCATTTGTAATAGTTATGATTAATGTCTCAGTTATTAAAAAGCTTTTTTAAAAAATTGCTAGTACCACTTGAGTGCAGTTTTAGGTTCAAGATGGCAGTTTTAAGAACTATGTATCCACTCCAGAGAAATAAGAAACTGAACTATCATTTTAAAAATAAATTGTGAGTATTTTTAAATACTTTTACAAAGTATAAATTAAGAGAAAATAAATTTATTTCCCTCCTTAATCTAAAACTCAGGTAGTAATTTTGTAATGCCTAGTGTCCATGATATATAACTCCACTTTTATAAGGATGAATTTCATATCTATCATTTTGAGTTGATCTTGAAAGAAAAAATAATGGTGTTTATATTCAGAATTTCATTGTTTCAGGTAGCACAAGACAGCAACTTAACCAATCCCCTACCATCCAACCTACAAGTATGGCATTAATGATTTTGGAGAAAGTTAACTAAGTACATCTATCACTTTGTCATGTGTGGTAAAGCAATACATCAATCAGAAGAAAAGAGAGGACTGTTTTTCTTTATATCTGGGAATACTACTGAAATCTGTCTTCAAAATCAATAGAACAGATATGGTAAGCTGTTGACTAAATAGACTCGATGGAACAATGGACATGAGAAGACTGATAATGATAAGTCTTTGCTCCTGGAATAAAGCAAAGGTCAGTTTCCTGAGATAAGGACCATTTTTTAATGTCAATACTTTTGAGATGTTTTGTTTTAGATTGGATTCTTTTGTGAGATAATATGAGTACTTCAAGTATTACCATTTTGCATTCTTGAAATTATCACAGGAAAAATAAATGGACTGCCAATTCAGTCCTGGATGTTATATTCCATTATTTTCTTCCACTATGAATAGAATTCACAGTGGAAATTATCAACGATGTTGATTCTTAACACAAGTTTCTAGAAAATCATTGCAACAAGCTTGTCCTTGTTATTTTTACCTTCATACTACCAGAACGTGTCTATGTGCATTCTCTAACATTTGAAGTTTCATTACAAGACTTGGAAAAAGGAAATACCCTAATAATGATTTTTAAAATATTTGCTAAATGAATGAGAGGAATGAAAGAATTTAAAGAAATACTATAAAGGCCAAATCAGTCATGTATATTTAGAGTCTCTGGGATACCCATAGCAATTACATGAGCCAGGAAAGAGTATAATTTTGAAGTCATTACTGGAATTAACCAGAAAGTAATCAAAACACACATGGGACTAATTACCAAAGAGATAAAAAATTCCAGAAAGTATGAATAAAGAAAGTAATCCTCTCATTTACACCCAATAAAGGAAGAATTGGTAGACTTCTAGGAAATGATTTTAATGTTTGTAGGGAGCACAAACATTCCATATACAAAGAATTATTGGGAACTGAGTAAATCTGGAAGTGAGAGAAATTGTCTTCCAAGGAGAAAATTTTAGTTAAAACACAATCCAAAAATAAACCACATGAAAGCATGCAACACTACTAGCTTTTAGCAAACTACAAATTGAAACTACTTTAATATTCAATTTCCCTCCAGTTAGGTGTCTATCATCAAGAATACAAATGACAATGAAGGCTGGCATGGAAGCAAGGAAAAGAACCTGTGTAGAATGTTTATGGGACTATAAGTTGGTGGATCTATTTTACGAATCATTTTGGAAGTTCCTTCAAGTAACTAGAACTAGAATTCTCATACGAGCAGTTGCCACCTCTGAACCCATACCTAAAGGACTACAGTACACTTGCATATCCATATTCATTTCTCCCCTATTTGCAGTGGCTAAGAGGTAGAATCAACCTAAATTTCTTCTCTTCGTTAGCTACTGAAGAGACAATGAAAATATGCTACTTATACACAGTGAATTAATTCTCATCTGTAAAAAAAAATGAAGCATTAAGCTTGCTGGTATCTATTTTCCAATTCTATCATGAAATTGGAAATGGATATGCTGAATGAGAACACTTAGGCCCACAAATGCAAGCACAGCTCGATCTCTATGGTATGTGGGTGTTAGTTTCAAATCTTTTATGTGCTTACCCTGGAGCACAGGTGGAAAACAAAAAATAAGAAATGGACCAGTATAGTGCGTATGCATTTAGGGAGGACAGTTAACCCACTAAAGTTTCAGTCAAAGTAAACAGACTGATGCTAGACACAGAAATGTTGAAGCAGGCAATGGAATGATGAGGTGAGTAACAAGAAGACAACAGAAGGGTTAGACAAAACAAAGGATATATCAAGGAGGTGCATGGGAACCTACAACCTTAGACCCAAGTATAAAAGAAAAGATAAGTGAATAGCAAAGCATATGTGATATGAAAAAAATTCAGTGGGAGAAATACTAAGGCCTCAAGGTTAAATTAGTGATGAGGACAGATACATGGGGGAAAGAAAAAACAGTAAGTAGATGGATTAAAGAAAACTAAGAATTGGGGAAGAGTTCTTATAAAACCTTACTGGATTGAAAACTAACTAAAACATACTTTAAAGGTGTTTGAGAGGTGTCCCACATGGGTGAAAGTTCTGCTACAAGAAGACATAGGCTATCAAACAAACAAAATATATCATACATAGCTTGATACCTACAAATTAGTGAACTTAGAAGTCTAAGAGGTGACACAAGCAAAACAGCCCACTGCCATTGCTCTTGGTTGCCACCATAAGTAGACAGTAAGACACAATTGCGAAAGACACTATACACTTTAGTTGCAGGGTATTGTTGTGGAATATATTAGTTTAAGATGTGTTACATTCATTTATGCTGTGGGATATTTGTGTAACGATGCAACGATGTGTTGCATTATTTTATGTTGTATTTGTTTAACTCTGTAAAACTGTGTTACTTAGCCTGTCAAAAACACCTAGTTGGTCTAATAAAGAGTTCAGCAGCCAATAGGCAGGAGATGGAAAGACAGGACTGCCAGGCAGAGAGAATAAATAGGAGGAGAAATCTAGGCTCCACAAAAGGGTGAGGAGCAAGACAAGGAAAGGAGGGCACCAGGGACAAGCCACCCAGCCACACAACCAGCCATGGAAAAAGAAGGGAAGAAGACACACAGAATAAAGAAAGGTAAAAAGCTAGAGACAAAATGTAGGAGAATAAAAACAGCATATTTTAATTTAACTTAGAAAAACTGACTAGAAACAAGACAAGTTATGGTCAGGCATTCATAAGTAAGAATACGTCTCCATGTATTATTTGAGAACTGGGTGATGGGCCCCCAAAGAGTTAAAAAAAAAAACACCGACTACAGGGCACAGATATGTAAATATAGCACTCACTAGGAAACTACCTCCCTGCATGCTAGATTTCATAGTGTTGGGGAAATATGTGACATCAATTGTCTTATTTTCTGTTTGATGTTTTAGAATTTAATACTGACCACCCAGTAAATATGAATCCACTGGTGAAATACTGGCAAAGATGGTGTATGGTGGCACTCATTTGATTGGATTTTGAGCCATCCTTCACAATTAATGTCTGCTACTATAATCATTGTAAAAATCATGACAACAGAGGTCATATACTCTAGAAAATAACTTTTTATGTTGTTTTGATTAATGGTCATATTGTCAATCTTCCTTCTAAATATCTATATTTATATCCATAGATTAGGGTACTCTCAGTCTTGGTTAGAGGAGCTTCTTATTGAAGAGGGTAGTGGTTAAAATAAAGCATCGCAACTATTCAAAGTGCTGAGAATGAGTTGAGTGGTGTATTTAGCCATAGACTGAAACTTTCTATCACCCTACTCTTCTGTGACTCAAAGTCTACCACATAAAAGGAATCAGAAAAATGTAAGTGTAGGAAATGAGTGCTGTGAAATACTTTCTCCTGGGTTTGATATTTCTGTTGCACACTTGACCTCTAATAAATCCGTTGCACACTTGAACTCACAGTATCTTGGGTGCCTATACAAGACTTGAGAAAGATTGGACCATTTAAAAATTCTAGCATAGAGAGGAGGTAGACTGCCAATGGCCGTGTCAAACTGAGGAAGCACTCACACTCACACCCGATATGAGAAGGAGGTACTCTTTTATTCAGGAGAGGGTGATTGTTGGGGTGTTGCCCACATCCCAGTGGATATCTTACACCATCTGCATATGATCAGCACATATTTGACTCTGTAATTAAATAAATATTGAAAGGAGACAAAAAGTTGTTAGAAAGGTGTGTTAGAGAGGCTGGAGACAGTTGAAGAGAGGAGGTGCTAATGGATGTGATCAAAATACATTGGATACATACCTGATTTTTTTAATTAAGGAAATAATCTGATAGTAAATCAATGAAGAATATATGAAATACTGTAGGTGCTATTTATGACCATAAAACTTCTAAAACACTTTAAATTTGTAGCAATAAAAAATTGGTTTGCGTATTATATTATTTACATTCAAATGGATTTTTGGAAACTAGTGTATGGAAAGCATTGTTTTGATCAAGCAAGTCCTGTAGAAATACTCTACATTATCCTTACTTTGCTTGTATATGTTGCTATTTATATTCATAGGCTTGAAGTTTCTCAATTTCATTTGCTAAAGGAAACTGGAAAAATCATTTCATGATAGAATGGGAGAGAAATTGTCAGAGAAAGCACACAGTGGTACTATTGAATAAGTGTGGAATTTTAACAATCCAAACTCAAGTTGGATTTAGATAATAGAAACATTTTGTGCTTGTTGGGTTTCAAATGAGTCTAAGTACATTTAATAACAATAGAGCCATGAGAATAGTCTGAATTCTGGTAAGAGTATTATGAGATGTACTGTTTTCTAATCAGCAAGGAGGCTATATCATTCCTCCACCATCCTCTCCATCTTCTTTTAATGTGTCCCTCAAGTCTGTATTTTTGCAGTAACTGCATGAGATAGGGATGTAGCCTACTCTATGCTGGACTGTGAAAGGATTGGAAACAGACTTGTTTTAAGCCACTGATGTTAAAAAATTGTCTATTCTTATAAGCAAGCCTACTTTATTTTAATATATACTAATCAATCATACTGTGAAGCTGAGAGTCAATCTTTCTAAGTCTTATTTGAAATCAAGGCTTGAGACCACTAAGAATATATACCATAAAACTGCTTTCAAATTTAGTGAAACAGAAAATTTTTGCAAGCTAATACTTTAGGTTAGCTCTTAATATCTTTTAGGCAAAAATTTCTAATCCTATTTCAAGAGATTTTTCTTGGAGTATTTTATTTCCAATGGACATAGCCCCTGAACAAAGAGAACAACTGCTGTATATTTAATAATCTCTCAAAGCGCTAATCATAATCAAAGCACAGTTTCCATCCATTTGTGTAAATGCAAGGGTAAAACCCATTACTGTGCACAATTAATTTGTATCAACAATTAAAACATAATTTATCAGAAGGTGCAAAAAGTCTAAAAATAAGCAAACCCTTGAATTTAGGAGCAGGCTGAGATGAGGTTAACAGAAAAAATGGGGATCACTAAACAAGAGGAAAGAGTTGTTTGACCTTGAGTAGTTGAACTTGAAAGCATAAACAATGTTCTTTAAAAGGATCAGCATAAAATTAATGTTATCAGTATGAAATCATGCTTTTTGGTTATTAAATAAGTCACATCATACCTAAAGACATTTTCCTTGACATGTGAGATAACAACAGTAGTAACTGCAGTTTTAAAGAAAGCAAGGGCAGGATGAGAGGTTGTACAGTCTGCAAAGGAGGAAACCACAAGTATGCAGGGAACACAACTTCCTGTGTACAGAAGTCATTGCTTCAGTCTTGTAAAATGGCCCAATTCCTGTTCATCTGTTTTTCTCAAGGTCAGATACTCCACAAAGAGAAACTATGATCAAACCATAAAACCGTCTCTAGTAGCCATACTGAGCCTTTCCTTTAGCCACAGAACTCCCTGCCCCAGATATGGCATTGAACCCCTTTTTCGTTAGACAAACACCGAAATTTTGGCAAGGTGTCTATAAGTCTTGAAAAGTTGCAGCAATAACTTTAAGGGAAAATTCAATGATCTAATCACTTCAGCACTGCGACAGAAGCACTGAATAGAAAAGTCAATAAAAGTATCCGAGCACAGACAAGCAAACTGTATTTAACACCAGAGTTTGAAAGAAGCTGTTAGATTTTTTTAAAAAAATCAGTTAGATTTACTAAACTTTGTTCCCCAATATTATCCATAGATGGCCTAGAATTCAGAGCACATATCCAGACATGTTTAATCCTTTCTTGCCCTCTCCTTACTGGCCATTCTCTATCTACTATAATACTGGTATTATATCCCTTTCAAGATAAAGTCTCCACGAGATGTACCTTGTTACCACATAATATAAAGAAGCATAATTCGTAGAAAAGAAGTTCAGTGCTGCCCAGTGAACAAAGACAGACTAACTTTTCTAGTTTGTTATTCATTGCTATGATAAACAAATGACTAAAGCAACTTAGGTAAGCAAGGGTTTATTTGTCTATTTAGTTTATACTTCCAGGTAACGGTCCATACTGAGGGGAGTCAAGGCAAGAACTCAAGTAGTAACAGAAGCAGGAACCAAGGACGAAAGTTGCTTACTAATGTACTCTCTATCCAACTATCAGTCTGTCTGTCTCTCTGTCTGTCTGTCTCTCTATCTATGATAGCTTTCTTATACAACCCAGACCCAGTGGACTAAAGATTATGTTGCCTATGGTGGTATCATCCCTTCCACAGATGCCATCATGGTAATTCCTCACACATACAACCATTACCCAAACTGGGCAAAGCAATGAATTCCTTGAGGCTTTGCCTTCTGAAGTTATTCTGGATTATGTCAAGCGGACAACAATGCCTAATCAGGACATTAGCTAAATTTGATAGCGTTGTGGCACTAAACAAAAAGTAAAGCCTTCCACCCTCTGAGGAATGTGGGGAAACACCTACACTGGACAGCAGACAGAGCCTGACATGGGAGCTTCTCTGTAGTCCCTTAGTTAAATTCCTTACCACTCGTAAAATGGAGTTGGTGCTGCCTCTGATTGTTGGGAACTATGATTAGCACAATAACTGTCATTGTCAACACTTTTTCCATATTTCTTTCCTCTTCAGTATAGAATATCATTTCTATAAATGTTAACAAAGCTTGTAACTCAAATTTCAACACTACAAAGGAGCTTCGGGTTTGCATCTTTAATCAAATGTAAATGAAAATATTTTTATTCCTTTATATATTCCCATATTTGTCCAAAATAATTATTAATATTATAGTTATGTGGGTGGTACACACATAAATGATTATATTACCTCCTTGCTTAGAATGTTTATTAGTATGTCTAAGCAAAAAAACATGTGTAACAAATAAGAAAGTAAGGTGAAATGAATCCAATATGGAATAATAACAAAGAGGAAACAGAATGAACTGGTCAGGTACAAAAAGGAGTTCCTGAGAATGTCGAATCTTCAGCTTAGAAAAATATTGGATGTAAGAAAAAAATAGTTTCCAGTACTATAACAATCCTTACATGCCGAAATTGCATTTTATTTTTTCTACAAATTGTGGAGAAGAGATAGTAAATTTTACCAATCCCTTTGACTTCCTTAGGGTATAAAAAAATTACTATGTCGTAATATAGGAGTTAATATCCAATGCCCCAGTTGCTCTCCAATAAATTAAAATAGAAAGCACTGAATCAGAAATTAATCAGTTTGTATACTTCTGAAATACAAGACATACCAGAAGCATTCACTAGGAATAATCACGAAGGCAGTGTTGACAGAAGGTAAGATGCTTAAAAGGCACTAAACAGAGACTTAACAAAGGATGAAACACAAACAACTGAGAAACCCTGAAAAATGTTCAACATCCTTATCCATGGGGAATATGCAAATTAAAGCTACTTTGAAATTTCTTCTTACTTCAGATAAAATAGCCCCAATCAATAAAACAAGTGACAGCTCGTGCAGGCAAGGATGCAGGAAAAGGGGAATACTTATTCATTACTGGTAGAAGTGCAAAATTGTACAGTCACTATGGAAATCAATGTGGAGGTACCTCAGGAAGCTGAAAACAGATCTACCTCAAGATCAAGATCTACTACCTCTGGGCATATACCCAAAGGACTCTCTATCTTCCTACAGAGATAATTGCTCATCCAATTCACTGCTGCTCTCTTTACAGGAACCAGGTATTGGAAATAGTCTATATAGCTATTAACTGATGAATCGGTAATGAAAATGTGGTGCATTTGCAGAATGGAATACAATTAAGATGTTAAGAAAATGAAATTATGAAAATTACAGGTAAATGAATGGATTTGGAAATAATCATCCCGAGTGAGGCAACCCAGTCCCAGAAAGACAAACATTGCACATTTTTTCTTGTATGTGGATGCCAAATTTTATGCCTCATACATGTATGTTTCATTTAGAATATCTGGAGCTTGGGTAATTATTAAGTGAGCAAGTAGAGAGACTCTTCTAAGAAAGGGCAAATAGATAACACTATTGCAAAGGGATAAAGAGGAAACTAAAGAGAGAGAATTAAATGGGAATCAGAGGGAGGGCAGAGTAAAGGAGAGAATATGAGGAGTCACATTAAACACCAGAGGCATAGAGATGAGCAGCAGAGGTGAAACCATAAAATTGGAAGGTAGGAGCCATCTTTGAGATATTCTAGTCCAACCCATTTTACAAATAAATAACTTGATTACAGATGACAAAAGAAATTACCTTTCCACTCTAGTCATCAATTTGTGGGACATCTTCTCCCAATCCAGACTGGGTCAGGATGACTTAATCTGTCAGAAATGATAAAAGGAAAAACCTTTAAAGGAAAAATATGTTCATTTACCATATCCATCTTGGCTTTATTTTAAGGTGGCCTTTAATAAGCTAGAAGGGAAGAATAAAATGAATGGGTTGCAATTAATTCCAGTTTTTTTCACCTGGTCCTCCCTCCCATAGGCTTCTATATTCAGTGGATTGGTATTGCATTTATATGAGTTGAGTGGCAGGGACCATCTAAATGCTGAAATCACAAATAGAGCAAGGCAATTGTTTACTTTATAAAACAGCTCTTCTGTTATCATAGGACTTCTGATCTCAGAAATTATTGTGCTTCAAATAAACAGAGGCCATATACTCAGAGTAGACAGCAATGCCTGAAGTACAGCTTATGCATGAAGATCTCCTGGCCAGGCTCCTCACAAACTCTACTTCTTTTTTCCTCACTGCCGAACCTAAAATACAAGGTATAAATGATGGTGAACTCTTTTCTTTTCTTACGTCGTTGGTCATACACAGGGATTTTCTTCTGCAAAGAAGTTAAGAGGGACTATATTTTCAGCATCTACAATGAGTTTGACAGACAATGTTAATTAAAAAAAAAAACAATGATTTAGTTTTAAAATGTTAACATTTGAAAGCTAAGGTTTAGATACATTGTGTTAATGTTATTTAACACTAAAAAGTTCTTTTTTTTGAAAACTGAAAGTATCATTTTCTACTTGCATACACTTCTTAGACATATTTTCTGTTGAAATACCCTGGGCAAAACCATCCACACATTGAAATATCTGCAATAACTCTGCACCAAGAAAATAAAATCCCATGTGAACCACAAAGCTGTGGAAATGGAAATGTGTTTACCAACTCGAGTGTAGCTTGTTTTCATGTGTTGTGATTACATCCACTTCTTTGAAACCTCTCATAGTTTGAATCTGTGATATTCCCCTAACTGCATGGGTTCTGAAGGATTGTTCCTACCTTCTGCTAGTTTCAAACAGGGCAGAACCTTTAAGAGGTGGGCCAGCTGGCACAAGTAGCTCAATAACCATAGACATTGAAGGTTCTGGCTGGTTGCTGGTTCCAACTGAAGGTTCAGCTTCCTTGCCAGTCAGGGTGTGTAGAGTAACTATCACAAGCTTCCAAAACTGTGAGCAGAGCTGCCTCGCCATGCACTCAGGAACCAAAGTTCTCCAAAACTGGAGTCCATAGAATCTTTTCTTCTAATTAGTTGTCAATGGGTGTTGTAGTCATAGTGGATACAAAACTATAGAATATCATTGTTTTTAGAAGACTTATGTCACAAAAACGGAAGTTTCTGGTTTTTTAATATTCAAGAAGAAACATTTTACATCTGTTCTCTATTTGCTATTTACAATTGCTTTGTGTGAAAAATTAGAATAAAATATTTACATAATTATTGAATAAACACAAATGAACTTCAAAATTCTGTATCAAATATTTAAATCCAATAATGGAAAAATGGGACTATTTTTCTATGAATTCACTCTAACTGGAGGATGAGTAACAAATGGTAAAGAAATCCCAGAGCGCCTTCATTCCTGGCACTTATAATCCATCAGAAAACAAGACATTATTCAGGGAATTCTTAAGCATTAAGTCACTACATTACTAATTCTTCTAAGGAAAATTGCAAGATTTCCAGAAGAGAGTTGTCATAAGGAACTGAGTCTAGTGAGTCTGGCAGGAAGGAATGGTTTGGGTAATGGGGAAGACAGTCTAGAGACAGTATGTGAAAAGAAAAATATGTGTTCATTGATTTTCAATACTATTGGTTGCTTCTAGAAAGTCTATTAAGAGGGAGCCAGAAAAAAATACTAAATCATGTCCCTAATTAGCCTTATCAATAGAAACCCTGAATTGATGGAGGAGGGTCATCTGTCTATGTGTTACTTTCAATGGTTAATAAAGAAATTGCCTTGGCCTCTTTGATAGGACAGAAAATTAGATAGGTGGAGTAAACAGAACAGAATTGTGGGAGAAAGAAAGCAGAGTCAGGCAGAGGCCTCAGGCAGTCGCCATAGCTCTCCTCTCCATGATGGACGCAGGTTAAGAATCTTCCTGATAAGCCACAACCTCATGGTGCTATACAGATTACTAAATATGGGTTAAAGCAAGATGTGAGAATTAGCCAATAAGAGGCTGAAACTAATGGGCCAAGCAGTGTTTAAAAGAATACAGTTTCCATGTAATTATTTTGGGTAAAGCTAGCCGGTTGGCGGGAAGAAGCCCACCGCCTCCACACAACAAATGGCATGGGATGCAGCCCTCTGCTCCTTCTACACTGAATCGGATGTTAGGGTAAAAACTGAAAGATTAGAGAAGCAGAGCAGCAGCCACGAGAGATTTCTTACTTCTCCCAGTCCTCAAACTGAAAGGGACCTCATGCCTCTGTGACTCCTCAGACTGAATGGGACTAGATCCTGTCTCCACCCTCCTTATATTCTTGTTTCCACCTTCTAATTATGCTGGGATTAAAGGAATGAGCCTCCAAAGTGTTGGGATCAAAGGTATGAGATTGCAAGTGCTAAAATAAAAGACCTGAGGCAACACTACTCAGCTGTGTTTCTCTTTTAGACTGGCTCAATTTTGTGTGGCACAGGGTGGCATTGAACTCTTGATCTTCCTGCTTTCTCTTCCCAAGTCCTGGAATTAAAGGTGTGTGCCACAACTGCCTGGTCTCTATGGTTAAATAGTGGCTAGTTATGCCCTCTGATCTCCAGGCAAGCTTTATTTGTCAGAGCACATACAAAATCACACAATAAAATATTCAGTGGATTTCACAATATAGAAATCATAGTTATCCTAAGCAATTTTTTGTGAATTCATAGTTTTCATTTGTTTTTTGTTTTTGTTTGTTTGTTTGTTTTAAGTAAAAAATGTAATATATTAAGGAAATGAAAAATTCCATTAGTCAACACTCCTGGTTGTGTAAGAGGAGAAATAAAGTGATGTCAAATGAACTGTTTTTCGGATCTAAAGAAAGAAGATTTGGGGGCCAATATGTAAATATTGTTGAGAAGAACCACTTGTAGATTTGAAGATTTATAATTGTAATGCGACTCCTAATTGGTCTCTGTTTACATTACATATAATAGTACAAAAATTCTGGAACTAGGAAGAAATAAGTAGAGGATAAAAATAGAAGATGGAAAATCAAGGAAGATGCTTTCATGTAGTTTGGTGGGTTCAGAAATTAAAATAACTGTTTAAAGACTTGCATATATTTTAGCAAAAGAAAGCATCTCATGCCAAGAATAACAGTGGCAGTAACAGTTTTAGAGACTTGAGGATAATCAAATAAAAGTAACCTAATCATCATAGAAAAACAAGGTAAGAATTCTGAGCTACAATGTATGTGGGCTTTCAATTGACAATGATATAAGTCTTTTCTGCCCATGTCTTTCTTCAGTCACTTGTTGAGGTGGTGGCAAGAAGTGGTGTGTTTTGGAATGATGTAAGACGGACATGGTGAAAACATTGAGTAACACAGGAGTTTGTGTGTCTTTTAAGGGAGCCAAGAAGAGCCATAGATTGTCGGTGAAAAGTGAGCAATGAAAGGGACTGCTATGGAGAAACAAGAACATTGCTGATGGTTCTGTGTTATCATAGTTGGACAGCAAACTCTGTGCCCAGACAGTGATGACTAAGGAACTAACCAATCAGCCACAATCACAGAAACAGCCAGTATCATGCCTTTGCAGTTCCAAAATTCCGTTTCAGTTTAACACCATGCTTTCTCTTAATTCCTAACATTCATTATTTATTTCAGTCTGAAGTTGGCTCTCTTCACACTAAGACATGCTGCTGAAGAGAAGTAGCAGAGATCCTGTGGGGCAGACAGAGAGAATAACATCCAAGCAGAGTTAGATTCAAAGTGTACTTTTAATAACCTAGAAACAGTAGAACTGGGGCAATTTCACTTGTATCTTAGAATTACTTCAATTATGGTAGCTGGCTACAAATTTGTAGATTTAGTCATATGCTAAACTATAATGAGAAAAAAATCATCATCCACAAAAAATTGGCTATGAAATCAATAAGAACTACCATCTATTAAAATCTTAAAGGTACATAATCACTCATACAACTTTTAATAATTTATCTAACTCAATAATATTTTCAAAAATATGTATTATAGTTCCTAGTTTGCAATACAGAAGTAAAGTCAAAATAATCCAGTTTGTTTAAATCACTCTTCTAAGTTCAAAACTGGCCTGTAGTTCTAATAACTTCAAAGACTATTTTCTAATTGCTGCCTCAAAGGGTTAATCACATTTGAAAATTTATAGTCTAAAAATATCTAAAATTCAGTTGTAATGTATGTTTTGTGAATTTTCCTATTAATAAGGCTAAGAGAAGTAAGTAAATTACTTCCTGATTTATTGTACAAAGAAACAGAGAAAGACATTATGGTAGTATGAATGGATATTTTATTGTAATTCTGCTGGAAAAAGAAACTTCACTGAAAATTCTTGTAACAGATATAGAATAACTGTATTCTTAATGTAAGTAAAAGCTCTGTATAGTAAAGTATGATTAATAATTTTTTGGAGAGAAATAGACTAAATGTGAAGACATGGGCAGAGATGCGAAGACCAAGAAAAACTCACAAGATGAATTTCACATGTAATAAAAGTGAATATATGGAATCCAGTCTTTCATCTAAACTCCTAATTATGCCAAGTCCTACATTTTCTTAAACCATCTTCATATTTGTTTAATTTTTAAGATGTGGTCGTCTGTGAATTCCTTCAGGGCTAAATAGCTTATAAAAGCATTAAAAAGAGATTTCCTCTGACATTGCCATTTATAGTGCATGCTTTACAAAGTCAGCCATAAAATTTTAAGGCACCAACCTAAAATCTGGATACTGTGGACCTCGTGTTGGCTACTGGAATCCAAATATTGATTTTCCTGGCAAAGCAGAGAAGATCTTCCTTTGATGAAGTCATACCAATAAATACCTACAACTTCTCAAAGTATATTTCAGACAATATCAGCGGGAGTGCATTTTCTGGACTCCTTTATTTCAAGACTGCCTTGAGGATCAATTTTCTCATATAATGGGAACTACAGACATGAAGAAATATTTAGAGCAATGCAAGTGCCTTTAATTACACTCTCGGGCAAGTAGTGACTGATATAATCTGGTTTTCAATGTATCATGTGATGTAATTATTAAAATATTTCACCACTGGGGGACAGCAAACCAAGTTATTAACTTGCTTGAAGATGATTAAGAGAAGAGCATTGCAAATCCTGAGTTCAGTTAGCCACAAATGGAGAGACAAAGTAAAAAAAAAAATCACTGGTTCATAAGACATGAATTGAAACACATCACACTATTTTTATTAATCAATGTTATAGGCTAAAATGTAAATATATTTTTATCCAGAAAATTCAAATATTTGGGAGGAAGTTGTATATCCCATCTATACAAATTTTCATTACTGCATTTATGTGGCCATCCATTCTTCTTGGAAAATGGCTTTATATAAAATGAAGATATAAACCTAGTCAAGTGAGTAATGGATATGACTTCTCATGTGGTATCACTCCCAGTTATCCAAACTACAAATATCATATGGCAAGTATAGCATTTTATAGAAAAGCTATTAAATCAGTCTCTACACTTCTGGAATACAAAATAGCAAACAAATACTTCCTTATTCAAGACAATAAATTTGAATCTCTACTATTTATCTTTATTTAACAATGAAAGACAATTACTCCCTTAAACTTCATTGTTCACTCATGTGTGTATAGATCTTAATAAATATATTCTGATCAATACAAAAGGAGCGCCATAATTCTACTTTATGTTAAATTGCTAAATAAGTTGAAATACAAATAACTGTCTTAATCTGTTAAAATGCTTCAAAATATGTTTTAAACCACCCATTTAATTCTAAACCAGAGTAACCAATTTCAGTGCTCCTGTTGAGATTGGTGCTAAAAATATAAACAGGAGTAACAGGGATGAAAAGATAGTAAATAGTATATGGACCCATAAAGGGAAAATAAAAGTGTTATTTAAACGAATGTTATTATTATCTAGTTAACCAAAAGTCCTAAAGAATCCACAGAAGAGTTCCCAAGCCCACAACCTCCCATTTAGTACCCAGTCCCATGGCTGGGTCCTCCTCTCAACACCAGAGGACTTTCGCCAAGCAAGTCCATACCATATCAGCCAGAAAGGGTAAGTGACCCACTTAGCAACAGAACTGTACCCTGTCTTGAATTCTGTTCACTCCAACTCTTCCATGGGTCATATTATCACATTATCACATGTGGAAGTCATTGCCAATGACATGTCTCCAAACTCAAGCTAGGCTCAGGAAGTTATACTAGGCTTCATGCCAACTCAAGTTAGATTCAGGAAGTGGGCCTCTTGAGGCCCAATATCTCTCAATTTTTTGTCATTACAGTAGAAGACATGGTCCCTGTCTTAGGTCGTCTCCCACATGGAGATCTTACCCATCCCTGAATACCATGTATCTCATTTATGAAGAAGTCATTGAGTACCATGTACCTCATTATGAGAACCATGTCCCTTATTTATGACCAGCCTGAGCTTGTCTCAGCCTTTCTGAGATCTTACCCATCACTGGTCAAGTGGAGGGTGAAGGAGGAGCATTTATATGAGGATTACCAGTCACACAGTCATATGAGGGGCCTAGACTCCTAGTGGCCAGCCTTTGATAGTATACCTCAACCTGATGTAATACAACTTCCTCCAATCTTTGGTAAATAAATTGTGTGATCTTGTTCATCACACAAGGCCCAACAGTAAGAAGGAGAAGAAGGAAAAGTCCGAGCAGGGAGAAGAAAGCAGGGTAAGAATCTATGAAAGCCCAACCACAGGAGGGTTGTCCTGCAGGTCTCACCATCTCTTCTCTAGGCCTTATCAGGATAAACAACAGCATCATCGTCTTGGATTGTTTCTGGGGAAGAAGCAGAAAAGCATTCCTCAGGGGTAGGACACTCTCTGGAAAGATCATTATCATTATACACTTGTTGGGGTAAATATTTAAGATCTTTAACCAACACCCAAATGGGCCTCTTTTCATTAAGAGGGAGGACACATCTCCCTCTGGTCCTCTTCAAGCCCCGATCAAGGGATCCCTCCATTTAACCCAAATAGAACTGTAGGTAACTGATGAAAACCAATGTTTTTTTGAAAAAGAGGTAGATATTTATCTTCTCTAGAGAAATTTAAAATATTTAGGGTCAATGATGCATTTTCAATTGATCATGTGGAGGTAGAAACTCACCTTTATCCTTTTGAAGTTGAGACTTAAGTGTTTGATTACATCTTTCCATAATGGCCTGTCCCCATGGATTATATGGAATGCCAGTAGAATGAGCAATTTCCCAGGTTTGTAGAAAGTCTACAAAGGCCTTACCAATAAAGCATGGGCAATTATCTGTTTTAATTTGTCCAGGTAGGTCAAGGATGGCAAAGCATTGTAGCATATGGCTAATAGCATTTTTGGATTTCTCTCCTGCATGTACCAAAGTCCAACAGGCTCAGAAGGTACTGGTCAAGGAAAAGACCCTGGGAACTCCAGCCACTGAGAGATGAACCCAATGAATAAGCTCCCCCTCATAGTAATAATTGTGTTTATAGTAGGATCTATCTTAACATGAAGGACCCCTCGAGAGCCAAGGGGCACTGTCAACAGAGTCTAGGCGTGGGTACACCGAACTAGGTTCAAAAATCTAGTTCTCTGGCAGAAAGAGTAGAGGCAGAGACAGACCCACTGGACTCTCTCTGAGGCTGAGCAGTATGGTGAGTATTGAAGGACCCAGCCCCTGCCCCCCACCACAGGGGAGAAACACACCTACTGAGTCTGGAGTGTGTCAAAGCAGAATCTCGTTTAATTGTATCAGGCAGGAACTTATATAGGCTGATATGGAGGTAGGAAGCCTGGGATAGGTTGAGGCAGAGCAAAGAACAAGGGCCAATAATATTCTGCTACACTACCAGTGGCTGGGCAGAAGTGGGCCTAAGTTGCAATGTGCTGAGTCACTCACATGTGGAAATCATTGCCAAAGACAGGTCTCCAAACTTGAGCTAGGCTCAGAAAGTTACACTAGGCCTCATGCTAACTAAAGTTAGGCTTAGGAAGTTACACTGAACCTTATGCCTGGGCCTCATGAGGTCCAACACTCATCTATGGCCCTGATGCTGCTGGATCCCCACCCACAATTCCAGCAGGCTTCTGCTGCTGAGGTCCAGACCATGCCAGGGTAACACTCCTCCATCACTGGTGGAAGTGCTAACTTATACAGCCACTTTGGAAACCAATATGGCAGGTTTTTTTTTTAGAAAATTGGAAATCAAGAATCAATCTACCTCAAGACCCAGTGATAATACGCTTGGGCATATACCCAAAGGCTACTCAGTCATACCACAAGGATGCTTGATCAACTATGTTCAAAGCAGTTTTATTGTAATAGTCAGAACCTGGAAACAATATAGATACAGATCAAGTGAAAACTGGATAAAGAAATATGATATGTTTACACAATGGAATATTGCTTAGCTCTTTTACAATAATATCAGGAAATGGGAAGGCAAATGGGTGGAACTAGAAAAACATCATCCTGAGTGAGGTAACCTGGAGCCAGAAAGAAACTTGTTATGTTCTCACTCATAATAGAATACTAACTCTAAAGAATAGCCATACTATAATCCTCAAACCCAGAGAGATAAGGTAAGAAGGAGGGTCCAAGATGGGATGCATTGATCCCTCTGGAAGATGACATAAAGGAGATCTCCTTGTTCAGCTCAGGGTGACTAGGCATGTGGACCTAAGGGATCAAGTTGGGGGATGGGTATAGGGAGACAGTGCTGAAAGAGATGACTGGAAAGGTAGATTTATGGAATCAGGTAGAAGCCCAATGCTGGAGAAATGTCTTGGAGTCTATAAGAATGATCCCAGCTAAGACTCCTAGAAGCCTTGAATGCATAGCCAGACCTGGGTATTCCCTGTGATAAGATTGGTGACTGCCCAGGTTGTATTTGGAGAGCCTTCATCCAGTGACTGATTGTGGCAGATTCAGAGACTCAAGGCCAAACATTAAGCTGAGCTCAGGAGTCCCGCTGAGGAGGAGGAGGTACTACAGGAAACAGGCCAGTCAGTGTAGTGTGAGCTGCGGGCAGGGCTGCTTTTCGTCCTGCCCAGCTCCCGGCCACCGGCTAGCTTATGCCCCGAAATAACAACACACAAACTGTATTCTTTTAAATACTGCCTGGCCCATTATTTTCAGCCTCTTACTCACATCTTGACTAACCCATATCTAATAAACTGTGTAGCACCACAAAGTGGTGCCTTACCAGGTAGATTCTAGCATACGTCCATCTTGGGCTGGAGCTTCATAGCGTCTGGCTTCTCTCTGGAGAGGCATGGCAGTCTGACTAACTTAGGAGAGGTGTGGCATCTGACTGAGCCATCCACTTCCTTCTTCCTGTTCTGTCTACTCCACCCACCTATGTTCTAACCTATTAGGCCAAGCAGTTTTCTTTATTAATTAACCAATGAAATCAACAGATTGATAGAAGACCTGCCTCCATCATTTCCCCTTTTTCTGTTTAAACAAAAAAAAAAGGCTTTCACTTTAACATAGTAAAACTACATATAACAAAACAGTTATAAAGCAAGAATTACAGTTACAATATTTATATCTATTTTATCTTTTATCATAACAATGAAAAACTATAACTACCTATCCATTCTTCAACTCCATCAAAGACTCCAGAAAGATATAATACTACCTAAGTAAACAAGAAATAATCAACTTCCAAACTCTAGAAATCACAGAGACATCTTGCTACCTGGACAGTCACCCAAAGTTCTTTTGTACCGTTGGGGCATCCATCTTCGGCCTACAGGCCCATAAGTATCCAGCAGACATTTCTATGCAGCAGGAAATTTCGAAGGCAATTCAGTCACTATCTGTTGTGTCCTTCAGAATGTCTCGCAGACTCTTTCTTGAATCAGGAACCCCGAAAGATCATCTCACATTTAGACAAGTTCAGCAGTCTTCTCTCTAAGGGTTCTCTGTGTCCAGTTTATGCAATAGTCCAGGCAAGAGCAGTTTCTTGCCCAAATGGCTATCAAACTCCATAAGTAGCCTCTTAGATGCCCATCTTCCTCTTGAAGTAGCTTGTGCTGCCAGGAGCAGATGTGTCTCATTGTCATGAAAATTCCTAAGTTATTAAGACATCTAAAATGCGATATTCTGTAGTCTTTGAAAGATATGAAGAATGCCTATTTAACTTAAATATATCTCTATATATCTAGAAAATTTAACTAACATAACTACAAGTTTTACTATTATTGATGACTATCCATTAACAACCTCTATACATTACATTTTTTAAATGAACTACATAATCACAATACCTTAATCAGTATCAGAAATACATATACATATAACAAAATTGTATCACTAAAGCAAAATCCATATCAATGCAAATTATTCATATCTATATTATATCCCCCTTTAAATGTAAAAGAACATTTATAAACAATATTTGGGAATATGGGCGCAGTTATTTCTCTCCAAACTGCTTCCTGCTGAATGGGGATGCTGTTAATCAGATCTTTCATGGTGTAACCTGTGTGCCAGGTTCATCTCAGTCATCAGTTGAGTGAAGTAATTTTCTGAAGTTGTTCACAGCAACCTTTCAGGAGGCCGTGGTCTATCATACCATATTGGTATAGAAGCAATCCACAGGGTTTCATTTTCTGTAAAAACAAAAGAAGAATCTCTTTTCCAAAGTATCATATCCTTAGATCCAAATTCTGAAGTCAAGGTATTTTCAAAATATCTATGTTGGATTAGTTCAGCAGCATTTGTAAACAAATATCTTTTAGCAGCTGTTGCTCCTTCCTCAGCATCCAAACAATTCAAAGAGAGCATAATAGTATATAGTATCAAGATTCTCTGTGTATTTTCCATCTTTGTGAGGCTTTATTTTAACCTCTATTTTGTTTATTTTTTACTTTTACTTTTTGAGACAGGTTCTCTCTATATCTTTGTCCTGGAATAACTCTGTAGACCAGGTAGTCCTTGAACTCTCAGAGATCCACTTGCCTCAGCCTGGGATCAAAGGTGTGTGCTACAACACCTTGAACTCACAGAGATCTTTCTGTCTCTGCCTCCCAGGCATTAGGATTAAAGGTGTGTCCTGCCACACCTTGAAGTCACAGAGGTCAATCTACCTCTGCCTCCCAAGTGTTGGGATTAAAGGTGTGTACCACCACAACAAACTACTTCCTTTTTCTTTCTTTCTCTTTTTTTAACTGTAAAAACTTTAACTTTTAGCCTGCATGTATTTTTAACTCACTGTAAACCATTTAGAGGTTTTCTTTGTCTTTGAATCTCTCTTTACTGTATATCTCTCTTTTTCTGACCACACGAGTCTTTAATTTACCCACCAAAATCGGTAGAACTAAAGCCGTAACTTTGGCGGCTGGATCCAGCCCATGCCTTAGCTTTCTAGCCTCATGGCGGAGGTACCCACAGAAGCCATGTTTATCGCCACAACTCTATGGCATTTCAAGGTCCCTGCCAGCAAGCAAGCTGCAACAGTGTCAAACAACAATCAAAAGCTCCATAGTCAGAACTGCCTGCTTGAAAGAGTCAGAGTTTGCCCTGGCAGGACAGCCCAGAAAGCCAGCATTTTAAAACAGCACAACTTTTTTCCTGCTATGGCTGAAAACCGAAAAGCACACGTTCAGACCCGAGAAATTGCTGCTACCAATAAGCCATGCTTTACTCTATTCTTTCCCAAGCTTTCTCAAGCTTTCTGTGGATTCAGTTATCCACGTGGGCGCCATTCTGTAGTGTGAGCTGCGGGCAGGGCTGCTTTTCGTCCTGCCCAGCTCCCGGCCACCGGCTAGCTTATGCCCCGAAATAACAACACACAAACTGTATTCTTTTAAATACTGCCTGGCCCATTATTTTCAGCCTCTTACTCACATCTTGACTAACCCATATCTAATAAACTGTGTAGCACCACAAAGTGGTGCCTTACCAGGTAGATTCTAGCATGCGTCCATCTTGGGCTGGAGCTTCATAGCGTCTGCCTTCTCTCTGGAGAGGCATGGCAGTCTGACTAACTTAGGAGAGGTGTGGCATCTGACTGAGCCATCCACTTCCTTCTTCCTGTTCTGTCTACTCCACCCACCTATGTTCTAACCTATTAGGCCAAGCAGTTTTCTTTATTAATTAACCAATGAAATCAACAGATTGATAGAAGACCCGCCTCCATCAAGTCAGGAACATCGCAGGAAAACCATAGAAATCACTAGCCTGGCTCATGGGAAATCACAGAATCTCAACCAACAACAGAGCCTTCATGGGACCAACCTAAGCCCTCTAAATGTGATAGTTGTGTCGCTTGGTCTATATGTGAGATTCTTGGTGATCAGTGTCTGTCCCTAGCACTCTAACTGACTCTTGGGGACCTATCCTTGCAATACTATCTTGTTCAGATTCTGAACTCCATGTGAAAGGTAAATGGATATAATCACTGAAATGTTTTTAAAATAATAAACTGAAAGCTAGATTATGCAGTTTCAATGTTTATTTTTAAGTTTTAGTGGTCAAGATAGTGCACTGGAGAAGAAGCATAGACTGATGAAACAGAGTAAAAAAATACAGAAATCGATCTATATAAGTTTGATTTGACAAAAAATGCCAAAGAAAATTACATGAAAGAAAGGTAGTCTTCATATCAAATGATACTGGGGCAACTAGAAATCTGTATGCAAAATGAAACAAAACAAATGACTAGCAAACTTCAACCTAAACTCTACAGTTCATGCAAAATTATCTAAAATTGTCACACATCTATATGCAAAGTGTATAACTGAACAAGTTTAGCAAAATATCATTGAAAAAAATCTACATAACCTTCATGTTTCCAAACAGTATATATAAATAGCACCAAAACTTTTCTAAAAGAAAAGTTTATGTAGTATGATTGGGCATCTCGTGTATATTCCCGAGTGGTATTGCTGGATCCTGAGGTAGATTGATTCCTAATTTTCTGAGAAACCACCACACTGATTTCCAGAGTGGTTGCACAAGTTTGCATTCCTGCCAGCAATGGATGAGTGTTCCCCTTAATCCACATCCTCTCCAGCATAGGCTATCATTGGTGTTTTTAATTTTAGCCATTCTGACAAGTGTAAGATGGTATTTCAAAGTTGTTTTGATTTGCATTCCCCTGATCGCTAAGGAGGTTGAACATGACCTTAAGTGTCTTTTGGCCATTCGAACTTCTTAAGCTGAGAATTCTCTTTTCAGTTCAGTACCCCATTTTTTAATTGGGCTAATTAGAATTTTCATGTCCAGTTTCTTGATTCTTTATATATTTTGGAGATCAGACCTTTGTCTCGTGCAGGGTTGGTGAAGATCTTCTCCCAATCAGTAGCTTGCCTTTTTGTCTTAATGACAGTGTCCTTTGCTTTACAGAAGCTTCTCAGTTTTAGGAGGTCCCATTTATTCACTGTTGCTCTTGATGTCTGTGCTACTGGGGTTATACATAGGAAGTGGTCTCCTGTGCCCATGTGTTGCAGACTACTTCCCACTTTTTCTTCTATCAGGTTCAGTGTGGTCAGATTTATATTGAGGTCTTTAATCCATTTGGACTTGAGTTTTGTGCATGATGACAGATATGGATCTATTTTCATTCTTCTACAGGTTGACATCCAGTTATGCCAGCACCATTTGTTGAAGCAATACCACTCTTGGGAATATACCCAAGAGATGCCCAATCATACTACGAAAGCATTTGTTCAACTATATTCATAGCAGCATTATTTGTAATTGCCAGACCCTGGAAACAACCTAGATGCTCCTCAGTAGAAGAATGGATAAAGAAAGTGTGGAACATATACACATTAGAGTATTACTCAGTGGTAAAAAATAATGACATTTTGAATTTTGCATGCAAATGGATAGAAATAGAAAACACTATCCTGAGTGAGATAACCCAGAACCAAAAAGATGAATATGGAATGTACTCACTCATTAGTGGACTCCAGCCATAAACAAAGGACATTGAGGCTATAATTGATAAGCCTAGGGAAGCCAAATAACATGGACAACCCAAAGAAATACATATATAGATCCTCTTGGAAATTGGAAGCAAACAAGATTGCTGGGCAAAAGTTGGGAACATGGGGGTGGATGTGGGGATGGGGTTAGGGGAAGGGGAGAGGGGGAGAGAGAAGGGAAAAGGGAAAGACTAGAGAGTGCTTGGGGGAGTGGAAAGGTGGAGATGTAGGAAGGACAGGTATAGGAGCAGGGAAGAAGATATCTACATTAAGGGAGCCATTTTAGGGTTGGCAAAAGACATGGCTCTAGAGGGGATCCCAGGTGTCCATGGGGATGTCCCCAACTAGGTCCTTGGGCAGCAGAGTAGAGGGTACCTGAAATGACCTTGCACCACTATCACATCGATGATAATCTCGAATATTACTATAGAGTCTTTATCCGGCGATGGATGGAGATAGAGGCAAAGTCCCTCATCAGAGCAACGGATTGAGTCCCTAAGGTCCAGTTGAAGAGCAAAAGGAGGGAGAAGATGAGCAAGGAAGTTAGGACTGTGAGGGATTGGTCCACCCACTGAGACAGTGTGCCTGTCCTAATGGGAGGTCACCAAATCCAGCGGGACTGGGACTGAATGAGCATGTGATTAAACCGAACTCTCTGAATGTGGCTGAAAATGGGGGCTGACTGAGAAGCCATTGATAAAGGCACTGGGACTTGTTTCTACTGCATGGACTGGCTTTTTGGGACCTTAGTCTATTTGTCTATTTGGATGCAAAGCTTCCTAGGACTGGATGGGGGGGGGGGCTTGGACTTCCCACAGGGCAGGGTTCCCTGCCCTCTCTTAAGGAGGGAGGGGAAGGGAGGAGGGTGAGTGGGGGAGCAGGAGGGGAATTGGAGGAGGGGAAGAATTATAAATTTTTTGAATGGAAAAATAAAAATAAATAAATAAAAAGTAATACATGCATTTTCAAAAAAAAGAAAGAGAGAAAAGCTTAGCAGGGCGGTGATGTCACATGCCTTTAATCCCAGCACTTAGGAAGCAGAGACAAGCAGATCTATGAGTTCAAGATCAGCCTTGTCTACAAAGCGAGTTCCAGGACAGACTCTGAAGCTCCAAATGAAATTCTCTTTCAAAACACCAAAAAGAAAAGAGAAAACTTGACAAGTTGAACTCATAAAAAGCAACAACAAATGGATTCAACAAGTTATATTTCTGCATGTATATGTAATAATAACTATTATGTAATAATATATAATAATGTATAATAATATATAACTATTATGTAATAATATATAATAAACATATGCAAAAATAACTATTAAAGAGATCACAATTTAAGAGGAAGTAAGAAAACATGGGAATATTTAGAGAAATAAAATGGAAGGTTGGAAGTGATATAATTCATATTAATATAAAAATATAAGTACTCATAGAAAAGGTAAAATTTTTTGCCATTTCAAAATAAAATTATCTATCAAAATATTACAAATTGAGGGAAGTGGGTAGGTTAACTGTGGTTCTTCATATCTCCCTCCTCTCCTGCCAGTCCAATCCTTAGTCTAAACTCCCCACCTCCAGTTCTGTAGCAAACCACCTGCTGATGGCTTCCCTGTCTCCTGCAGGTCTTTGCCCCATCTCCAGCAGATCACACATTTCTTCTCCTCCAACCTTCCATCCCATTCTAACCCCCTTATCCAAGCCTCCATCTCCAGGAGAATTCCCTGGGAACCCACGAGTCAAGTCTGCCAGAGAAGCAAGTCAACCAAATAAAACACTTAAGAAATTTTCAGATTCTCCTTTCCTCCAAAGCCAATCCTCCAGTCTCATACCCAGCTGTGTAGCAGATAATCTTCTCTTGCCCACTCCTTACTTTCTACCTCTATATCCAGGGGACTAAGTAGATCTAAGTAGAACACCCTGCTTTCTTCCCTCCTACAGTCCCTCTCACCCTTGCCCCATCTAATTCATGCCCCCATTCCTAAGTAAATTGCAATGGTTACACCTAGTAAGATCGAAGAATTCCCTAATAGACAGCACACTGCCATGACTCTCCTATGACCCAGTGAGTACAAAAGAAACCAAGGAATAAAACACCCATGGAACAAAGCCAAGGCAAGATATTAATACCTAGAATTGTATTATACCAAATCCAGATACAAAGAACCAGCATAAGCATACAATCAATAACAGTTATAACAATACATCTCCAGTAATTATACTGCAGTAGGCACTGACTAATGCAGCATATCTGAAGCACAAGGCAAGGACCTTAGCATAGTCTTTATAAATATGACATGTGTCCATAAAAAAGAAATCAATAAATGCCCTAAATTTCTATAAAACAAACAAATAGTGGAAGAAAAATGAATAAAACAGCTCATGATCTGAAGTGGAAAATAGAATCAGTAAAGAAACCCAAACTGATGGAAATTTGAAATGACAACTTAGGAACTTGGACAGAACCCTCAGAGGCAAGTCTCATCAACAGAAGAAAAGAGATGGCATTAAAGACACAAGAGAAGTGATGGATATCTCTGTTAAAGAAAATGTTAAATATAAAATATTCCAGGCACAAAACATCCATGAAATCTGGGACACTATGAGTGCTGTGGGACTTTTATCCTGTCACTAGTATTATTTTTAATAAAATGCTGATTGGCCAGCAGCCAGACAGGAAGTATAGGCATGGCAACCAGGCAGGAAGTAGAGGCACAGCAATGAAAACAGGAATTCTAGGATAGAAAAGCTTATTCTGCAGTTGTGACCCAGATGTAGAGATAGCAAGATGTGACTGTCTCGCTGAAAAAGGTACCAAGCCATGTGGCTAACATAGATAAAAAATATGGGATAATATAGGTTATAAGAATTAGTTGATAAGAAGCCTAAGATACTGGGCCAATCAGTATCTAGTAACTTATGTAGACCTCTGTGTGATTATTTGGGACTAAATGGCTGCAGGACTGGGTGGGACAGAAACCCCCAGTCAAAATATGAGAACAGCAAATAATAGGAATAAAGGAAGTAGAGAATCCCAGGTCAAAGTCACAGAAAATATTTTCAAGAAAATAATAAAATAAAATTTCCCATATTTAAGGAAGAAGGTATTTTTTTCTTTTTCTTTTTTGTTTTGTTTTTTTGAGACAGGGTTTCTCTGTGGCTTTGGAGCCTGTCCTGGAACTAGCTCTGTAGACCAGGCTGGTCTTGAACTCACAGAGATCCGCCTGCCTCTGCCTCCCGAGTGCTGGGATTAAAGGAGTGCGCCACCATCGCCAGGCCTAGGAAGGAGGTATCTACAAAGGTACAAGACGCATACAAAACACCAAATAGACTATAACAGGAAAGAAATTATCCTTGGTATATGATAATCAAAACACTAAAATTATAGAGCAAAGAATGAATATTAAAAATGCAAAGGGAAACAGACCAAATAACATATAAAGACAGAACTATTAGAATCACAATTTACTTATTGGAGATTCTAAAATCCAGAAGTGCCTAGAAAATGTTCTTCAAGCTCTAAGAGACCATAGATGAGAGTCTACACTACTGTACCCTTAAAAACTTTCTGTCATGATAGGTAAAGAAAGGAAGACATTCCATAATATACCAAATTTAAGTAGTGTCTATTAACAAATCTTGCCCTCCAGAATGTTCTAGAAGAAAAACTTAAGCCTAAAATGGTAATCACTCCAAAGAAAACATAGGAATAAAGAATCCCAGACTAGCAAATCCAATGAAGGTAAATACACACACACACACACACACACACACACCACTACCACCACCACCACCACCACCACAACAACAAAACAATAGCAATTAACAAACACTATTCATGGATAATTCTAAATACCAATGACCTCAATTCCTCAATTAAAAACAAAGCATGACAATGAGAATGAATGCAAAAACAAGACCCATTTGTCTGCTGCATCCAAGAAACTATTTAACATCAAGGACAGACATTTCCTCAAGATAAAAGGATAGAAAAGATATCTCAAGCAAAAGAACCAAAGAAACAAAATGGTATAGACATTTTAACATCGAACAAAATAAACTTCAAACTAAATCTAATCAGAAAAGATAGGGAATGGCACTATATTGTCATCAAAGGGGGGAAACCCAAGATGATTTTACAATTTGTTATACGTGTGCCCAAAAAACACAAGAGCACACAAATTCATAAAAATATTACTACATTTTCAATCACATATTGACCCTCACACACTGATCATGTGAGTTTTCGGTATCCTATAAACAGGGCAATCAGAAAAACACTAAACAGAAAAATATTGTAGCTAACTGATGTCATAAACTAAATAGACCTAACAGATATTTACAGACCATTTCAAGCTAACACAGAAGAATATAATTAGTTCCCAGAACCTTATGGAACTTTTTCAAAGTTCACCCTATATTTAGACACAAAACAATTCTCAAGAGAGACAATACAACCTAAAAAGCATCCTGCACTGTGTTTGATCACCACTAGTTAAGGTTGGATATCAACAACAAAGAGAAAAGAAAATTTACAAATCCATGGGAACCGAACTTACTGATGGTGTCACATTCTTTTAATCCCACCACTCAAGAGACAGAGGCAAATGAATCTGGGTGAGTTAGAGGCCAGCCTGGTCTACAAACTGAGTTCCAGGAAGCATAAGCTATGACACAGAGAAGCCCTCTCTCCAAAACCAATGAAAAAAGAAAAAAGGAAAGGAAGGAAGCAAGGAAGGAAAAGGAAGGAAGGAAGGAAGGAAGGAAGGAAGGAAGGAAGGAAGGAAGGAAGGAAGGAAGGAAGGAAGAAAGAAAAAAAGAAAGAAAGAAAGAAAGAAAGAAAGGAAGGAAGGAAGGAAGGAAGGAAGGAAGGAAGGAAGAAGAATTTCCTAGAATCAAATGAAAATTAAATATAATATACCCAAAATTATTGGACACAATGAAAGCAGTTTCAAATGACAAGTTGATAGTACTAAGTACCTATATAAATAAATTATAGAGATCTAATATTGCTAATTTTGTAGCATGGTTTAAAGATCTAAAATGAAAAAAAAAGAAATTAGACAAAAGGAATGAGAGAAAAAACTAATCAATTTTAGTGCTAAAATCACTAAAATAGAAAAAATTATTCAAAGAATCAGTAAAATAAAGAGTTGGTTCTTCAAGAAAATTAGTAAAGCTGCAAACCCTAAACAAACTTAATAAAATGTAGAAAAGAAAATCCAAGTGAAGAAAGTTAGAGATGAGAAGGGGAGGAGGCACAAAAACCAACATAGACGAAATCTAGAGAATCATAAAGATTTTAAAAATTTGTACTTCACCAAATTGGAAAACCTAAAAAGAAAAATAAGTGGATAATTTTCTCAGTTCATAACATCTACCAAAGTTAAATCAAGATCATATAAACAATTTGATCAACCTATAATCCCTGTTTAATTAGAAGCAGTAATTTAAAGTCTCCTAACCAAATCAGCATAGGACCAGATGGCTTTAAGACATAGTTTCACCAAATTTTGAAAGAGGAGATAATGCTGAAATTCCTGAACTTATTCCACAAAATAGAAATAGAAGGGACATTGACCTAATTCATTTTATGAGGCCACAATTGCCCTGATAATTAAAAAAATGTAAAGACTCAACGTAAAGAGCTGCAGACCAATTTCCCTTATGAAAATAGATGCAAAAAGCTCAATTAAATATTTATAAACTGAATCAAAAAATGCATTAAAAAGATTATCCACCATGATCAAGGAGATTGTATCCCAGAGATGCAGGCATGACTAAACATATTTAATCAAAAATTTAATCTACCATATAAACAATTTGAAAAATAAAAACTACATGATCATTGCATTAGATGTTGAAAAGGCCTTTGACAAAATACAACATCCCTTCAAGATCAAAGTCCTGGAAAGAGTAAGGATAAAAGAGATATAACTCAATAGAGTGAAGATAGAATAGCCAACATCAACTTAAATGGAAAGAAACTCAAAGCATTTCCACTAACGTCAAGAATGAGACATGGTTGTCCACTGTTTCCATTGCTGGATGCCTTGCTCCTGATGGTTTAGTGGACTTGGATTGATGTGTGAATTTGGTGCTATGAATATATTGTGACCACCTGTTCCAAGCAAGTGGCCCCAGATAGCTTGAGCTGTGTTTATTTATACAGTTTCAATAGGTTGCATCAATGATTTTACAACCAGCTATTATTTCCTAAGTTTCTAAAATTTGTTATAATAATTACCAGTTTGCTCCTTGCCTCTTTGTTTTTCCATTTTCCAACTCTCCCATTGGCAGCCATTACTTTATTTATCTAAATCTCTTCTCTCAGAAGCATAAGCAGTGGTATAAGCTACAAAGGAACTTTTCTAAGTAGGCACACATATAGGTAAAACAATGTTTCCAGTTGGCAGCATATGCAGTTATAGCATCATGCAGGGTAAGATACAATTTTGTTTCTTGCAATTAATATTTATATCTGTGCCATCTGTTAGGGACTATATTCTCACAATCAGCTCATGAGCCAAAGCTGGATTAATTCATTTTACAATTTGCATACATTCTGGGGGAATACCAGGTTTTTCCATTTATCCTATAGGCAACGTAACCTAGAATTTTATTCTTAATAGCTGGCATTGCTTGTCTCTTGTCCATATGTCTATCTCCCGTAGCTTCTTAGGGTATTGGCACAGTTATTAGAAATGAGGACACAGTGGGTTTCTGTGATTCCTCTTCATTCTGTTTTTATCATGCTCTCATTAACTCTTGATACTGTCTGTTTAATAGACTTTCTTTAAAGCTCTTGTTGTTAAAATAGTTATTTCCAGATCAGTACTGCAAATATTTAATAATAGACTTAATGAATTACTGTGACTCATGTAGGCCAGCAGTATGGCTAGCATAGTGAAAGCAAGGGGAGCATGTATCACACACACCCCTGGGGTCATGCCCAGAATTATGCAGCAAACTGGACACAGGTTATTGACAAGTGAATCAGGATCTCCAGGGTCTTTCTACAAGTAGATCCATTTTTGCTATTCTTGGGTATTGTTCCTTAAGAAGTTACCTGGCTCCCATCACTCTGTAACTATTCAATGTCATACTTGAAGTCTCATCTCAAGCAACAAGACAATTGGAGGAGATCAAGGAGATGCAAACTGATAGGGGAAAAGTACCTCTGTTGGCTGAGGTTTCTGTCCTGCTCGGTCTCAAAGCCTTTCAGGCCAAAAGAAACACACAGAGGTCTATATTAATTATAAACTGATCGGCCTGTTAACTCAGGCTTCTTATTAACTCTTATAACATACATTAGCCCATAATTCTTGTCTGTGTTAGCCACATGGCTTGATACCTTTCATCAGCTAGGCATTCTCTTCTTGCTTTTTTTGTGTCTGGATAATGACTACAGCCTGATTGTTTCCCCTTCCGAGAATTCTCCTGTTCTTATTGGCCTGCCTATACTTCCTGCCTGGCTACTAGCAAATCAGCGTTTTATTAAAACAATACAAGATGATTGTCCCACAAAAATTCCCCCCATTTTTTCAAAACAAGGACTCTGAATCTAATCTTTTTGTTTATATTTTTTCTTGACCATTATCTATAACAACATGTAACCAGTATGCTAAACAAAGATAAATATTCATAATTCATTTTTGGGAGTGTGGGCATAGTTTTTCATGCTACTTCCTGTTGCTTGGGGGTGCTCATAATCTTATAGGAATCTAAAGAAGGTTTAGAATTATATTCAAGTCCTGACTGGATTATTCTGTGAGATTTGATAATCTCTGCCAGTAGTCTTGAAATTGTTTTGGTTGTAGAATTTAGAAGAAACTCCAATATAGGTCCTCTGAAATGCTGGATCATCTGGACCATCCAGTCCTATTAGAGAGTCTTTAAAGGGGTCCTCCTTGATCAAACCTGATTTTTTTAAACCCAGAATGAATCCACAGCATCTCATTTCCTGTGGAAACAAAAACAAAACCTCTTTTCCAAAGTAACATATTTTGACTTAAATTTTGAATTCAAAGCATTTTCAAAATACATATGCTGGATTAATCCAGCAGCATTTGTAATCAAAAGTCTTTTAGCAGCTGTCATTCCTTCCTCAGCCATCAAACCATTCCAAGACAACACCATAACATACAGTATCCAGACTCTCTGTATATTTCCCATCTTTACGTGGCTTTATTTTAAATTCTATTTCTTTAATTTTTATTTTTAATTTTTGTTTTTTTGAGACCAGGTTTCATTGTGTATATTTGGCTGTCCTATCACTCACCAGGTTGTCCTTGAACTCACAGAGATCTGCCTGCCTCTGCCTCCCAAGTGTTAAGATTAAAGGTATGTGTCACCATACCCAAATACTTTCTTCTTACTTTCTTATTTTCAGGACTTTATCCTTTTTCTTTTCTTTACCAAGCCTTCATATATTTTTAAACACACTGCAAATCATTTAGAGGTTTTCTTCATCTGAATCCAACTTTACTGTAGATCTCTCTTTTTCTGACCACATGAGTCTTTAATTTGTTGTTAGATGTCTGAGAGTTATTGTGGGCATTGTTGTGTTCCTTGGGTTGTGATTTTCCTTCTGATACTTCCTGTAAGGCTGGATTTGTGGCTACACATTGTTTAAATTTGTTTGTATCCTGGAATATCTTATTTTCTCCATTGATGGTGAACGAAATCTTGGCTTAGTATAGTAGTCTGGGCTTGCATCCATGGTCTCTTAGTTTCTGTAGCACATCTATCCAAGGCCTTCTGGCTTTCATGGTTTCCATAGAGAAAACAGGTGTAATTCTAATAGGTTTACCTTTATAAGTTACTTGATCTTTTTCCTTTGTAGCTCTTAATATTCTTTTTTTTTTTTTTTTTGATTTTTCGAGACAGGGTTTCTCTGTGGCTTTGGAGCTTGCCCTGGAATTAGCTCTTGTAGACCAGGTTAGCCTCGAACTCACAGAGATCCACCTGCCTCTGCCTCCCAAGTGCTGGGATTAAAGGCGTGCGCCACCACCGCCTGGCTTAAAATTCTTTCTTTATCTGTATATTTTGTGTTTTGATTATTATATGGTGAGGGGAATTTTTTGATCCAGTCTATTCAGTGTTCTGTATGCTTCTTGTATTTTCATAGGAATATCTTTATTTAGGTTAGGAAAGTTTTCTTCTATAATTTTGTTGAATATATTTTCTGTGCCTTTGAGCTATAATTCTCCTTCTTCACCCCTATTATTCTTAGGTTTGGTCTTTTTATGGTGTCCTTGATTTCCTGGATGTTTTGTGATGAGAATTTGTTGGATTTGCTGTTTTCTTTGATCAGTGCATTTATTTTCTCTACAGTGTCTTTAGCACCTGAAATTCTTTCTTCTATCTGTTGTATTCTGTTGGTTATACTTGTCTCTGTAGTCACTGTTCATTTACCCAGATTTTCCATGTCCAGCTATCCCTCCGTTTGTGTTTTCTTTATTGCCTCCATTTCAGTTTTCAAGTCTTGAACAGTTTCCATTACTTTTTTGATTGTGTTTTTCTTGGTTTCCTAGGGTATCTTTGAGGGATTTATTCATTTCTTCAAACTTTTTGTTATTCTGCTCATCCATTGCTTTAAGGGAATTTTTCACATCCTGTTTAAGGGACACTATAACTTTCATAATGTTACATTTAAAGTCTATTTCTTCTACTTCTTCTCTATTAGGGCATGCAAGTCTTACTGTTGTATATTCACTGGATTCTGGTTTTATCATGTTGTTTTTCAGATTGTTAGAGGAATTCTTGCATTGGAGCATGCCCATCTCTTCCTTCAAATGCTCTCCGATGGATCGTCTGAGACAGGACCAGGGCCACTTGCTGGCCAGGGACCTCACAGACAGAAGGGCGGACTTGCTATGTGCAGGCTCAGTGAACCAAAGTAACTCAAGTGCAGTTGCACTTACCAATTTGTCCCCAGACCCTCAGCCCCAAAGCAGGCTGAGTTTGGGGATCCTATGACCCCGCAGAAGGGGAGGGGTGCCTGGGGCCAAACTGGGATGGGATAAGAAGAGAAAGGCAGTAACCAGGGAGAGAAGCCCCTGCTGAATAACCAGAAAGTTTAGGGGGTTGGAGGGTGCCTGTGCTCCCTTTCCGGGGCATCCACCGGCCGGTTGGATGGAATTTCTGGTACAGGGGGTCTGCATGTTTCTTGTTTCTTTTCTTGGACTCTTTTCCTTCTGTTTGTTTGTTTTGTCATATTCCTATTGTTTGATTTTATTATTACTATTATTATTATTATCATTATTATTATTATATTTTACCTTATTTTTATCTCTTAGATGCCATTTTGTTTTCTAATGAGAGACAAAAGGGAGTAGATATGTATAGGAGGGGAGGTAAGGAAGAGTAGAGGCAGGGGAAACCATAATTAGAACATGTATGAAAAAAATAAAGATTAAAAAGTCAAGAACCATATAAAATTACATATAATTTTAGTATTTTCATTTATTCATTAAGAAATAGATTTATTTTCTTAATTTGGTGTGTGAAAATTTCTGTTACAATAATGAATATGTGATGTGGGATTCATCTCTGTATGTTGTGAATACCATTGGTTAGTAAAAAAAAAATGGCTTGGCCTGATAGAGCAGAGTAAAGCTAAGCAGGGAAAAACTAAACTGAATGCTTGGAGGAAGAAATCAAAGCTGGAGAGAAGCCATGTAGTCCCACCAGAGACAGACACTAGAACTTTACTCAGTAAGCCACAGCCTCGTGGACTTACATAGATCAATGGAGATGGGTCAAAATAATATGTAAGAGCTAGTCAATAAGAAGTTAGAGATAAGAGGACAAGCAGTGATTTAATTAATATAGTTCCTGTGTGGTTATTTCGGGAGTCTAGGTGGCCAGAAAATAAACAAGCAGCCTTGTACAAAAAAAAAAAAAAAAAAAAAAAAAAAAAAAAAAAAAAAAAAAAAAAAAAATGGAGCCAATGTGGCCAACTAAAATCCACTCAAAACCTGAGAGAACTTGAAAAGAAATTCTAGAAACAAAAGAACAGAGTTTAGCACAGTTTCTTGGTAGCCATAATTTTTTTTTTCTAGATGGGCTTTCAGTGAGCAGGGTGCTGTGGCTACTCTACATGAGGTACAGTAAAAACTGTGGGGCTTCCTTTAAAAAAAAAGCAGAGGCTTCTTGGATTTGCCAGCACAAATGACTCTGACTCTTTCTAAGTAGGCCTGGCTATAGAGCATTTAAATGGGATTTGTGAACAGAGTTCTACACTTGGTTAATGGCAACACTGACCTGCTATGACCCAACCCTAGATCTGGGGCAGAGAGAATATTTCTCAGAAGCAATGAATGGACCTCCTCAAACATGTTGTACTGGGCAGAGCCAAAAGGTAAAGTAGCCTTATTCATACTAATGTTGCTTAGCTTTTTAAAAAGCACTTGGTTCAGAAAAGGATTACAGATATGCAATAAAGACAAATTCAAATGAAAAAGACCTCTAAATGGGTGACAGTGTTAGATAAATGTATGTAGGCTTGGGAGAGAGAAGCAAAAGAGTATAGAGTGTTAGAAAACACAGTCTTTAAAAAGACGGAGTAGTCATAGATTAAAAGAAGTAAAGAAAAATAAGCTACATAAAGCTAGAAAATAGACTGAGTCTGGATTATGCATATTATTGTGTTTGCTCTGAATTTTTTACTGTGAATCAGCTAAGTATAGAGAGACATTTCATTGTATACGCTGCTGAGATAAACCAACAAAAAGGTATCTTGATTTAAAATTTGTGTCTAAGGATTTGTTGCTTTGGAAGAGGGTCTGCTTTTGCTTACACAGAAGATGAGAACTTGTGGATTAATTCCAGACTAATATGGTTTGATGCACCAAGACTAGCTGAAAGGTTGCTGTGAACATATCCAAAAATTACTTTGCCCAATGAAAAACAGGAAGTAGTTTGAAAAGAACTATTCCCAAATTCTCATTTTTTTAAAATAAATATTTGTTTACATTTGAAGGGGGATATGCTATAAAGATGGATACTTGCATTGGTGTGGCTCTTGGCTTATTGAAACAAATCTGCTTTGGATTAAGGTATTGTGTTTGTGCAGCTCATAAAAATGTAATATATAATTAGAAATACAGGTTAATAGATAATCATCTAAAATAATTGAGTGTATAGTCTTGTTAGTTAGGTTTTCTAGATATATAGAGATATATTCCAATTAGAATAGGTATTCTTCAAATCTTTCAGAGACCTTCAGAATATGGCATTTAAAATGTTTAAGAATTTAGGACTTTTCATGACAATGAGACACATCTGTTCCTGAAAGCACCAATCTACTTCAAGAAGATGATTGGGATCAAAGAGTCTCCTTATGGAGTTGGTTATCAGTTTGTGCAAGAAACTGCTCTTGCCTAGGCTGCTTGTTGCTATGTTGTAGGAACAGGACATACAGGATCCACAGAGAAATGACTGCTGCATTTGCTTAAAAGTGGGATGATCCTTCAGGGTTCCTGTTTCATAAAAGAGTCTACAAGACATTCTTCAGGACACAGAAGAAAGTGAGTGACAAGCTGCCAATATAAGTGGAATTGTCTTTGAAATTTTCTGCTTTATGTATAAGACTGTTGGATATTATGGGCCTGTAAGCTGAAAATGGATGCTCCAATGTTACAGAAGAACTTTGGGTGACTGTCCAGGCAGCGAGATGTCTCTGTTAATTCTAGAGTTTTGGAAGTTGCTTACAATGCACTTCTTGTTTAATTAGGTAATGTTATATCCTTCTCAAGTCTTCAATGGAATTGAAGAATATATAGTTATAGTTTTTTTTTTACTGTTTCTGGTTTGTTTCCTTGAAAACTGAAGACATTTTTGACAGATAACTTATATTTCCATGACTTATCTCCAAATCTGAATCACTTTGAGTTGTCCTTCAAGTGCTATATTGTGATTGAATGAAGAACAAATATTTTCTAATACCTGACACATCTTTTGTCACTAGAGAAATATTGTAGCATTTTTCCTAATGTGTTTACCATTCCAACAACGCTCATAGAACTTTATCTTCATACTGACCATATACTGTCACCAAACTCTCATATCTGTTGGTACTTTGGATCTAGGAAATCAAAAATTTCTTAGACATGTTTAACTACCACACAGAATATTCCAAAAATGAGACAATCTATGTTCTTTTTAAGCCATTGTTAAAGAACAAATTAAATTATTAGACTTGCTTGGATGGGTACCTTGCTCAGCCTAGATATAGTTAGGAGAGTTTGGAGCTTGCCCAAAGCAATGTGCCTTACCCTCTCTGAGGAGTGGATGGGGGTTACATGGAGTGTAGGTGGAGGGTAATGGGAGGAGCAGGGAGAGTGGAAACTGGGATTTGTATGTAAAATAAAAAAGATAGTTTTTTTTTTCTTTTAAAAAAAAGAAAATGTCAGTATACATATCATTGCTCCTTTAAATGAAAATTTCTATTTAGAGGATGAATAGAGAAATAGTTGATCCACTTATGTAAATGATATAATGTTAAAATGCTGCATTTTAATTTTTATGTTTCTATTTTTAAGTATTTTCATTATTCTGATGCTCTGAAATTGATACAAATTAAATCATTCATATAGATTTTTAAATCACTGACAAAAATTTCTTGTAACCTTTTTGGTTATTAGACCAGACAGTCTGGATTTGAATCTCAGCTCTAACATCTATTTACTATGCAATGAGCTAACATTTTCCTCATCAAAACGGAGATACAGATACACTAAAACCTGGAGAAGGATGAGTGTGAAGTATTGCTGAGAACTGCCCTAAGCAGCTGTTTGTATGCGTCTAGATAAGCTATAACTATGCAACCTTCATGAAGTCTCATAAAGGCTTTGTCTGATTCAGTGAAGTTTTGACATCCTGTTGAAAGTGAAATTTTTCAATAGTGGTTGTTACAGGAGCAGAAAGTCATGCTAATTCAGGATTGGTGGAAATAGCAAGAACAGTGTGAAGAGAGAAGAGATTAGATATCTTAGGGAGTAATCTATCAGTATTAATTGTGATGAGTAATAAGTCTAACGTTTACATTAATATACACTTTATAGTCATCTTAAGTAAAAATTAACAGCAAAAGATGGCAGAGAAACAACATTATATTAGCATGGTTTGGGTTCTTAGTGTCTGGGTCATTTGAAGGGAGGGTAAAATAGTCTATGCTGAATACTACTTAGGCATTCATCACTTTCCTATCTATGACTATAATATTATTAAAATTGAAAATGTTAAATTACATAAAATCTTTCATACTATTAAGTACACACTTTTCTGTTCAAGGTATGTATTTGTTTCTAGTCTCAGAGAGGTAAGTGTGCGTGCCTTTGTACCCCTCCACTGTTTATAGCATCCTTTTCCTTCACAGTTTACACGTGGGTGAGTGACTATCCCCTTGCTCCAAGAAATCAGTAAAATGATAAAAGGCACACTGAGGGATATATCCACAAAAGACTGAAATGTGATAAATCAATCTTTCTAAAATAGGTGAGCATAGGGTTTAAGAAGAGAAAAGGCCAATAAGGCTACTGTACATAAGGGAGTGTGCAAAGACTTCATGAAATTTATAGTGGCTGAATGGGCCACAGTCTGGGTTGACCTCAATGCAAATTATGGCTGACTCATGTTAAATCTGATTTCTAAGAAGCCCTTGAGTTATTCTTGTATGTTCTAGTCTCCATTATGTGACATAGTGTTGCTCCTTTCTATGTGTCATAAGTGACTTCTGCAAGTCATATCACAGAGGTATCCTTATTTCTTTGTTCACAACTATCTCAGATAATTTTGACTGCCTGGAAAGTTTAAGTATAGTGTTCAGCTTAAAATAAACATAGCAATCTTCCTGACCTTTCTGACTGAAATTTATTTTCTGCTTTGCCCAGAAATGTCTTGGGATCTACATGTATTCTCAGTATATTTATGCAAACTTCTGCCTTTACTGGAAAATTGGCCCAAATTTTAATAATTCATTACATGGCCCACTTATTTATGCCACTTTTTTGCATAAAAATAGACTGGGAGCCAGGTAGTAAGCTTTCAAATTGGACGAGTTAATCTGAGGTTATTGTTATGACTAAATATGATAACAGAAGTAAAAATAATTTTTTTAAAAAACATTCCTCATTAACAAAAGTGTATGTTTAGATTTGGATGGAAAAACTGAAGGGGGATTTAGGATTGTGGCTGTAAGGTCTTCCAGCACACGTTCACACTGTCATCCTTCGATGTCAGCTGGCTCTCAGTGGCACCCTTAACTCACAAACACAGGGCTCACACTGAATGTTTGAAAATGCTTTTGTTTAAAAAACAAACAAAAACCTTCTCCAATCAAATTAATGTTAAAATAACCCAAACAGGATTCCACGGGTGCACTCCATAGTTATCAACACTTTTCTTGGTAGAAACTTCACACAATTAACCCCTAACCATTCACAGTGACGCAACAGTGAAGGGGCAAAAGGAACAAACGTATTATTTTCTGTAATTTATAACAATTTTTAAGTCTCATTTTATTAGTACTATTGATTTTTGGCCTGAATTATACATAAATCCCTGGCTCATCATCAATCAAGCACTTTCTTCTGCAGCAAAATGACATACACTTTTGCTAATAAATATCTGCTTTCTCACTAAGAAGTTAACTTGTACCTGTAGAAATGTACACTTTTTACACTTCAACTTTGTAGCCATTTAAACTAACCCTTTTTCAATAAAGCACTATTGTTTAATAAAAAAAAACATTCCTCATTAAATGATAGACTAATCTGAATATTAATATTCTAATAGGTTCAAGTAGAAAATACTTTAAGATGAATACAAATACAGTTTAACAAATACTGATTTTACTTCTGTTTCAGCCTGAGGTCCACTGTCCTCCTAACCAGTGTGGCATAGGCAGTAAGTGGAATGAATCAGAGTATCAATGACCATAAGTAAGTTGTAATGCCACTATGAATAAATATTTACATCTAAAGTTTCAGCTTCCTCTTCTGTAAACCCATAGCCTCCCTCTATTTTTCCATTAATTCGGTCATATAGACTCTCAGAAAACTGCCTGTAAACCCTATACTTTTTCTGACTGGGCTCAATGGGAGGCAGCTATTGCAAATGTTCAGAACAGGATACTCATTTTTTTTCTGGCAGATAGCATAAGGCCTAAGGAACAGAGCTATGACGAGCTGCCTTTCTCATAACCAACTTAACCCTATGGTGTTTGGCCACCTTGTAACTGATACTAAGAAGATCATTTTGACAAGAACACTAGCCAGGAAGAGAGTGTTAGTGTGTCAGTCAAACTACATAATGGGGCATCACAACAACAACAAAAACATGGGCTGCTAACACTTCACTAGTTTATTTCTCAGTTATAAATGCATAAGGTATCTCTGATAAGGATATGGAATAGAATTTTTGATAAACTTTGTAAAAGTAACAGGTTAGAAAAGCATCAGTGTGTGGTTTTGTTTCCTAGAACTTAAAATATCATCAAAATGTTTGGCTTTTGTATTTCTGTAGGGCACAGTATAAATCAAGGAATCAAGGTAGCATCATAGACAAACTCCTTCTGATAGCTTCAGGAGAAGATGATAGATAGATAGATAGATAGATAGATAGATAGATAGATAGATAGATAGAGCATTCTGTAGTTTCTGGTGACTCTAAGTCTTCTTTATTGCTACCATTTGAATATGGATTACTCCCAAAAAACTTACATTGTAGTTTATTTTCTAGTGAGAGATAATAAGAAGTGGGTCCCTTAAAACATTAATTAGGGTTTTGCATTCTTTAATGGATAAATCTACCCATGTGATTAAAGGATTAGTGGGTGGGTCAGTTATCTCTAGAGAGGATGTTCTATAAAAGGCAGTTGGCTGTGGTTCCTTGGGTTTTATCTGAGGAGTTCGAAAAACAGTAAGGTCATCTCTAAAGGTTACACCTAGAACTTAGTCCAGAGCTAAACAGCTCTCCTGTTTATAGCTTAAATAGTCTTTGGTAATAGCAACAGAGTGCATTAATACTTTTGACTTTCAAGCTTGTCTTTGTTCTTCAGATTATGAATACTCTGATTACTCACAGTTTCATGAAAATCTGCCTCTAACAGAAAATATTTCATACACAGTAGTATCTACTACCCAAAGACTTCAATGTGCCTTTAAAGATAAGTGAAGGGAGAAAGTTTTTTCTCCCTATTATAGCCTTGCATTTAAAATTATAAGACAAGTAATAATTTAGAAGAAATAATAAAGAGCTTAGATTTGAATAGCAAGTTACAGAAAGAAAAGGTAGACAATGTTCAAAATTAAATTATAGTGTTGACAACCACTGATCAATGATGAATGGTATAAGCTGTAAATGAATAATTATATGGTATGCTAACTATATTGTTAGTAAAACTCCCACTATTACATTTCCTGAATAGTTCCATTCAAAATGATGAACTAATTATATTTTATCATCTAATGAGCAGTTTAAATGAGCTACATACAAAGGTCATAGCTTCTTTGTTTCAATGCCTCTGATACTATAGTAATGATTTCTTTTAGAAGTTAAAATGAATGTAAGAACTCTGCCAAGCACTAAAGCTAATATTAAGCTTGTTCTTTTTAAAATAGCCTTGGTAATATTTTAAAAATGAATAATTTTCATCTGTTATTTTCATTCATTTGTTATAGGTGTTGTATGACAAGGTTTTACTCCCTCATAAAATACAGTGACATGCTATTGGTGTTATAAAAAAGCAATTCCTTTATTAATGAGAACATAACTAGTATCTATTGAATACTCTGTGTAGTATTTTAATCTTATTATTTTAATTATGGTGAAATGTAAGTCAATCTCATTTAAAAAATAGAAATTAACTATGGGAATAAATGTTGTCCATTGATTGTCTAAAAACAGTTACCCTATCACACTTAAAAATTAAAGACCAACACAATGTAGCTGAGTACAATGTGTTGTGTATTTCACCCTTTCTTGATCCATGAACCAAACCCACAAACATATTCCCTTTAAAATCATTGGCCTATTTTAGTGGACAGAGAGATGGAACCCCAAAGTCATTAATAAAACTGCGAAGTTGTATAGTAAATACTGAGACCAAAGCATGCACAGGTCTTCTCAGATGTTCTGGTCCTCACTGCAGAACTTCCTGACTTCTGTTTGTAAAGCACAGAGCTGTGCTAGGCATAGAACCCATGCCTATAATTCTTCACTTGGTCAGTAGAAGCAGGATGAGTCTGAAGACAGTTTGGCTTACATAGAATCTCTAGAACATAGTAAACGATATAACCAGACTGTCTCCAAAATGAGTATAAAAAAAAAACACATAAAGATCAAAATGGTATCTTCTTTCCTCTAAAAAGGTATGAGTTTTTTAGGAATTGGAAGCTTCTTTACTGGTAATCTAGAATCTATCTTCATATCTTATCCCCTCTATGGACAACCTGTCCACAATAAATTGTCAACTCATTGTCACCAATCCAAGACAAACCTGAAGGGTTAGGATGGCTATAGATCTCCTCGAGAATGGCTGAGGTTTTATATTGTATAAACTTCTGTCTAGTCAGTCCTGCCTCTTTAAACCATCCCACTCTCATAGATACAGATTCTAAGAAAATGAATCTAATAAACTGTCTGCAGGTAAATATGTATTAGTGTCTGTTTTGGGGAAAATCTGCTTTACTATTTTGGCTCATTCAAGTAGATCAAAGAACATTTTTATACATTGTATAATTTAATATTCATCTTTCACTATTAATGAGATTTTATTTAGTGGAGGAGTAGGAAAAGAAATGTATACCTCATACAAAGAAGATGTAAGGGAAATAAGAAATGTGAAACAACATGCTTTATGAAGGTAAGCTGTACAGTTTCTTAATGAAACAAGAGAATCAATTTATGAAACAGCAGGGAATGCTGAGACTCAGATTGTAAAGGGTCCTAAATCAATTAGGACTTTGGATTTTGCTCTACTGGTAATAGAGGACCATTTAATGATTGCATGTTTAAAAAGAAAGATGCACCTCATGAGAGTCAACAAAATCTAGCACATTGCTTTGAGGAAGGACCAAGGCCCTCCCGACTATATCTAGGCTAAGCAAGATATTCCTCCAAAGAGAATAGGTTCCAAAATGCCAGTACAAGCAGTATAGATAAATCCTGGTCTCACTGCCAGTGGCCAACAGTCTGCTCCAGCCACAGGGGTGACTCTCCATTGGAAGCCTTACCCTTTCTGAGAAGTGGATGGGAGTTATGGTGGTAGGCAGCGGGGGGGGGGGGAAGTAGAGGGAATGGGAGGAGAGGAAGGGGTGGAACTGGGATTGGTATGTAAAATGAGAAAAAAATAGTTTTCTAAAAATAAATTTAATTAACTATAAAAAGAAAGAAGGATAGCTGTCTCCGAAAGAACACCCGATAGAGTTTTGAAGGTAAACTACATCTATAAATTTAGAAGGAAATTGTGAAGTACGATTGAAAAGGAGACCCAAAATGTAGAGACTAAATTATAATCATGTGCAATTTGAGAAACAAAGATTCTCAATGCCTGAACTGGAAATGGAGAGGACAATAAGGATGAAACATGACCAAGGGGGTGGGATAAAAAGAGCTGTTAGGTAACTGGAGGCACAATTAAGGCTGGTAGTCTCTAACTTAGGCCAGTGAAGGAAGTGTGGCTGTGAGTGGGACGAAGAAACAGTAAAGTGAGCATGTTTGGCATGGTAAGATTAGGGACCATGAACCTGCAGGATACACTACTGGTGGTATCTTCATGTGTATACACACCCATAAAACATGTTCTTCTATGCCAAACCAATGATTTAGAGGTTGTTCACCTATCAAGAGTAATAAGAAGTTGTGTAGTAAGGGAAAAAACAGGCTTGTCTCTCATCAGCAACTTCATGCTGGAATCAATATGACATGACATTAGATAAAGTCAAAAGTTAGCTGAACCATTTACCAGAGAGAAGCCACGGTGGGCACCATTCAACATGTAGTGCAGCCGGAGAGAAGTTATAAGTTGCTTATTTTCTCTGCCAGCAGGGATGCTGAAAGCAGTTATCTGGCACAATACTGCTTTTGTGGGACGCTAAAGCAGACTCCATGCTGTAATTGTGTAGGCAGACGCCTTGACAATGGAGCCGACAAGACTGTTGGCCTTGGCTAGATGCAGAGAGTGTTAACCCCAGACATTTCTTTTCAGTAATAGAACACTGTGCTGGTGGTCCCTGAAGCTCATTTTAAGTACTCTATGTCAACAAGAATCATATGTGTTGCTGCAAAATACTCAATGATTTAATTAAATGTTCTGCAAACCTACTACACTTTTATGTGATTGAATTAGAGGAAAATAAAGTAATTGTTAAAAGAACAGGATGACACTTTGAGAGACCCTGAATTATGTGTCAAAGCGGAAAGTACACCTATAAAAGCTATTAAGCAACTTTCCTACAAAACTAGATAATGGTTGAGCTAATATGTGCTTCATATAGTTTTAATCTGAGATCCCCAAAGTATAAACATAAACAGGAATGTATAACTTCTATAACAGCATTTGGAAAAAGTGTCTTGCTATGTGATCCCCATGAGATGATGTCACCTCTGTTTGAGAAAGAATGATCTAGTTGAGTTAACATGGGGATTCATATCATAAGATAAACTGTAAAAACTAGTAAGCTTCTTGTAGTTGGCCGACAGCAGCTCAAATTTCTCAATCAATTAGATCACATCTGTCATTTTTAGAATCACCTTAATTGCTCTTGTGAAAACTCAAAGATGACAGTTCCTCCACTAAAGAATTATTTTCCAATATAAAAGGTAGGTCTGAACAAAGATACAGAGTACAACTAGGGTCCATAGATATGCATATAACTCAAATTATATATTGAATAACAACAACCAATGGGATTAGAATAATTATATTGATAAGAAGCTTGTATTTTTATTTTCAAAAGTTACTAGGTATGAGACTAGAAATTTAAACTTACTTTTAAAGTCACAATTTCCTATTTGGTAATAATGGGAATAATAGTATTTATCTTTTAAAGCCAGTAGAATATTAAGTGATGTGGCCCATGAAAAGCGGTTAGCAACTCATGCCCGAAAACCAGGTAGACTGCCTACAGAAATTGTCATTTCTCTCTATTTCCCTCAGATCCAATGCCCCAGTCTCATTCCCAACTGTATAGCAGAACACCCTTGACAATCTTCCCTGCCCTTCCCCCGGTAGTTCCTGCCGTGGTTGAAATTCTGCCCTGACTTCCCTCAATTACTAATATGTAGGAGTGATAGACAAATAAACCCTTCCCCATCAACTTGCTTTTGGTCATGGTGTTTCATTACAGCACTAGAAAGCATACGACATTGATGGTTGTAGAAGCTATTCACAAGTTATAGCTTAGATCCATGTTGGAAAAGATGTAGGATGACTCTACTCAGGTCACCAATGGGAACAGTCTCAGAATTCAAATGATCACCTTTACATCTAATAAGTATGGTAGATAGAGTAGGATAGAACAGTATATGCAAATGTGAGGGTTCCATTACTTCCCCCTTGAATTATCTGTTCATGCTAACACTAATTTATCTCATTTCAACTGCATCTATTACCACAGTAATGTTTCCTCCACATTTACAGACTTATTTTTTTTCTTTTTTTGGTTTTTTTTTTTATATTTAAAAATTTCCATCTCCTCCCCTCTTCCTCTCCCTTCCCTCCCCTCCCCTCCCCCCGTACCCCCCTCCGTCCCTTTTCAGGCCAAGGAGCCATCGGGGTTTCCTAACATAGAGTACAGACTTAATTTTTTTTTAAAAGAAGAAGTTGTTCAATTAAAATAGTAAACATTTGTTGTGGTCAGAACAGCACTCTAGTTAAAATATGTTGGTTCTGTGTATACAGTGCTAGATGATGTAACTGGTTCATCACCCAGCTGCTGCTTCTCACCTTCCACAGGAGGTAGACTTTTAATTCCGTGTCCTGTGTAATTCTACTCACCTTCCCTAAATATAATCGAGCTGAAAAAGTCTGCTACTTGTCTATTATTCAGAGAAATTGTGTGACTGGAGTCAGTCTAGATGAAGCTGCCTTGGATTAGGGGACCAGACACTGGCTCAGAGTCTTTTGTTTATCATCTATTCGATCCACTGCCAAACCAATTGAAGGTGATTAATTGATTTTTGTTTGTTTTTAGATAGATTGAATGTCTAAAATGACTATAAATCACTCATGAGACATCATCAAAAAGCACATTCTTCACTAATGATCTTTAAAACCATGAGTAAATGTCTTACCGACATAAAAATAACTTACATTAAGCATTTATTTTATTTATAGGCAATCAACCAATTATTTATTGAGTGCAAAATGTGACTTGAAATAGGTATTATGGTAGCTATAAGAATAGATAAATTTGTAACTCCAGAAAATAAGTAGTTCATAAATTAATAAAGATATTCATATCTTCACACATATAAAGGACAATGAAAATTGAGTTGCTACTTAAAGAAAGTCAAATCATTTCCCATAGTAAGATACATAAATGAGATTTTGTATGGTCAGTGATAACTTATACAGAATGTAAGAAATAAAATGAGCTTGTATATTACATTATTGAAATGAAAAAAGTATCCATAAAGAAATAACATGTGCCACTGAGTTGAAATCAGACAAAGTGTTTATACAAAATGCAGTCTTTGATCTGGACCATAATCTGAAGAAATAAGCAAGTGGGTATGAACACTTCTGCCAGACTTGTATGCCAGAATTTTGATACACTGAGTAATAATGACAACTTTTTCTCATAGGCACAGAATGATGAGGTGTGTGTGTGTGTGTGTGTGTGTGTGTGTGTGTGTGTATGCGCGCGCGCGCGCAAAATTAACTAAATTAAATCTAAAAGCAAAAGGCATACACCATTTGGTGACTGTCGTATAAATAAATGCAAAAAAGTAATTGAAAATTTACAAAAGGAATAGCCATAATCTAGAAACAGTTGTAAGGATTTAAAAGTAAAGAGGAACAGAGAGGAGGAATATAGGTTAAAACCCGAGTTTCTAGACTGGAGGATTGAAAGTATTATCAATCAAGATCGACTATTACACAGAGTGAAATAAATTTGAAGGTGAAATGAGATACTCAGTTCTTAAGACACCAAGTTATCAGTAATAATATGGAAGATGACAGTGCCTAGTAGGTATGTAGGTGAATTGAGTGTAATGGAGAATTCAATTAAATATGCAATTTCAGAAGTCATTTGCAATAGATAACTGATAAGATCATGAAAATGGATATAATATCAGAAGATGAAATCCATCAGCACAGGATAAAAGATAAAACTTCAAGGTAATGGTATACTTAAGAGCACATAGCACAAAATGATGAAAGAAGTGGACACAGGAAAAGAAGAAGACAACACAGAGTGGAAATCAGGGGAAAAGTGAAGTCAAGAGACAAGTAATTAAAAATATTAAATGCTGCTCACAGATAAAAAAAATGCTAGTGTTGAGCAATGTGGTTATTTCCTCATGGATTTGCTCATCGGTTGTGGTAAGGAGAGATAAAGCTGATGAGTTCTATGTGAATAAATTAATCAACTAAAATATCATGCCGGGCTTTTAAAAGGGAGAGGAATGGCAATACTTGCAGCAAATGACAAAGAGATATTGTAACATTTCTCTGCCTTTGTGTTAAGCCAAAGTGGATCATAGAATAAATCAGAGGAGCAGAGAAAGAGATGGCTGTTGCTTTTATGAAATGGTTCTTATTCTACTAGTGTCTCTTCAAAAATAAAACTCAATGAATAAATGTCCATTTAAATTGATCTTCTGCTAGACCGCACTATTGGTCTGACATATAAATTAGTGCTTCTTTGATTTAACTATCCCTCTGGGATAAGACTGAGAAACAACAATAATATTTTATGGAGAGTGTCAAACAGTCTTTACATCAATTCTTTACACTGTACCTCTCTCCTCTCCCTCTCCCCCACCTTCTCTTCCTGTCATTCCTTTATGATGAGTGATAGGTACAGCTTTAATAAAAGATGATGTTAATACTTACTTTGGGGTATAAAAAAGCAGATTTCCATAGTCCCATGATATAATTTAAATATAAGGATTGCTATATTTTATAGAATGTTGTAAACTGGATCTTTCTATTCCCTACTCGAGGCCTGTCTCTTACTGCTAAGAAGCTTGAGAAATTTATTTTGCCACCTAAAGTTATTTTCTTCCTTTATGATATATGTATGTTATGACCCTTGTTATCCACAAATGCCAAGAAGATCAAATAAAATGAAATGTTATGAGTAAAGATGCATAAATCAAAAATGCCATAGGAATGTTGCCACTAATACGGTATTTTCTAGGCTCCAGTGTAGTAGTAGACTTATATTTTTCTCATGGAATCAAAGTGCCTAACTATAATACCTAAGTGAGAAGCCAAAAAGCATTTATTAAATTTAGTTAATTTGATTTATACCAATGCTGAATGCATATCAAATTTTCAAAATGTAAATTGGATAGAAAATTTATATGAAACCAAGGATGGGTATTCTTGAAAACTCTAACCCATTTTGGAAACATGACATTGAACGTCAGTCTATGTTCCATTCATTGCTAGACCCTTTCTGAGAACAGGGACTAGGATGGTAAAATTTCCATTGTGCCTTTTATTTCATGTGTAAAAGTCATTCTAGTCATATATGATACTAGATATTGTTCATTAACAAGTCTAGGAAATTTCACTAGAAGAAAGGATAAGACAGAGACTAAAGTACATAAAACTCAACAGAAGGCTGGTAATAAGGGACAGAACACAGATCAAATGTAAGTGAGAAGTATGAAACAATAATGTGTTGTACAACAATGACTATTTTTAATATTTTTATTGATACTAGAGTATGTGAGACTAGAACTTTAAAAGAAAATTGATACTCTATATCCAGTCTTCACTTTTTCACCAGGACTCTTAACAGAAAGGGTGACCAACAGCAAAACGGAAGGAGAAACTGTTTGCAAAACAGAACAGTTTCCTTTCTATTCTTGATTTAAAAATTGCTCAAATGAATTTATGATCTTTATTGTTAATTTCTACTATGTCACTATTTTTCTCATCTTAAGATTACATAATGATTCTTTAATATTAATAATATAATTTGCTCATTTTGAGACATTTTTTTCACAGATTTCTCCTTTCCCATCCGCTAATTACTCATAGTCCTCTTCCTGAAGCCTGCTTGAAGAAATTGAATTTCATAATGAAAAGTATTACAAGTTTTTTTCTCATACCATTAAACACTAAGAACATGAAATACCTCTGCCCACTTATTGGGGCATGCATGGTGTAAAGAAAAGTGAAGCGAGTCAAAGGAAAATCTTTTTTTTTTTTTTTTTTTTTTTTGTGAGTCCGACCAGAGCAGTTTATTTTCAGCTTATTTTTTTTTCCCCCCCATGGTTTATTTTTTTTTTATTTAAAAATTTCCATCTCCTTCCCTCCTCCTCCCCCCTCCCTCCCCTCCTTCTCCCCTTTCTCTCCCCTCCTTCTCCCCCTTCCCTCCCCTCCCCTCCACCCATACCTCCCCTCCCTCCCTCTCAAGGCCAAGGAGCCATCAGGGTTCCCCACTCTATGCTAAGACCAAGGTCCTCCCAACTCCCCCCAGGTCCAGGAAGGTGATCGACCAAGCTGAGAAGGCTCCCACAGAGCCCGTCCATGAAGAACAATCAGAGCCCAGAGCCATTGTCCTTTGCTTCTCAGTCAGCCCCCGCTGTTGGCCACACTCAGAGAGACGGGTTTGGTCGCATGATCCATCAGTCCCATTCCAACTGGAGTTGGTGATCTCCCATTAGTTCTGTCCCACCGTCTCCATGAGTGAACGCACCCCTCTCGTTCCTGACTTTCTCCCTCATGTTCTCGCTCCTTCTGCTCCTCATCGGGACCTTGGGAGCTCAGTCCAGTGCTCCAATGTGGGGCTCAGTCACCTTCCCCATCTGTCGCCAGCTGGAGGTTCCCTCACGGTCCTGACTTTCTTTCTCATGTTCTCTCTCCTTCTGCTCCTCATCAGGACCTTGGGAGCTCAGTCCGGTGCTCCAAGGTGGGGCTCTGTCATTTTCTTCATCTATCGTCAGGTGGAGGTTCTATGGTGATATGCAAGAAATTCATCAGTATGGCTATAGGAACTGGCCTTTTCAGGCTCCCTCTCCTCAGCTGCCCAAGGAACTAACTGGGGGCGTCTCCCTGGAAACCTGGGAACCCCTCTAGGGTCAAGTCTCTTGACAACCCTCAGGTAGCTCCTTAAATTCAGATATATGCTTCACTGCTCTCATATCCACCCTTCCTATATCCCAAGCACCCCATTCCTCCGAGCTCCCCCCCGCTCTCCCCTTCACACTTTTCTCTCCCCATCTTCCCTTGGCCCAGTCTTGCCCAACCCTCAAGTTCCCAATTTTGCCTGGCGATCGTGTCTACTTCCAATATCCAGGAGGATTACTATATCTTTTTTGGGAGTTCACCTTCTTATTATCTTCTCAAGGATCCCAAACTTATAGGCTCGATGTCCTATAATCATGGCTAGAAACCGAATATGAGTGAGTACATCCCATGTTCATCTTTATGGGTCTGGGTTACCTCACTCAGAATAGTGTTTTCTATTTCCATCCATTTGCCTGCAAAATTCAAGATGTCATTGTTTTTTACCGCTGAGTAGTATTCTAGCATGTATATATTCCACAGTTTCTTCATCCATTCTTCCACTGAAGGGCATCTAGGCTGTCTCCAGGATCTGGCTATTACAAATAATGCTGCTATGAACATAGATGAGCATATGCTTTTGTTGTATGATTGGGCATCTCTTGGGTAGATTCCCAATAGTGGAATTGCTGGGTCCTGGGGTAGGTTGATCCCGAATTTCCTGAGAAACCGCCACACTGCTTTCCAAAGTGGTTGCACAAGTTTGCATTCCCACCAGCAATGGATGAGTGTGCCCCTTACCCCACAACCTCTCCAGCAAAGGTTATTATTGGTGTTTTGGATTTTAGCCAATCTGACAGGTGTGAGATGATATCTCAAAGTTGTTTTGATTTGCATTTCCCTGATAGCTAGGGAGGTTGAGCATGACCTTAAGTGTCTTTTGGCCATTCGAACTTCTTCTGTTGAGAATTCTCTGTTCAGTTCATCGCCCCATTTTTTAATTGGGTTAATTGGCATTTTACCGTCTAGTCTCTTGAGTTCCTTATATATTTTAGAGATCAGACCTTTGTCAGTTGCAGGGTTGGTGAAGATCTTTTCCCAGTCAGTAGGCTGCCTTTGTGTCTTAGTGACAATGTCCTTTGCTTTACAGAAGCTGCTCAACTTCAGGAGGTCCCATTTATTCAATGTTGCCCTTAAAGTCTGTGCAGCTGGGGTTATGCATAGGAAACGGTTCCCTGTGCCCATTTGTTGTAGAGTACTTCCCACTTTCTCCTCTATCAATCTCAATGTGTTCAAATTAATATTGAGGTCTTTAATCCATTTGGACTTGAGTTTTGTGCATGGTGATAGATATGGATCTACTTTCATTCTTCTACAGGTTGACATCCAGTTATGCCAGCACCATTTGTTGAAGATGCCCTCTTTTTTCCATTGTGTACTTTTGGCTCCTTTATCAAAAATCAGGTGTTCATAGGTTTGTGGTTTAAGATCCGGGTCTTCTATACGATTCCATTGGTCAACTTCTCTGTTCTTATGCCAATACCAAGCCGTTTTCAATACTGTAGCTCTGTAATAGAGTTTGAAGTCAGGGATGGTAATGCCTCCAGAAGTACCTTTATTGTATAAGATTTTTTTGGCTACCCTGGGTTTCTTGTTTTTCCATATAAAGTTGATTATTGTCTTCTCAATCTCTGTGAAGAATTTTAATGGGACCTTGATTGGGATTGCATTGAATCTATAGATTGCTTTTGGTAGAATTGCCATTTTTACTATGTTGATCCTCCCAATCCACGAGCAGGGGAGATCCTTCCATTTTCTGGTATCCTCTTCAATTTCTTTCTTCAAAGACTTAAAGTTCTTGTCATATAAATCCTTCACTTCCTTGGTTAGCGATACTCCCAGATATCTTATGCTATTTGTGGCTATTGTGAAAGGTGATACTTCTCTGATTTCCCGCTCTGCTTCCTTATCCTTTGTGTATAGGAGGGCGACTGATTTTTTGGAGTTGATCTTGTATCCTGCCACGTTACTGAAGGAGTTTATCAGCTGTAGGAGTTCTTTGGTGGAGTTTTTGGGGTCGCTTATGTATACTATCATATCATCTGCAAATAATGAAAGTTTAACTTCTTCCTTTCCAAATTGGATCCCCTTGATTCCCTTATGTTGTCTTATTGCTATTGCTAGAACTTCAAGCACTATATTGAAGAGATAAGGAGAGAGTGGACAGCCTTGTCGTGTTCCTGAATTTAGTGGGATAGCCTTGAGTTTCTCTCCGTTTAATTTGATGTTAGCTGTCGGTTTGCTGTAAATAGCTTTTATTATATTTAGGAATGACCCTTGTATCCCTAATCTCTCCAAGACCTTTATCATAAAAGGGTGCTGAATTTTGTCAAATGCTTTTTCAGCATCTAATGAGATGACCATATGGTTTTTTTTCCTTCTGTTTGTTTATATGATGGATTACATTAATAGATTTTCGTATGTTGAACCAGCCCTGCATCTCTGGGATGAAGCCTACTTGATCGTAATGGATAATTTTTCTAATGTGTTCTTGGATTCGGTTTGCCAGTATTTTATTGAGAATTTTTGCGTCCATGTTCATGAGTGAGATTGGCCTGTAATTCTCTTTCTTGGTTGAGTCTTTGTGTGGTTTAGGTATCAGGGTAACTGTAGCTTCATAGAAGGAATTTGGCAGTGACTCTTGTGTTTCTATATTATGAAATACCTTAAGGAGTATAGGTATTAGGTCTTCTTGGAAGTTCTGGTAGAATTCCGCATTGAAACCATCTGGTCCTGGGCTCTTTTTGGTAGGGAGGTTTCTGATAACAGTTTCTAATTCTTCGCGACTAACAGGACGATTTAGAGCATTTACCTGGTCCTGGTTAACTTTGGTATATGGTATTTATCTAAAAAACTGTCCATTTCTTTTACATTTTCCAATTTTGTGGCATACAGGCTTTTGTAGTAAGATCTAATGATTTTCTGAATTTCCTCTGTGTCTGTGGTTATGTCCCCCTTTTCATTTCTGATCTTGTTAATTTGCGTGTTCTCCCTCTGCCGTTTGATTAGATTGGCTAAGGGTTTGTCAATCTTGTTGATTTTCTCCAAGAACCAGCTTCTTGTTTCATTGATTCTTTGGATTGTTTTCTGTGTTTCTATTTTGTTGATTTCTGCCCTCAGTTTGATTATTTCCAGTCTTCTACTTCTCCTAGGTGAGTCTGCTTCTTTTTTTTCCAGAGCTTTCAGGTGTGCTGTTAAGTCACCAATGAGTGCTTTCTCCGTTTTCTTTAAGTGGGCACTTAGTGCTATGAACTTTCCTCTTAGCACTGCTTTCATTGTGTCCCATAGGTTTGAGTATGTTGTGTCTTTGTTTTCATTAAATTCAAGAAAGACTTTAATTTCTTTCTTTATTTCTTCCTTGACCCAGGTGTGGGTCAGTAGTTGACTGTTCAGTTTCCATGAGTTTGTGGGCCTTCTGGGGGTAGCATTGTTGATGAATTCTAATTTTAATCCATGGTGATCCGATAAGACACAGGTGGTTACTAATATTTTTTTGTAACTGTGGAAGTTTGCTTTGTTACCAAGTATATGGTCAATTTTCGAAAAGGTTCCATGAGCCGCAGAGAAGAAGGTATATTCTTTCCTATTTGGGTGGAATGTTCTATAGATGTCTGTTAAGTCCATTTGGTTCATTACCTCCATTAAGTCTTTCAATTCTCTGTTAGGTTTCTGTCTGATTGACCTGTCCATTGGTGAGAGAGGAGTGTTGAAGTCTCCAACTATTAGTGTGTGTGGTTTGATGGCTGCCTTGAGTTCTAGAAGTGTTTCTTTTACATAAGCGGGAGCTTTTATATTAGGGGCATAGATATTCAGGATTGAGACTTCATTCTGAAGGATTTTTCCTGTTATGAGTATAAAGTGTCCCTTTCCATCTCTTCTGATTGATTTTAGTTTGAAGTCAACTTTGTTGGAAATTAGTATGGCCACACCCGCTTGTTTCTTAGGGCCATTTGCTTGATAAACCTTTTCCCAACCCTTTACTCTGAGTAGGTGCCTGTCTTTGTGGTTGAGGTGTGTTTCTTGTAAACAGCAAAATGTTGGATTCTGTTTTCGTATCCAGTCTCTTAGCCTGTGCCTTTTTATAGGTGAATTGAGTCCATTGATATTAAGTGATATTAATGAACAGTTTGGAAGAGATATTTCCTGTTGTTCAGCTGTCCAGTCACAAGATACCATCAAACAAGGTCAATCTCAGTTACATATGCATCCTATGGGGAAGCCATGGATTATTCCAGGAAAGTACACTCAGAACTCATTGTCTGACTTAAAAAAAAAAAAAAAAAAAAAAAAAAAAAAAAAAAAAACTCACAGAGTAAGAGTTAGACGTAAATGGCTGATGTGCGAGGATCTGGAAGGAAGCATTCACCATTGGAGAGGCAGTACATTGGTCAAGCAAACTAGTGGCAGATTTAAGGACACTTTAGCCAGTTCAGAAGACTGAAGGTACTTTCCTTACCCGACATCTTGTGAAGGTGAAAAATGTTAACAAGATTTGATGTATGTGTGCATATATAAAGACTCTTCCGAAAACCTAATGATTTGCCATTAAAATGTGATGGATAATAGTTGGATTGAATTGACTATTGTGGCCAATTTCAATATTTAGGAATGTGAAAGGGTCATATGTGAGAAAGAAAAGTCAAACAAGGGCCGGGCGGTGGTGGCGCACACCTTTAATCCCAGCATTCGGGAGGCAGAGGCAGGCAGATCTCTGTGAGTTCAAGACCAGCCTGGTCTACAAGAACTAGCTCTAGGACAGGCTCTAAAGCTGCAGAGAAACCCTGTCTCGAAAAACCAAAAAAAAAAAAAAAAAAAAAAAAGAAAAGTCAAACAAGGGTTAGAGAAAATTCACCTTCTAATTCAGTAGCGTTTATTTATTTAATATTATTTTTTCTCACTGATTTGCTTTAGGCAAGTAAACTAGACTCCCCCTTAAAAAGAATAACAGGAGGTCTTTCTAGATTCAGTAATTTTAAGAGACTTAGAAATGAAGAAGGATTGTACTTAAGACTAAGGGACAGAATTTAATTTTTATGTAAAAAAATCTTTAATACATTCTCGTACTGACAATTGTATTTATAACTTTTGTCATGTGGTTAATCTCTTATCCTAAGCATCAATATCAATATCCTAAGTAGTGCAAAAAATGATTAGGTCACATTTTCTTCTCTTAGATCCTTTCAATAATATCAAGTACATAAGTAAATTCAATAACAAATTTGGCAATTCTAAGGAACAAGGTACCATATCAAATCAGGAAATCAAAGACGTTTCCAAGAATGACATGGCGACGACACTCAACTTAGCAAATGATTATAAGTTCTACAAGGTCAAGGGAAGGGTGAGGGCATGGTTCCTGGAAGAACGACAGCGATTGAAAAAGAAAAAAAGTGAAGCAGAATACAAAGAATGGGCAAGGCAATACACTGTTTGCATGATTGCATGATATGTCAAAGGAAAGATGAGGAAAGCTAGTGGAAGTGCTCATGGGAACATGGTGAAACTATTGTTAGTTTCAGTCCAAAGTTTCAAACAGATGAGTTAATGGCATGAGCAGAAATATTTTACTGAAATAGTCAGAAGGAACATGCTGAATAGGAACCCTCATTCTCTGGAAAGACCAATATAATTGATAACTTTTATCTTAGCAGACAAATGTGGGGCAAGACAGATAAAAGGGAGGGGAAATAGGAGAAAAGACATTACCAATATTGTCAATGAAATAAAGATCTCTACAAATCCTATTGAAATAAATATGTTGAAATAATAAGAAAAGGGCAACATATATAAAAGTTTTAAAATAATAAAACATTCTTTTAAAATTGCAAATTATTGTGAAAGATATAAAATAGCAAGAATGCACATTAAAATAGTGATCAAAAGCCTTCCCCCAAACAAAATTTCAGTGCCAAATAGTTTCACTATTGAATTCTGTTCAGAATGTAAGGAATAAGCGAGATAATAACTATACAAATTCCTCAAAAGCTAGGCACATGGTTGAAGAGCATGAGGGGAATGGGAGTGCATAGGTCATGAAAAAGATGAAAAACAGCTGAAATTCTAAAGGTCAAAAATAATAACTTAAATATTTATGATCTAGCACATGTGTATAATTCAAATTCTGCTTACTTATGCAATGCATACAGAAGCCAGTATAATCTGGAAGTTATTAAAAACAACAATGGAACATAATCTCAAAGAAAATGAGTACCTCTACTAATACATCATCACCACATAAGAGATATCTGAATACAAGTTTGGTGATTAGAGGTGTGGCCATATTTCCTGAGTTCTATGTGTCATAGACAATTCTGATTATTTTGTTTATAATGTTTGATCTAACATTCACACACATGTGTGAGCATACTCAAGCTATCATAATATATTTCTGCTTTAGGGAAGAAAAGAATTCATGCTTCACAGGTTTTTTCGACTTTCAGTGTCACGAAATTAGGGCATTAAAAATTCATGTGATCAGTCTGATTCCAGACACCACTTCGATAAACTCTTTAATGGTGTCTTTAATCATCGCAATGTGATTGAGCCAACACAATAACCTACTCATCTGAAGACAGAAGCCGAAATTAAGAGGAATGTTAGCACATTTATTGGCTTTTCAAATGGATAGAAAGGCACTGTTAATCACAGGTAATGCTAGAACATAGAGAACAAAGAGGCTGGCGATCAGTGACAAGTCGGATATGAGGCTTGTTTCATGATTGCAGACTAAAAGAAAATCAGAACACCAGAGGGATGTTTGGGAAGCTTCATCAGGGAATCACATTCTGGCAGAGGTTATAGACCGTTCTGATGCTCTGGTAGACACTCTAAAGGGAAGAATGTCATAAAATATTCCCACAAATCCTGAATACTTGATGTCTTGAGAAGATGTCACTATTTCTAGGTTGCACCTGATTTCTAAAACTGAGACTGCTCTGGGACCACCCAGGTGATTCTGACTAATTCTTCTGTCTATCATAGTCAATAAAGTGTATATTCACAGAGTCTGGAGCAAGAAAATAAGGAATAATTCATAAATTGACTCAACAATACAACAAAGAAAAGACAAAGATCCTAACATAGGAGAAAAGGTTAAAATAGGAATGAAGGGAAACTCAGTGATAGAGAGTAGCTTACAAATCTTATGCAGCTATGGAAACTGTTAACATGAACATCTATTTGTTTCTCTTTGTGTAGAAGGCCATACATCAACCTTTTATGACCAACCTATAAATATCTGGAACTGATCATTTATTTGATATTTCCTTCTGTTCTACTGGTTTAGGTCAACAGCAATTATTTATATATCAACTCATAAGCTCAGTATTTATAGCTCCTTAGTCTATTTAATTTCAATTTTATACTGTAATTATATAATGATAAACATTTTAAGGCATTGTACAAATCACTACAATTATTTAGTCACACTAAACTGAAAATGTTCTTGCCCACAAAAATTATATTATCTAATTTAGATTGAAATGTTGTTATAACTTATGTGTGTGAATAAAATTTCTGCAATGATGATCATTGCAATATAAAGATATAATAATGAAAATTATGTTATATTTATTATATTATATATGAAAATTATATTACAAGCATGAACCTTTAGATGTCTCTAATGTGTTAGCATCAGTTCTGATGGGGAAGTTCATTAGTCTGTTTTATTTTTGGAATCAAAACATGGATAAAGAAAATATGATATAAATGTGTAGTAATTTTATTAAACACCATTTTAATAAACATTATTTCATTGAATAAATCAACTGCACTTCCTCCAAGATGATCCAAGCTACCCCAAAGCAAACAATCCTTCATTTGACCTATTGCCATACAAAGAGCTCATGGGAGATTGAAAGACTTTTCCCAGGTTTGTGAGCTCAAAGCCTATGTGTCAGACTCATGGTTACAAACCTTGTGTAGAGCACTCAGGCAGAGAGCACCAAGAACTTGAATCCTCCACCTTGTGGGCATCCTTGAAAGGAACTTGCTCCAGTTGGGCCATGTCAGGATGATCATGGATCTGAATTCCAGGGGATGGACCCAGTTCTGCAACGTTCCATTTTTATAAGGTAAGGCTTTGAACAGGGTTTTAGATAAACAATGAATAAACTCTGTTCCCATTCTAACAGGCTTTTTACATTCAGGGACGTTCTAGAAAGAGTAACTGTCCAAAGACAGCAGGAACAAAGCCAGGCACCAACAAAAATAAAACCAGTGCCCAAAGTCCTCTTTCCCCTCCAGATACCTGCTCATAGCTTCCACGTTTGCTCTTTGTTTTCTTTCTTGTCTCTTTAGACCAGCTTCCTCTGACCCCTTGTACAATTGTGCTGGAATGCCCTTGCTTATTGCTCCTCACTATCTTCACTGGCTTTTTTATAATTTCTCCTCACACTACTTGGAGTACATACCTCCTCCTTCATGATTCATGAACCTGCATCACCTTAAAGCCCTTCCTTAAGACCTCAAATCAAACTATCCATGGCTCTTCACTTGAACAGTACAGTCCCTGAAAGGCTTTTAATGCATAAATGTCAATTACCTGAATCTTGCCCTTAAGCAGTCAGTCCTGTGAGTCTCTGGGAAAGCAGGGAAGCACGGAGAAGAAAACTTAAGAGAGGTCTTGAGCAGAAGAACAGATAGCTAAGACATATCTCCATCGCATGGCCAGTACAACTGCGAGTATAATGTTACTAATATAACCAAGCAGGAAAGATCCAGTTGTTTAATTTTCTCAGTATTATATCCATCTGTGAATTCACGCAGGGAGCGCTGTCAGCAATGCCACGCTGGAACTGACAGGAACTGGCTCTCATCGGGTGGGTTAATTTGTTCTGGTACTGTTTGTGGGCATTTATTCTGCTGTCAGCATGGTAGAATCATGGCATGTGAGAGCTGAGAGGGAACTCAGGGACCATCTCACAATCCCTGCTTCCATTATTTTTCTGTAAAAATCACTGTGGGAGTGTGACAAGTAAAATGGTTGTGTGGTTTCTCATTTACTGCCGTGGAAGAGGTGACAAAACACACATGTTCAGACTTATTCTTGGGCCTACACATAGCCCTGGGGCACTTTGAGTGGAGAGGGAGTACTTGGAGTTAAAGATTAAACAGAAATAAAAATTGAAGATTAAATTGTACATACATACATACATACATAAATGGCTTTGACATTTGTCTCTTTAACCTGTGTCACCCTTCTTGGGAAAAACAACAAGCAACAAGGAGTAATGACGAGAAGGCCTGGCCACATATGTAAGCACACAACTGTGTATGGATATCTTGTATCACATTATAAAGTATTTCTCTGGTCACTGTTTTACCAGCAGTAAAATTAAGAACACTGCCCATGCCTCCATAGCTAGTAGATAACCTAGTTCCCATTTGTCAAATTGCAGTATTCTTTAGGAATATAACGTAAGCTCTCTGAAGTAGGCACGATAGTAAACAAATTCATATTCAGATGATTGGGGCAGTTCCCACCTCCATGAGAATGCATCTCCACAGTGTTCTCAAATGCATCATCAGTGATGATGAAGGCATTCTTTTGTAGGGAGCTTACACTGGGTGTTTGTTTCTAGAACTTTTTTACTCATGATTTTAAAACATCATTATGCAAACCTATGACAAGAAAGCAATATCTTTTGACAGAAAAATAATGATGAGTTTTGTAAGCATTTATTATCAATATGTATTGGTTATTTTTCTTTTAAGTTAGATACATCCTAAAATTTTAAAAATGTTTATCCTTTAAAAAAAAACCTCTGCACTAAGATGATATTTTAAGTTAATTTTCATGGCCAAGAATTTATAGGCTGTCATAGTCTAAAGTATGCATTTTATTATCATTTACTGAAGCAATTTAAATCTTCAAATAAATTCATTATGATATACCACAATTTTTTAAAACATTGATGTGTACACAGTAGTCACTAAATGTTTAAGGCAGAATAAGTGCTATACACATTTGAGAGGCTCTGTGCTATAACAGAAACATGAATTTGTTACTAAATGATTAAAAGAGGCATATTAGTGGATATTCCCCCCTTAATCAACCATTTGTAAATTGCTTGAAAGTATGTAAATTTCTTGGTAAAAACTTAATTTTTCTGAAACAATTCTTATTATTAAATAGAAATATTTTTATCCTAATTCATTTTAGAAATAACCATTATTTTACTTTATTTATGACAATGAATTTTACCAGTTGTCTTAAAGTCCAGCTAATATACTAAGAAATTAAAAATATACTTTATCCTTTTGACATTTAAAACAATTCTTATAGCTAAATTAAGGTAAGTGTCAATAAAGAACAATTTAAAGTATCATTTGAGAACATATATCTTATTTCTTAATGTGTTATAGCTTGGTTTTAAGGATATATTAAAGTTGATAAATATGTAGTAATATAAGATAAAATATAAGTGTGTATAGTTCATTCCACAAAGTAAACGTAAGAGTGTACATTTCATTTCATTTAAAACAAATATTTTTGTACTTCTCCACTTGAAAAAATGTATAATATGTCCTGGATTCTTTACTCATGGGAATGTGGTTGAGCTACTAGACACATGAAAAATGTTCATGTTTGTAAGGAGAGGTGTCTCAGTCCGCTTCAGTTCCTAGGACCCTGATGGGGACTCACAAGCAGCTATAATTCCAGTTGCATAGGTACCTACATTCTCTCCTTGTCTCTCGAGGGCACAGAACGCATGAGGCACATATGTATTCATCTATGCAGGCATACCCAAAGAATAAAAATGAATACATCTTTTTAAAACACTTGTCGTATAATTTAGTGCCATGCCTTTCACAAAACTGAAATGTCTTTGCCATATAGTGGACATGTTAACACAGAAGGAGAAAATTCCCTGGGGTCCCACCCCTGGATAAAAAACAAGCAATTATTGACTGCTGGGAGAAGCATTCTTAGAAGGATTATTATTTCCCAGTGTTTGACCGGTGCAGGGTGGTCATCCATGAAACACATGAACACAAAACATCAAAAATGAGTTCATTTGGTTTTGTTTATGTTTTATGTGTATATGTGTGTATATTTGTTTGTGAATATATATGCATATATGTATTATATATACATATATGCAACAATAATATTCAAATAAAAAAGGCTATCATCTTCAGAGTTGAGGGTATTGTTGATTTGTTGATAGGAGAAGTTGGAGAGGAGGAGTGGGAGAGAGAGACAGAGAGACAGAGAGACAGAGAGACAGAGAGACAGAGATAGAGAAAGAGAGAGACAGAGAGAGAGAGAGACTGGAGAGTGTCTGGGCTAAATAAGAGATAATTGCCATTGTCTGAATAAGAAATAAAATCAAAGGCCAGGTGGTACTTTAATCCCAACACTCAGGAGGTAAAGGCAGGTGGATCTTTGTGAGTTTAAGGCAACCCTAGTCTACAGGAGCTAGTTCCAGGACAGGCTCCAAAGCTACAGTGAAAGCCTGTCTCAAAAAAGAAAGAAAGAAAGAAAGAAAGAAAGAAAGAAAGAAAGAAAGAAAGAAAGAAAGAAAGAAGGAAGGAAGGAAGGAAGGAAGGAAGGAAGGAAGGAAGGAAGGAAGAAAGAAAGAAAGAAAGAAAGAAAGAAAGAAAGAAAGAGAAAGAAAGAAAGAAAGAAAGAAAGAAAGAAAGAAAGAAAGAAAAAGCAAAAGGTCTATAGAGAGATTGCTCGGTGGTCAAAGACACATCTGGGTACTTGTAAACACATTGTGAGCACACATACAAATTTCTTAAGTAAATATATACATGTAAAATTTTAAAGAAAATAAGAGAGAGAATGATCTCCCTCCTTTTGCTCCTCATCGGGACCTTGGGAGCTCAGTCCGGTGCTCCTATGTGGGATTCTGTCATTTTCTCCATCCAATGCCAGGTGAAGGTTCTATGGTGATATGCAAGATATTCATGAGTATGGCAATAGGATATGGACATTTCTGGCACCCTCTCCTCAGCTGCCCATGAGCAAGGAAGTCAGGACCGTGAGGAGTGCGTTTACCCATTGAGACGGTGGGACAGATCTAACGGGAGACCACCAAGTCCAGTTGGAATGGAACTGATGGAACAGGGGACCAAACCGGGCTCTCTGAATGTGGCTGACGGTGGAGGAGGACTGAGAAACCAAAGACAACGGCAATGAATGTGAACTCTACAGCATGGACGGGCTTACTGTAAGCCTTAACCTTCACCTGGCGATGGATGGAGATAGAAACAGAGCCCCACATTGGAGCACCGGACTGAGCTCCCAAAGTTCTGATGAGGAGCAGAAGGAGAGAGATCATGAGAAAGAAAGTCAGAACCATGAGGGATGCGTTCACCCACTGAGACGGCAGGACAGAACTAATGGGAGACCACCAAGTCCACTTGGAATGGGACTGATGGAACATGCGACCAAATCGGACTCTCTGAAAGTGGCTGATGGTGGAGGCTGACCGAGAAGCCAAGGACAATGGCGATGGGCTTGGTCTCTACAACATGTACGGGCTCTGTGTGAGCCTTGTCAGTTTGGTTGCTCACCTTCCTGGACCTGGAGGGAGTTGGGAGGACCTTGGACTCAACATAGTGTAGAGAACCCTGATGGCTCTTTGGCCTGGAGAGGGAGGGAGTGGGGGTATAGGTGGAGGGGAGGGGAGGGAAGGGGGAGGAGGAGGGGAGGAGATGGCAATTTTTAATAAAAAATAAATAAACTGGAAAAAAAAGAGAGAGAATGTTCAGGATAGGATAGTAAAGAAGAAAAATCAAAACCCATTTTACAAAGGAAAGAATGACAAGACCTATGGTGTTTTATCATTAATAGAATGTATTTGGCTTATGACACAGTGAGCAACTCTCCATGGATTAGTGTGACTATAATTTGCTGACAGCAGATTGAAAGAAAATTTGGAAACAGATTCCCTAATATAGAAATATATAGAAAATATAATATAGAAAATTTATGATATTAGAATCCTTTCCCCTTTCTCCTGCCTGTAGGCTGCTGCTCAGAAGCACTGCTCTTTACTCCTATAGCCAACGCCAAGTGAAAGGGGAACATATTTTCTGATGCATTTGCCCCATAGGAAATGAAATTCCACAGAACAGAAAGAGAGTCCCTGTAGGCTCTGGAGCTCTATCCTATATACCCCTCTACTTGACTCGAGAAAAGTGCAATGACAATCAAAAAATTGTGACTTCTATACTGAGCTCTGATACTGCAGGAAATTAGTGAGCTGTGGAATTAGGGTTCATTCTCAATTAACTAGGCACTGCACCCTCACTCATGGCTTTTCTATTGCAATGATGAGATCATCTACTTGTGTTTGTTCTCATTCTGCTCTCTTCTCCTTATCTTTCTCCCAAACTTAATGTGGGTGAAATGAGCTCCAATGAAAGTAAATTTATTCCCATGGTAAACTAAGACATTACTCTGACCATGAGTGAGAAGATACAACTTAACCCAGTGCATCATGGTTCTCCAATACTATTACTGCAGCCAGAATTATATCCTAAGTATATTTAAAGATTTATTTATTTATTTTATGTGCTTGAGTGTTTCACCTGCATGTATGTACGTTCACTGTGTATGTGGCTGGTACCCAGAGAGAAGAGAAGATGCCATCAGATGTCCTAGAAGAGGAATTGCAGAGAGTTTTAAGGTGCCACATGGACACTAGGAACATGATATTGGTCGAGTAAGCTCTCTTAACTTCTGACCCAATCTCTAACTCTTGAATTTAACTACATAGATTTATACATGTTAATTGCGCTGGATTTGGTGTTTTGCCTAAATACATTTTGTGAAATATATCTTGAAAAATAATAATTCCATAAAATGCACTTAGTTCATGTATTATCAGTTTTAAAAAGTATTTATAAGTCATTTTGCTTGCCCAACTCTTCTGTAACTGTCCATTTCTTCAAGGTTAAAGAGAAAGCACTGCATTTGTATAATTAGGATACATACTGTATCTTCCTCCTCAGAAAATAACAGACCTCTCTTCTTTTCTTATCATGCTTTCCAAGTCAGTCCATGATCACTCTACCTCCTACTGTCGTTAAGCAATGCTATGACCTATATCATGAGGTACAATTCAGCTGCTGTCAATGAAGTATATTATTCCTTGCTCTTTTGTGTTGTATGTTCATGGGAAGATATTTCACTAGGGTAACATAGTTATGTTTCCCAAAAAGCTTTATAGACTTGATAATGTTCACTTTAGCGAGATGAATGAAAAGACTAAGGGCAGTCAGTCACTTAGTGAACTCTATAGCATATTCTTTTGAATACAAAGTCAAGGTAGATATAAAGAATATAGTACATCCATGATTGTTATCAAATAAATAATAGATATGAGAGTTTGGTGACAGTATTTGGTCAGTATGAAGATAAAGTTCTATGAGAGTTGTTGGAATGGTAAACACATTAGGAAAAATGCTTCGATATTTCTCTAGTGACAAAAGATGTGTCAGGTATTAGAAAATATTTGTTCTTCATTCAATCACAATATAGCACTTGAAGGACAACTCAAAGTGATTCAGATTTGGAGATAAGTCATGGAAATATAAGTTATCTGTCAAAAATGTCTTCAGTTTTCAAGGAAACAAACCAGAAACAGTAAAATTTCATTGCTTGGGAGAAAAAAGATGGGAATCAGACTTAGCTAAGAAAGCTAACAGCAAATCTGTGAGAAATGGCATACATCTATCAAAGGAGTGCAGAAAACCTCCTGTTTGCCTTTTGCTCCATAAATGTGGCCATTCCATAATACCTTATCTATGATCACCCAACTTATCACAAACCTCCTTTTGGCTGTAAAGGCTGTGTTATTTTTCCTCTTTATATTCAATTGTGTGCCATAAGCATTGGCCTGTATTTCATGGATTCCCTTAAGCTGGAGTTGCAATCAGTTGTAAACCACCTAACCTGGGCATTGGGAACTGAACTCAGGTTTTCTACTAAAGCAGCAAATGACATCTCCTGAGCCCCCAGTTTCTTGTGCTCTTCTTTATGTCTTAAAAGTATGAGAAATCTCTTATTTAGAGTTGATCAATGCAGAGCCAGTACTCTGCATGCAGTTCAGCCATCAGTCACACAGGATATTCCGGAATGGTCATAGTTATGTTGCCCACATACTTATGGATCCCAGTTTGTACTTGGTGTGCTTCCATAGGGATGATATATCACCACTGTCCTAAATCAATCATTAATTACACTCAATTTCTACTTTCCAACCTCCTACAAGCTTTGATTTCTGTGTTTCACCTCACTAAACTTCTGCTTCTCAATTTGTATAACTTTCTCCTGTAAATGAATAGCACAGATCATCTTTTACAGGAAAAGATTTAGTTTAGGCTTCCTTTACCCACAATAACAGACTTTATATCCCTTTAGCAGATATTTTTGATTAGCAGAATTACTATGTCTGGAGTAAGGTGAATATTAGGCAGGCATTGTTTTTAATATATTGGGGCTTGACACCATGCATTACCAGTCTTTAAGGGAAAATAAGACAGAGTTAGTGCATTTCATTGAGTCCGTCCATTGGGATACTGTGCCACGGGTATCAAATAGAAAACTTCTGAGAATGAGATGGAGTCTAATTCTCTGACACACACCATTGATTTGGAAAAGGTGTTTGGAAGAATGCATTTTTCTTTGCAGTTTCCAAAGTTAACAATTTTCCAACTGTTTCCTGAAAAAAATATTAGGATTAAAGCAATGTTTTACTAATTCCTTGAGGCAACATGTAATTTTATCATTTCTAATGGAGAAAATGGAAGATTCAGTTCTCTGGGCACTGTGGTCTGAAGACAGCTTCTGCTCAATGGATTTGCAGAGCTTTTGAATATTTTGAGGTGTGGATTACACAACCAAACAACAGGAAGGCTTTTCCCTTTCCTCCCCTTCCAAACTTCCTTTCCCCATTCACCTTTCCATTCCTGAAATTATGATAGAAATGTCATTGACTCTAATGAGCAGTAGTTCATATCTACTTCCCATTTTGTAATTTTGTTAATTTCTGGTTTTCTCACTTCCTTCTAACATTTCATTTTTTAGTATGGAGTCATTATCATTTGAGATAAGAATTTCCCTAGCATATGAGAGAAACATCACGATCTATAAATATCTACTATTACTTGCTTTTGACCAAGCTCATCAAAGTGATGGAATGGCACCTTAATGAAAGCAGACTTTAGTGTGACTCAGGAAGTAAGGCCCTAGTTTGGAGAGGTCCCAGGAAAGAAGTGTGGGGCCTCTAGAGATCAGTCAGCAAGATTATAAAAAACCTCAAAAAGAAATGAACTCCAAAGATGAAGTCTCATTCATGTTGGCACTTGTTTGCATGTTAGTGAATCACTGAGGACGTAACTAAATAATACAACCTCCTCCTAATTAACAGGAAGTGACATACAAGGAGCATGCATTATTTTATGCTGTTAAATTTGTGGAAACACTGCGCATTGTTATACAGAAATACATTTTCAACAGAACCCAAATGAAAGAAAACAAGAAGCCTGAGAGTGACACCAGGTAAGGGAGGGAACAGGACAGCTTCAGCTGGTAACTGATAATCAAGTAGAAAGAAAACTATTCTGGAGGTTGTCATCTTTGACAGGAGGGCTGCGTAATGGAGTTTAGTTTCTGAGAGGTTTATTAGTAAGTGCCCTTGTGGTCAACACCTGTGTGTAGTGTATAGAGAAATAGATAAATACTGCATAGGCAATGGAACTTTGATAGAGAGTCAACCAAAACCTAGAATAACCTCATGGTGAAGCTTTCAAAAGGTCATGACCAAAATGGCTGAGATCTGGTCCTGCAATAGTCAGTTGTCATGGAATATGTGCAGACTCAGAAAAGTCATGACCTTGGATAGTGTGACACCAACAGAAAGATGGCTGTTTGACAGTAATAGCTTGCCCTTTATCACTATGTCCATTAGGAATTTGCACACAGATGGACTGATGACCTAGCAAAAGCCACTCTACCACTGTACCTGGGCTTTCTCAGCTCCCTCCCAAATCTGATTCTGCTCTATGAGTAGGATGATCTCAGATTCATAATTAACGTTCTGTCCTTAAGTTATAATAGAAAACTTCAAAATTAAAATTAACTCAAATCAAAGATAAATAACTCTACTTGTAATGCATTTGGTACTGTTAAGGTTTTTAATCCATTGCAGTAGTTTTTATGATTATGCCTAGAGCACAAATGATAATAGTACCAATTCCTAAAGTAAGAACTGGGAGACATTGCAATATAAGAAACTGTGGCCATTCTCAAAAGAAGATGTTAAAGAAAACCTAAAGAAGAATGTATTCAAAGTAAGCAGGTAGAATAAAAGAAATAAAGAGGGATGATAGAACATATTGGCCCAATAAAACTACAAACTATAAGACAGAAAAATCCACAGTTCCATAATTTAACATAAAAAGATTTCAAGTAGACCAAAGAGTCACAGAAGAGCCATAGCTTTGACTCAATGAGAAGATTAACATAGAATTAAAGTGTTCGTTTTGAGGAAGGACACACACACACATACAGAGAGAGGAGGTGGAGAGAGGATGGCGAGGAAGGGAGAGAGATCTTATTTCTTCCTTCCAATTCTCAAGCCTGTGTCTGTACTTCCCACTGGTCATATCAAACATAAGCTACATAGGTAAGATAGGTGATTGATACATTCCAATTTGCCTGGACTCTCAGTCAATGAGTAGCATGGGGTGGGCCTACAGACTATACTGGACAGTGTAGAGAACTCAGAAGGAGTTGAAAGAAATGATTTCAAATAAGGAGACAGAATGAATGAAAGACAAGAAATAGTAAGCCCCAGATATTTAAGCAATGATCAGCAAACCCTTTGATGAAGTTGCATGTGAGGGTCTTAAACATCTGATATGAAACAGAGAAAACGTTGTTCCAAAAGAAAAATAGGGAGAGGAAACACAATGCAGACCCAGAAACTCAATCTGAAGCCTGTGAATCCTGACAGAACAGGACAGTGCTGATTTCACCGTAATGCCACTTTCATATCCCCACTTACCACTTTATGAAGTCAAACACAAAATCAGGAGGCAGTTACGCTGGTAGTTTACTGGTTATTATAAAAAAAAAATCACATTGTAATCAGGATTGCAGATTTATTCCTAGATGTCACATTAAGTTTCCTGTACTTGGCACTCCTTCATTTGTTCAGCACAGAACATTCTACTAATCATCTTCATCCTTGACTATGACTGTCTGATCTTTCTTCACTTCTGGAAGGGCTCCCGGGGTGCTGGTGGGTGAGACATCCTTGGCATATCCAAATGCTACTCTTTCAAAGGGTGTGAAATCACACAAGCATGTGTTGCAGCTAATTAATTGGTTGACCACCAATCCCTCAAGCATTTTCTAACATTATTGCTTTCCTGGCTTTTCACACCACCCTGTCAACATATTTCCCCAGTCTACCAACTCACACTTAACAACCAATCTAACATTAACTTGAACAACGCTACTTAAAACTGTTTCTCCACTTTTTATTTGCTTTGCCTTCCTTGTTATATTATCACTGGGGCAATATCTCCTCAGAATTTTACTGATGTGGAATTAACTCTGATTTCTGGAAGCATTTTTCAATACATTGTACTTTTTTCAGTGGTAAAACCATTTTGTTTTTATTATTTCTTTCTTTTTTCAGCACGGAAAGTTACCTATTTTGGGCAATTATATGTATCTAGTTTCCTACTAGCTACAAATACCAAATTATTTCTTTTGTCAACATGGTCTTCACACACGAAAATTCATGAAGAGTTGTGCTGCCCTTTCTGTCCATAAGCTGTGGTTTGGGGTGATCATTGACTTTGCTGGTCAATATCATATAAAAATATTTCCAGCCATGATTTAAAATCTTTTGAAACATCATTTCTTGATTTTCTTACTTTTTCAGCATAAACAGTGTTTTGCCACATTCCTAACTTCATGTTTTCTATTCTATTATATACCCATTTTCTATCATTTTTGTTTCATCTGGTCTTATGCTTATCATTCATATTTTTGACATATCTTCTGCTTCACAAATACACTAATATGTTATGACATGCCAGGTTTGCTTACTTATGAGTTGCTTTCCTAGTTATATGATAGGTTTTCGATGGACTGAATATTTGGTAAACCTAAATTTGTGTGTTGACACTTAATTGTCTGGAGCAATTGAGAATGGACATGGGAATTTTTGAAGGTGGTTAAATTAGGATGGAGGATTCCTAAATGGGGTGTGTCTTCTTTATTCACAATCACCCAGAGTCTCATTTTCTCTTTAGTCATGTGAGAATATGCTGAAATATGGACACCTAGGAATGGCAAATGTATTTCCATGAGCTATTAATCTGTTGGGTTTGGATCTTGAGTTGGCAGCCTCCCAAACCATGAAAAATAATGTTTGTGCTCTATAGGCTACCAGATCTTATATGTTCTCCTGTACTAACCATCAATGGGCTAAGACATAGTCCTTGAAGTTTTAGTTATTCTAAAATATTTTCCTGGTATATAATACAATTCTTAGTCTCAAATTTATTTACATGAAAATAATAATAGCACAGCATTGTGAAATAGAAATAAAATAACTGTATTTAGTATCTGTCTTACATGTTAGTTTCAATTGTCTTTAATCAAAAGACTTCCCCTTTTAGATCTAATTTTGTCTTTGTGTGCCTTGTTATTTTTAACAAAACAAGTACAAACTGTGAGGGAAAATTCACGATGCTAAATTAAAATTTCCATAAGATGAAGAAAAGTCATCTCAATCAGAAGACTGACAAAAGCCAATACTTATTTCTAGTTGCTAAATGTGTTGATCTATTCCTGGGTTTAACGGTACTTTTCCTACTAACTGAGGTTCTGAACTTCAATTTTCCTTCCCTTATTTCTATAGATCTATAGGAAGCTCTGTTTGTCTCTTTGGGCTCTGAACAGTCATTAGTCAGATCAAAGAGTAGAGACAGAAGAAGTGTTCATTTACCTCTCTTGGCACGTGTCCTATTTTAGACATTATTCACACTTATGCTATCTTTGTTGCCTGTCATTCCCTCAGGAAGTATGTGGAAATCAAATCCAAGATTCCTAATTGCTTTCAGAAGAAGATTCGGCAAGAAGTCCCTATTCCACAAACACAGAAGCAGAGCCACTTCTTAGTTTAAAGTTTCTGAAAGGCTTCAGTAAAATAATTTCAAGGGTTTGTATCTTTATAAATATGCATAACATCTGAGAGTCATGGATGGGGAAGCCAAATTCAGGGATTGTAAAATTAAAAAAAAAAAAAGAACTCAATTGTCAGAGACAAAAGCTTGCTTGGACATTCTTCCCAAATACTGTATGCGCATGTTCAGGGTCGTTATGTACTATAGAAAACAAGGCCTTTAGTATGCTAGAATGTTTTTAAACCTGCAAATAGAACTATAAAATGTTACAACTGTCAATGCCCCAAGTTGGGGTGGCATCTGCTGGGGTCCAGCACATACAATCCAGGGAAGGGGCATATGAATTAGAAATGTTAGGCAAAACCCAGAGATATACAGAGCCATAGGATAGAGACAGGAGGACAACCCAATGAGTACTGAATTCACCAGTGTTTATTTTCCATATGCTTTACATATCCCAGTACAAAAGGTGGAGGGAGGCAAGGATTTTTTACCATGATACAAACAAGGGACAAGTAAGTAATTGCTCCTTTAATGCCAGAAATATCAGGTAACTATAGCCTGAGTTAAGTATTCTGTTGTTTAGGCAGGACAGGCAGTGACTATAACTTACGCCAAGCACCCTGTAGACAGCCACACCATGGGACAAACCTCCTGACATTACCTTGAGGAACAAGAATATGCCTGAACTCTCTGACCTGTGGTCAAGGTGGAACAGATCCACATTCATGGGCAAACAAAAAATGGTCAGACTAGGAAAAATAGCTTTCACAGGAAAGAGTACACCAGTTAGTTAACCAATACCAAATGGGCAGCACTGAAACACGAAGATAATAATAATATTGTGCAAACTGAACTGGATATATATATATATATATATATGAATATAATTACACATATATAACAGTAATTATTAACAAAGGAGGCCATGAATTTTAAAGAGAGCAAGGAGGGATATTTGGGAGGGTTTGGAGGAAGGAAAAGGAAGGGAATGATGTAATTATAATCTCAAAAATTAAAGAAACAAAAGGAGACCTTTCCATTTTCTGGTATCTGCTTTAATTTATTTCTTTTTTTATTTTTTTTCTCATTTTTTTATTAAAGATTTCCATCTCCTCTCCTCCTCCTCCCCTTTCCCTCCCCTCCCTTCCACCCATACCCCCACTCCCTCCCTCTCCAGGTCAAAGAGCCATCAGGGTTCCTCCCTTCACTATGTTAAGTCCAAGGTCCTCCCAACTCACCCTAAGTCCAGGAAGGTGAGCAACCAAGCTGACAAGGCTCACCGTGAGCCCGTCCATGCTGAGGAGTCCATTTCTTTAAAGATTTAAAGTTCTTGTTGAACAGGGCTTTCACTTGTTTGGTTACCCCAATACTTTTATGTTATTTGTGGTTATAGTGAAGGGTAATGTCTCTCTGATTTCTTTCTCAGCTTCTTTATCATTTGTATATAGGAGGGATACTGATTTCTTTGAGTTTTTCTTATATCCTGCCACATTACCAAAAGGATTTATCAGCTGTAAGAGTTCTCTTGTATAGTTCTTGGGGTTACTTATGTATACTATCACATCATCTCCAGATAACAAAGATTGACATCTTCCTTTCCAATTTGAATCCCCTTGATCTCCTTTGTTCTTTTATAGCTCTGGCCAGAACTTCAAGGAAGGAGTGGACAGCCTTGCCTTGATCCTGATTTTAGTGAAATTGCTTTGAGTTTCTCTTCATTTAATTTGATGTTGGCTGTCAGCTTGTTATATATTACTTTTATTAAGCTTAGATATGTTCCTTGTATCCCTGATATTTCCAAGACCTTTATGATGAAGGAGTGTTGGATTTTGTCAAATGCTTTTTCAATATCTAATGAGATGATCATATGGCTTTTTTCTTTCAGTTTAATTTTATTGTGGATTACATTGATAGATTTTCATGTGTTGAACCATTCCTGCAACTCTAGGATGAAGCCAACTTGATCATATTGGATGATTTTTTGATATGTTCTTGGATTCAGTTTGCCAGTATTTTATTGAGTATTTTTGCATCTATGTTCATGAGTGAGATTGGTCTGCAATTCTCGTTCTTGGTTGAGTTTTTGTGTGGCATTTGTATTGGATAATTGTAGCTTCATTGAAAGAGTTTGACAATGTTCCTCCTGTTTCTATTATATGGAACACTTTGAAGAGTATAGGTATCAGATCTTCTTTAAAGTTCTGATAGAGGGCCGGGCGGTGGTGGTCCAAGCCTTTAATCCCAGCACTTGGGAGGCAGAGGCAGGCGGATCTCTGTGAGTTCGAGACCAGCCTGGTCTACAAGAGCTAGCTCCAGGACAGACTCTAAAGCTGCAGAGAAACCCTGTCTCGAAAAACCAAAAAAAATAAAAAATAAAAAAATAAAGTTCTGATAGAATTTTGCACTGAAACCACCCAGCAGTGGGCTTTTTTTCTTGGGGGGGGGGGTTGGAAGGCTTTTGATGATTACATCTATTTTCTTTCAGTTTATAGGTCTATTTAAATTGTTCCTCCTGTCTTAATTTAAATTTGGTATGTAGTACTTATTCAGAAAATTGTCCATTTCTTTTACATTTTCTAATTTTGTGGAGTACAGGTTTTTGTAGATGACCTAATGATTATCTGGATTTCCTTGGTATCTGTTATTATGTCTCCCTTTCCATTTTTGATTTTGTTAATTTGAATGCTCACTCTCTCTGCTTTTTTGATTAGTTTGGATAAGTGTTTGTTTATCTTGTGGATTTTCTCAAAAAATAAAACAGCTCTTTGTTTTATTGATTTTTTGCATTGTTTTCTTTCTTTATATTTTATTGATTTCAGCCCTCAATTTAATTATTTCCTGTGGTCTACTACTCCTGGGTGAGTCTGCTTTTTTGTTGTTGTTGTTTTAGAGCTTTCAGGTGTGCTGTTAAATCACTAGTGTGAGATTTCTTCACGTTCTTTATGTAGGCACTTAGTGCTATGAACATTCCTCTAAGCACACTTTCCATAATGTGCCTCAGGTTTGACTACATTGTGCCTTCAGTTTTCATTGTGTTCTAGGAAGTCTTTTTTAATTTATTCCTTGACCCAAGGGTTGTTCAGCTGAGCACTGTTCAATTTCCATGGGTTTGTAAGTTTTCTACATAACTGGATGTAAACATTTAGAAGAATGAAAATAGATTTATATCATCACCATGCACAAAACTCAAGTCCAAATGGATTGAAGATCTCAATATAAATCTGACCCCATTCAATGGATAGAAGAGAAAGTAGGAAGTAGCCATAAATGCATAAGCACAGGAGACTACTTCCTAAATATAACACTGGTAGCACAGACATTGAGAGCAACTATAAATAAATGGAACCTTCTGAAACTGGGAAGCTTCTATAAAACAAAAGCATACAAAATGAAAGAGGCATATAAGAGAGTGTAGAATATGAGAGGATTGGGGAATATATGTGGTCAAAATACTTTGTTTGAAACTGTCAGAGTATTATAAAAATTTATACTACTTAAAAATACTGTGCCGTGTAATCTGCAAAATAATACAATAAAATATTAGGGAGATTCATTATTAAAATAAAGAAAATGTAAGCTCAATAATACTAAGTTACTTGCCCATGACCATAATGCTTGGTGAATCATTGCTGGATAAAGAATGTAGTCATGGAGCAGATGAAAAAGAAGATTTGATCCACTTCTCTAGGTACTCGGTTCCCCTATATAATACCTAGCCTTATGACTAGATACCTATCGAACTCAACAGTCATTCTCATTCTCTGTCTCTCTGACTCTGTCTGTGTCTCTCCCCCTTCCTCAACTTCCCCTTTCTCTTCCCTCTTTCCATCTGTTTTTCTCTCCCCTTCTTCTTCCTAGGATAAAGGAGACAACTAACAGTCCAATTATCTGAAGCAGCAAGACAATTGGTAAATAAGAAGACAAAGTACTTATTCAATGGTTAGTGTTGCAAACCAAGATCAAAGTATTAGCTGAGTAAAGAATGTTTAATATTTAGTCAAAGTCTCAATGATGAATATAAAACAAGAAACACAAGTGAGTGTGTGCATTCGCACACACATACACAAACATACACACACACACACACACACCCCCTATCAGAATAAAAATGACAGTTATTAGACCATTGATGTGGGAGGGCCTTCTGTCTATGTTTTTCTTTTATTGCTTAATGAATAAAGAAAACTGGCTAGGCCTATAGCATGGGAAGAGGAAGGAGGATTTAATAGATGCCATGGTGCCACTGCCAGAGACAGAGGTGCTGAAATATTGTTGATAGGCCACAACCTCGTGGTGGTGCACAAATTACTAGAAATTAATTAAATTACAATGTAAAAGTTAGCCAATAAGAAGTTATAGGCAACGGGCCAAGCAGTGTTTTAATTAATATAGTTTCTGTGTGATTATTTAGGGTCTAAGCAAGCCGAGTGGAGGGGAACCAAACAAGTGGCTCCCCTTTTTCCTACAGACCATGCTAGATTATACTTTAAGTTAAAGAAGCATGTAAAAAGTTGTTCAGATTTTAAAGTTGAATCATGATGATAATGCTACACTTTCTGCTTATTGGACTCCAGACCTATGAATAGAACAAAGGGAAACCTGGTGGACATCCTTCAAGCTGACTGAGGAATGTCATCAGCATATAGGTTACTGAGTGTGGTGAATGAATTTTCATAAACCATCTCACAATCATGTAATTCTGCCCTTTTAAATCAATAGCACTTTTCCAGATGAGGTAATTTTTTTCCACAAGTATCAAAAATTTTCTAAGTAGTTTCCAGTTTGGCACAGGTGATTTTATTTTGACTATCTTTACTTTGGAATGTGTTAGAAACTTAAGTAAGATATCATTTCTTTTTATATTGTCTACTAGTTCTGAGCCTGAAATGTTTGGGGCATGCTTCCATGACATTGTGCCTGAACTGAAGACCACAGTAAATAGTGTGATCTACTTCTAGAACCTTCTATGTCAGGATGGTTATCAGTTAGATCTGTATGTCTGAATAGCTGTTGTTCATTTTATTTTGCTAATTTGTTTTCTAAAAGGAGGCTCAGGCAGAAATAAAAACCCAGCTTTTATTGTCTTAACATAATTAAGTTTATTTCCAAGGCCTGCCACTTAATAACTAGTCATTAATAAAAGAAATTTAAAGTAAGCAATGTTTTCTACAACTACAGTTTAACTATTGAAGCATTCTTGTGTGAGATTGATCTCAGGAATTCGTTACTTATCTTTTCTGGGATATATCTTCAAATTCACTCTTTGGTTTGATTTCTCTGCTCAATTCACTAGTTTTTTGCAGGTTTCCTGAGGAAACCTAGCTAACAACTTTTTTCCAGCCATCCCAAATGCTCAACAGCTCTGAAATTCAACCAAGGAATATCCAGGATGGCTTAAATGTGCTGATCTTCTGATATCATTTATTATTTACATGAAAAATTGGCATGCTTATTTGTCTATTTGATTTTTTTGTTCCAACTAGGGGAATTTAGTGGCAATCAATTTCTATTTTAGCTGTAGTAAATACCCATGAAATAAACCAGTATAGAATAAGTTTGCTATTATATTCATGATATAACGGTCATTTATTTTAATTTTTTACCTCTCCCTGAGTCTGACAGGAACAAAATAGTGGTTGTCAGAAAAGAATGATTTCTTATGACAAATGAAAATAATATAAATGGTATACATTAAATGCACAGAATGTATCTTTTGTATTATTGCTCACTTTGTTGTGGACTTTCTATAGTCAATGCTTGAACACTTAATATATCTAATTCCTGCTATAATGTACTGGCAGCATATTAGAGGTGACAATTTAAAAAATGACTTCTAGTTTGTATTTTATTGAAAAAGGAAAAGACAACTTTTTGATGTCTACTGCTATAGAAAGTTAAGACAAGAGGAATATGTCACAGATGACGTATCCAAGGTGGGCATAGCTGTATATCCTCATAGTGTCATTTGATTTCCATATTAAAGCCATTGTCATGCATTACTAGCAATACATTTTAAAATGATGGAGACATTTGCAATATGTTACATGATGCATGGCACGTGTATTGTGAACCAAACAAAATTTTTCTATTAAAGAAAAGGTTGAGTTATGATTTGCTGCACTGAGAAATAACATATGCTTTTATTTCTAAACCATTTTATGCCTTAATTTTAGCTTATATATTACCTTACCCTTGTGTGAATGTCAAAGCTGCCATTCTATTTCTAGTTCCCAGACTACATGTAGGTTTAAGATTTGAAAAACTAAATGCATTTCAGTTCATATTGTTTCTGCTGTAGTATCATTTAACAATGATGACACCAAAGGTGTGGGGGTTTTATATAAAACCTATCATGTAATATTTTACAACATCAATGAGATGGGAGTCTATTAATAAACACATCTTGTCCTTAGTTCTTTTCAACACAAAGGTATCTGACTTTAGATGGTACAAAAAAGGAAAAAAATCAAGCAGAGTGAATAGGTATAAACAATAAAAAACAATGTTTTGGCAGATATCTCAGTGCTTAAGGCATCTGTATCGCAAGCATATAGAAATGAGTTCAGAACTCCAGAACTCACTTAAATGCCAGGTGGTCAAGATACACTGCATAAAGTTCTCGACTTTGGAAAATAGAGACCACTGATCTTTAGAATACTCTGGCTTGTGAAACTACCACCATATGTGAGTTTTTAGTTCAATTAAGAGAACCTGCCTTAGTGACACATGGAACAATATGAGAGAATTTGTAATATCAGCTTTAAGGTTTTTCATACATGTAGACACATAGGCATGTACACACATACATCTACCCACACAAATGCAAACATAATATATGTATAAGTGCACCTCATATCAATTTGGAAAGCAGAAGCAAAAAAACATTGGAAGAAGGGCATAGTAAGTCTTTGGATCAGAATATAGCATTTTAGGTCCTTTCTGATCCTTAGATTGGTAAACGAAGTGTGAACAGATAAGTAGAGGTGAGAAAAGCAGATTCATCTATGAACCTTCGAATCGGGGGACACTATGGAAGTTGCTTTGGCATTGGCAAGGTGTATGCCAATGCCAAAGCTGAGCAAGGTGGTTCAGACACTGTTGAGCATTTATACAAGCTTGGAATGGACACACATGTGTACCCATACCAGTTCCACTCATCTGTGTGCACACATCAGCTGGCAGTTTGTTTGGCATTAGTTTCTTCCTGCAAATATGTGTGTGTATTTATATGTGTGTAGATGTATGTGTGTAACATATTATATATTATGTTAATATATTAAAACATATATAGATAAAGATATAGATATATGTGTGCGTGTGAACACTATGCAGATACTGAAACTTTCCCTGTACTTCTCACAGTACCATTGAGGGGGATCATCATAAAGGTAAAGGAGAGTGAAAAAGAGGGCAGAGGAAAAACAGGTTTGATAAAAAGAAATGCATTGGATTTGTAAGGAAACGTATAGGCTCAGTACGCCCAAGACCAAGTTCTCAGGACAAAGAATTATTTGCCTCATAGGAACAGAAACCAAGGAATAAGAGACAAACAGAGGAGGAAGAGGATGAGGGGGGAGGGGAAGGAAACAAGGGAAAGGAGGCATGAATATTTATCCTGGAGAGACAAAGGACTGCTTCTGAATAGAGAAGAGGCAGATGTAGCACATAAGAAAATGGCAGTTTATAAAAATAAAATGAGTAACCCTGTGTTAGGATGAGGTGATAAATTTCAATTGAACAGGTTAATTAGGTGAGCCAAAGGGGGCTTTTGATTACTGGACAGCAATAGTTTAATAGTTGGACCTTGGTATTCAACCTCAGAAGAGGATGTGGCCAAATAAGTGGCCAAACAGACCATGGTGGCTAGCTTTGGAATATAATCTAATGGTTTTTAGCCAGGAAGAGGGACTGGGGGAGAAGGTCATGGCCCACCACAGCCACATGTTTATCACACTCGAGCTGGCCAGAGACCCTTCAGAAATTATTATTAAGGCAAAATTATATAATCAAGAAACCTTTATGACTCATATTCCTGCTGGAGCATATTGATGGAATAATACCTGTACTTTGGAGAATACAGAGATTTTTTTCTGGGAAACACAAAAAGCAATATTGGAAAACCCTGTAATTAACTGTCCATTTACTTTTGGAGGTGTGGACAGAAAGTCAATAAAGCTATGCATATAAAAGGCAAGTTTCCCACTAAAACTGTAGAGCAAATAGGAACTTACATTGAACAAATTATTATACGAATCATAGATTTTTCTCACTCACATCTAATGATTTTTATGTTCCTAATATATTATATACATGCAGCATATAATTACATAAAATAAAAGTAAAACATGCATGAGGTTCTATAAAATATAATTATCTTTTAAAGTCAGTAAGTTTTTACTCACATTTATATAGATCTTTAGGGTTTATAAAATCCTTATAATGTTCTTGCTATTCTTTTCATTGCTGAAAGAGACTTTAAGAGCCCGCTCTTGGTCATGGAATGGATGTGCAGTGGTACCACCCACTTGGCAGTAGGGAAAAGGTGATGTTTACATAAGGAAATTGTATGCACACTTTGGTGATTCATCTCAAGAGTTGGTACCAGGAGGACTGCCGTGTGAGCCACAATCAGGTAAATGTTAAGGTATCCCAACCTTTACTTTTAACTTTCTCATCTGAAAACTAAAGTTATAACAGGCCTCATTCTTTTTTAAGAATTCCCAGGAGAAAAATACATTAGCGCACAGAGTACAGCTGTTTTCTTTTCTTTTATTAATAAAAACTGATCGAGAGTCAGATATTAGGGAAAACCTGAAAGATCCACAGAGCATCTCATCTTCAACTTTCTTCTAGATATGTCCTTAGCTTAAATAACCTTTGCTTAATTCAACTCAACTTTAGTTTAATCCAAGATTTCCCCATCTCTGAATGTCTATGGGTAAATTCTCATGTTGGTTGACATTTCTTCACACAGTGGCAAGAGACTTTATAAAGGTCTTTACCATTGATTGGGAATCCTACTGCAATGCTTTACTTGCTCTGACACATCCTGATTTCCAACTACCATTGACACACCACACACTCAGATCTTTAGTGTGAACTTCATGAGATTTGAAAGAAGACACATGAGCCAGGTGTGGTGGCTTACACATTTAATGGCAGCACTCAGGAAGCAGAGGAAAGCTTATCTCTCAGTTTGAGGTCAGCTTGGTCTACAATAGCAAGTTACAGGATAGCCTATCTCACAAAGACCCTATCTCACAAAAAGAAACAAGCAAAAAAAAAGACATGAAATGGGAAGGAATATGTTGGGGAACATAAGGGGTGGGATGGTTGGTGGACATAACCAAAGCATTTATGCATTTATAAATTTCATGTAAAATAAAAAGAGAAGCAATTGATAGAAGGTTTTGTCATCCTCCCAACCAAAAACCAAAAATATCAAGTATACTCATTCCTTTAGTTGGATGGTTTTTCCTTTAGGCACAGTGACATAAATTCTACCTGCTGGCTTTATCAACTTCTATGTATTATTACATAGGAAACTTGCTCAAACCAATTGTACATTTTCTATTTAATTTTCAGATTCTCAGTTGCAACTGAACAAATATTCATAATTGTATCTTGAAACTTTCTTATTTACTGTAAATATCATTCCACACTCACAGCTAGGACTCTGGACAAGCAAACATCTCAAATAGTGTCACCCATGCTGTTTCCAATTATTCCTCACTCCTTTCTGGGAGATTCCATTTAGATTCCAACACAATACAGTCAAATAGGCCCTGACATCACAGACATGAATCCAGTGATCAACTCATTTCTAGTAGTTCTTTGCAATAGGTGATCATTCCTGTATATTCTCTTAAGTCTATCCTTCTTCTTCTTCTGTTTGGGGAGAATAATCTCTCTGACAAATTCTGCTTATTTTTTTTCTGTCTCCCTAACTCCTTTACTCAACTAAAATTCAGATAGCATAACTTTTTTTTCTTTTTTACTCTACAGTTTGGTGAGTACCCTTAGTGTCTCAGTTTAACAACAAAAAGGCCACTTTTATAATCATGATTCCCTAATGAATAGTTCCAAAAATCAAGCACAATCTCAAACTTGGCTTGCTCTTGTATTCCCATGTCCCTATTTTGAAAACAAACAAACAAACAAACAAACTTCATTTATGTTTATAGCATGAATCTTAAATTTAACAAAGTATTTGATAGCCTACCAATAAATATGCTCTACTGCTTATATTTTCATCTTAAAAGACCATGTATTTCTTTTTTTTTCCTTTTTTTTCCAGTTTATTTATTTTTTATTAAAAATTGCCATCTCCTCCCCTCCCCTCCCCCCACACCCCCACTCCCTCCGTCTTGAGGCAAAACAGCCATCAGGGTTCTCTACACTATGTTGAGTCCAAGGTCCTCCCAACTCCCCCCAGGTCCAGGAAGGTGAGCAACCAAACTGACAAGGCTCACACAGAGCCCGTCCATGTCGTAGAGACCAAGCCCATCGCCATTGTCCTTGGCTCCTAGGTCAGCCTCCACCATCAGCCACCTTCAGAGAGTCCGATTTGGTCGCATGTTCCATCAGTCCCATTCCAAGTGGACTTGGTGGTCTCCCATTAGTTCTGTCCTGCCGTCTCAGTGGGTGAACACATCCCTCATGGTTCTGACTTTCTTTCTCATGATCTCTCTCCTTCTGCTCCTCATCAGAACTTTGGGAGCTCAGTCCGGTGCTCCAATGTGGGGCTCTGTCTCTATCTCCATCCATCGCCAGGTGAAGGTTAAGGCTCACAATGAGCCCGTCCAGGACAGATCTAACGGGAGACCACCAAGTCCAGTTGGAATGGAACTGATGGAACAGGGGACCAAACCGGGCTCTCTGAATGTGGCTGATGGTGGAGGAGGACTGAGAAACCAAGGACAACGGCAATGAATGTATTTCTTTCTTTCAGTTGCTTGACCAAAATCTGAGTTGAAGGATGACTTCTTTTTTTCTTGCTCCACATTTTTAACCTTTGTTATGTCTTATCAGTACAGTTTTGTAAAATATACCTAGAATTGGATCACTTTCACCACCATTTTCCCTCAGATGATTCAAATAGCCTCTTTACTGCTCCCGAGCTTCCCAATGCCCCTGTCTTTGCTGTTTGGGTTCAAGAGAAAGGTTATAACCTATATAATCCAATATGGAGAGCTTAGAAGCCACTATAAAGCTCAGGATGATCTCACACTCACTCTCTTACTCACTAATTCTACTGCTTCAATTTTCCAGATTCTGGGCTATGCAAATCATCCCCATCAGCTGTCTCTTCTGCTCATCACCAGCCAATGCAGTTCCTCAACGCAGTTATGCTGATTTTTTAAGTCACTCCATTTACAATGTTGCACATCAGTAATATGTTCATATTTTTCACCTTCCAGAAAACTAAAGAACAAGAGAGAAACAGACAGATACAGAGAAACAGAGAAAAAGAGACAGAGAGCAGTTACCTGAATTATTCTCTACTAGAGGAATGTAGCACAAACAATAAAAACCCAGAGACAGAAATTGGGTTCATCCAGAAAAATATGAAAACAATGAGAAGCTATAGAGAGGAATATTAGTGCCACAATTAGTTGCAACTTCTTTTCCAGGAGAGGCTTTTCTCTCAAGCAGACTGAGTTGTGCCTGGTCTTGATGTTAAATGTTCTATGTAAGTGAGAAGGCATTGCCAGATAACCTCAATGAGTATTTTCTCATTAAGTTGCCAAAGATAGCGCCTCACTCAAGAATATTCTAATTAAAATATGTCCAAGTTCAAAATTCAACCATCCCTTATGAGTCATAGATTACAAAGTCCTTGTTCCTCATGCTGCTCTCAGAGTCAAAGCCTTCTCGCTCCCCTTTACACCATCTGCCCCATTTTTGAGCAAAAACTGTCATGCTTGCCCCCCCCCGCCTTCTTTCTAACAGAGTCCTCTCAATGCTCATTACTGACTCAGTTCTCTAAGGGAAAGAAAGACTCATAAGTCATTAACAATCCCATTTCCTCCCTGGGAAGTCCAACTATCAACTGTCTTATCTTTACTTTTTACTCATTTTTTTTCTTGAAAACTTCCTCAGTGTATGTCAAAATTGGTTGCTTTTGAAATTTCTTAACGCTGTCCTCATACATATGCCATCTGACCTCTGTGCATTATCTCATTCTCAATAACCAGGCACAATGATTAGATCATTTTTACCATAATTTGACTATTTTTATGTATCATTTACTTATTATGTGTATATGCATGTGTATTTATGCATGCACACATACACACATGTATATACATTCAGAAATACTCGTGCACATACATACAAATGTCCAAATGTATACACACATGCCAACACACCCACACACAAACTCACACACACACACACAAACACTCACATACACACACATGACTTAGTCAGCTGGCTTGTCTGAGACTTATTTTAATGAGAGAGGCTGAGCCCTTCCTTGCTGATAATCCATAAGTCTTTTGCAAACATTATTTTTATCTTTTGGTGACTTGAAGTAACTTCACACTTTTTCATCTTTTCTAGGGATTATAACTATGTAAATCTCTTGTATATAATTATAAATGTTTCAGTTCTATTATTTTTAATATACTTCATGAAAAGAGAAAGCATATGAACTGGAAACGATATTCACTTAGGTCAGTATTTTTTCTTTAGTATTTGACATATTCCATAGTAAAAGAATTTATCATTTTTCTAATATAAATATATAGTAATATCTTTATTCTAAATGGTGCTTTCTCATGAGTTTATTTGGCAGGATGAAATACTTAATTATGGTTTCCAGCACTCTTATTTTAAATAAAACATTTAGCTACAGTTGAGGTCAAATACTAAAACAATGTTTTATATCCCCTCCAGATGTCAACACTAGACATTTCAAGAACAAATGAGAGACACAGAACTCAGAAGGGGCACGAGGAAAGAAATCATCTGTCATCTCCTGGCTGAAAGGTGACCCTACTAATGATATATTTGTTAACTTAAGTGACAGAGGCCATGAAGCCTGGAATGGTTCTCATGACAGATTAAGCTGACTACAGATCCACCTGCTCCTTATCCTTTGCTTCCTTTAAACTTTGCTGATGTCACCATTAAGCTTTATCATTATACTTATCTTACTCTTTGGACTACATAAAGCTATTTGAGAAATGTGAGCTACTAAGACCATGTCTCATATTCATACACATGTATGTGCAGTCTTGTTTTTCTCTTTGGCTGCCTGTCACCAAGTTCTCAAATAAATTCATGGAGACTTATTCTTACGTATTAATATCCAGCCTTAGCTTGTCTTGTTTCTAGCCAGGTTTTCTAAACTATTTTTTTTTCTGTTTAACTACATTTTGCCCCTGGTTTTCTTTTATCTTTCCTTATTTTATTTATCTTTCTTTCTTTTTTAATCCATGGCTGCCTGTGTGGTGTGGGGAGGGGGGGGGGGGGCTGGCCCGCGGTGTCTTCCTATTCCAATTCATTTTTTTTCTCCCTGCTCTTTTTCCAATATTTCTCCTCCTATGTACTCTCTGCCGAACAGTGTGACCTATATCTCTCCTGCCTAGCTATTGGCTGTTCAACTCTTTATTACGTCAATCAGGTATCTAAGGCAGGCAAAGTAACACAGCTTTACAGAGTTAAACAAATGCACCATAAAAGAGTAGAACACATATTTGCATCATTAAATAAATATTCCACTGTATAAATGAGTGTAACACATCTTAAACTAATATTCCATGACATATTCACATGCATACACACCTTTCCATGAAAGTCAGGCTTGCTCAGTTCTTATTAGTATAGTTAATTTATTCATGTTTTCCTGTCTGAACCAAACTCACTATCCCATCCCTTTTATTCTAGCCATTTCTGTACTTCTAACATATTGGTAAACAACCTTGATAGAATGTCTGATGTCCATTTTTATTGCATGTGCCTTTTCCTGCTAAGCCTTATTTTTAAATGATTCTAATGAGTCATTCCCTTTAGCACACACAGTAAATCTGCCATCTTTGAAACCATCGCTCTCTGCTTGTGAAGACTGACACATATGCATTCACCTTAAACTAATTCATTCATTTTTGCCCCATGACTCCAAAGAGCATTTGTCTTTACTTATTATTACAGATTCTATGCAATGTAAGGTTTCTGATAAGACATTTGGTTCTTATTTTTCCGGATCAGGCTGATTCGGTGAAACCAAAGAAAACCAGCCAGAACACAAAACATATTCACATATAGCTAAATACTTACAAAATATTAAATAAGAATGAAGAAACGATAACTTTTCATCCCAATCTGGTGTTTCCAAGGGCTGGAGTTATCAGTTTCATTAATCTGGCTCTTTGTCTTGCGATAAGACCTGTTTGAATGGTCAGATTCTACGAGTTTCTCTCTTTAGGTTGTGAACATTTCAGCTTTTTCAATATGACCTTGAGGATCTTTCTGGAAGACCCTGCCTCAATTTCATGATCTATAAAAAGTGTTACAATTTCTGCATGTCTCACAAGTTTTCTGTGATTTTTAGTGAGTGGATTCAGAGGACATGCTTGGAAACATGGGATGCATAAGGGATGCCCTTGTTCCTGGTTTCTGACATTCATAAGAGAGGAATTAATTGATTTTCCTACAGTAAAATACGTAGGTTGAAAACTCAATAAATCCCTAAAATGCACTCTCTTGTAATTGTTTATCTAGCATAATGCTCCAACTTAATTCTCTCAACTTATGTAAACTCATATGGTCCATTTCACACAATTTCATTTTGTGATGGATTTCTAGCATGAAATTCTAATCAGAGAAAAGAAAGTAAGGTGGCATGCCCTCCAATGCAAGGTTGGGGTGAGCTGGTTGGGAATTCCAAAATAAATGTGCCAAATTGAAATGTTTTATATGAATTATTGAGCCAGAAGCAACTTTTTAAAGAGTTCCTCAACTCTGGAAATGACAAAAAAATCCTTGGAAATTAGGCAAAGCCTGAATCTGTTTTGTTCTCAGTTGCACATGCTGACTTCTGGTGACTCATATCTTAAGATGTTTATGGGAAAAGAAAGATTATTCCTATGACCATGCAAGATGGGAGTTATAAATGGGCACATAATTATGCAAATTAGGAAATGAAATCCCTACCACATGGCCCACCTCCACATCAAAGTATAAAATATACTGATAATATTCTTTTTGCTGAAATTGACTACCCAAATAGTTTAGGACAGTGATTCTCAACATGGGGGTTAACTAAACCTTTCACAGGGTCTACATAACAGACATGCATATCAAGCGTTGATATTACCTTTTATAACAGTATAAAAATTATAGTTATGAAGTAGCAATGGAATTATTTTATGTTGTGTGTCACTACAGGAGCAGTAGGAGGTAGAGAACACTTGGTTTAGAAAGACATAGACATAAAGTGATAACGTGAGAGTGTGAATATATGAAAATGATGAATGTTATTCAAAGCAGCGGTCTACTGTGTGTATGTGTGTGTGTGTGTTAACAGATCGAGCAAGGTATCAAATAATCTTGAAGATAGCATCATGATGTCTTTGTTCTTAAGCTAAATATTGAGTACATAGATACTTATTTCAGTATCATTGTTTAAAGTTTTTGTTGACTTTTTATATTCTCCTAAACATATGTAACCTGCAAATAGAACAGAAAAATAAGGAATTAGGACATATGGGTATGAGTCATTTCAAAATACTATAAATGCCTTCAATATTCTTCAGAAATTGTAAAAGTGGGGCTAGCAAGATGACGCAGTGGTAAAGGCTCTTGCCACCTATTTGATGTTGTACATTCTGTTCCCTGGATGCACATGGTAGAAGCAGAGTGCTGATTCTCTGACCTGCACATTCATGCCAAAGTATGCCTGCATACACACACACACATACACACACACAAACACACACACACTTAGACACACAAAAATCTCCACAGAAATGCTGTAGCCATATTTACCTCACTCTTCTGTTTAATGAAACTTTCCTACGACAGATGAGAAAGAGGGTTATCAACACCGACACAGGAATGCCAAGGAGAAGATAATCTAAAACCACAAATGAACCGTAGAACCACTTCCCACTGTACCATTTCATAGGCTCCTCCCACTCTTACAGAATATCACCCAGTTCCATTTACCTCTTGAGAGGTAGACTATGAATAACAATTTAAGTACTGAAGTATTTTTTTCTTATTAAGGAATACTTGCCCTTGATATGCAAACATTTAACATTTAGCTTGTAGTATATTGCACAAAAGTGATAATATTTCCAGATAAATGATTATTTTTTTCCAACCAGAATGGACAGTCACTTGGGTGTTTCATGAGTACTTACTAACCACTTTCTTATGTGTCAGATTCTGTACAATGTGCTGGAGATTGGACATATGGAATACTGCACTGACTATATGTATTTTATAATCTAGTTATCTCAAATAGCAATTAGCAAAACAAAATAAAACCTCATGAAAATTCAAGCTCTATGATAAACTTAAACTCAAGTAGTAGAACATAGACAGGGAATAAGCAAGTAATTTTCCTTTTTGATGAGGAAGGCTAAAATTTGGATGAAATGAGAAAACAATTTATATGTTAGAAGGAATGAACAAAGTTGCAGATGTCCTGAGACAAGAATTACACCACCATTGAAGATGTACTGAATGGAGACAATGAGTTTATGCATTGTGAAGGAGAAAGAGTAGAGAGAGTGCATATATATTTGTGCACAGATGTAAGAAAGTGGTAGGAAAAGGAGGACATTTTTACCAGATTGCTGCAGGATTTCCAGAGGAGGAAAAATGCAAGGTCATCTGTTCAAAGAGAGGATTAATCAAGGGAATGGCAAGGATTTGCAGATAAAAGCTACATGAAATAGATGAGAGAGATGTATTAAATGGGCACATGTGACAAAAATTCCAAACAGTTTGAGGATGGACTGAGGAGTCCTGGAAGTACATTTAAGGTCAGGTCAGTCAGCAGCATGCTGAATCGTTTCTCAACAAGCTTTTAAGGGGCCAAGTAAAGGCCGAGCTAAGAACTTGACTTATCTGCAATCAATACTTGACAAGCATGTGTGATGGAGACAGAAGGCAACAGAATCCTGCAAGGACACAGCAGGCTGATTGCAGTGACAGAAGTGGGGCTTAATCTTGACAAAGAAAGATGCCATCACATCTACTACTGAAGAAGTCAGGGGCGATGGGTGCTGAGAGCAATGCTCAGCAATTGGACATATGAGGTATACCCCTCTCGAACTGTTTGAGACCTTGAATTTTAATTAAAATATTTTGCATCTTCTGTGATTGTTTTGTTTGCTTTGTACTTAAATAAATGCATTTAATGACCATCATAAATAAATAGTGACCTAATTACTTCATTTTCAGGTAGTGTAGTAGTTATGATTTTATTGTTATGAAGCGACACCATGACCACTGCAACTCTTATAAAAGAAATCATATAATTGGGTTGGCTCACAGTTCCAGAGGTTTACCCCATTATTATCATGGAGGGCAGCATGACAGTGTTCAGCCAGACATGGAGCTTTAGAAGGAGCTGAGAGTTCTGCATCTGGATTGGCGGGCAACAGGTAGTGAACTGGCTTGAGTTTCTGAGACCTCAAAGTCCACCCCCTAGAAAGCAACACCTACTCCAACAAGACCATAGTCCCTAATAATGCCACCTCCTTTAAACAAGTGGGGGCCATTTTTATTCAAAACACCACATGAATTCATTACATCTGCATATCAGAAAACTTAACATTATAAGCTTAAGCTTTAATTCATCAAGATTTGGGGTGATATCAAATATGACATTTGGGGCAATGTAAAAATTAAGACTGAAGATTCTTTTTTTTCTTTTTTTATTATTTTATTTTATTGAAAATTTCCATCTCCTCCCTTCCTCCTTCCTCTTCCCTCCCCTCCCCTCCACCCATACCCTCCCTCCCTCTCCAGGCCAAGGAGCCATCAGGATTCCCTACTCTATGTTAAGTCCAAGGTCCTCCCAACTCCTCCCAGGTCCAGGAAGGTGAGCAACCAAGCTGAGAAGGCCCACACAGAGCCCGTCCATGCCATAGAATCCAAGCCCATCGCCATTGTCCTTGGCTTCTCAGTCAGCCTTCACCTTCGGCCATATTCAGAGAGTCCAGTTTGGTCACATGTTCCATCAGTCCCATTCCAACTGGAGTTGGTGATCTCCCGTTAGTTCTGTCCCACCGTCTCCATGGGTGAACGCACCCCTTATGGTCCTGACTTTCTTTCTCATGTTCTCCCTCCTTCTGCTCCTCGTCAGGACCTTGGGAGGTCAGTCCAGTGCTCCAATGTGGGGCTCTGTCATTTTCTCCATCCATCACCAGGTGGAGGTTCTATGGTGATATGCAAGAAATTCATCAGTATGGCTATAGTATCTGGCCTTTTCCGGCTCCCTCTCCTCAAGATCGCCGGGCAAAATTGGGAACTTGGGGGTTGGTGGGACGGGGCCAAGGGCAGATGGGGGGAGAAAAGTGTGAAGGGGAGGGTGGGGAGAGCTAGGGGGAATGGGATTCTTGGGATATAGGAAGGGTGGACATGGGAGCAGGGAAGCATATATCTTAATTAAGGGAGCCATCTGACGGTTGTCAAGAGACTTGACTCTAGAGGGGTTCCTGGGTATCCAGGGAGATGCCCCCAACTAGTTCCTTGGGCAGCTGAGGAGAGGGAGCCGGAAAAGACTGAAGATTCTTATGGGCCCTTGCTTGCTGGCATAGGCCAATGTCCCTTAATATGAATACTTGAAAGCTGTTGTCACTTCAACGTTAATTGGCATAAGACTTGAGGATCCCACTTGGGATATGTATTCTTTACTTAAAGAAAACAATAATAGTCATAATCATTTGACTCATGGACTAAACAGCGATAGAAATTTCTGAATACACACATTTCATTCCATGTATATATCACCTAATGTGATCCCTTTGGAAGATCAACTAAGCTGTAGAGTGAACTAGTATAGACATATATGCAGTGAGGAAATAAAGATTAAATTGATCTGATAAAGAAGAGTTATTTAGGATGTCACCAACAGCATATCATCACTGGGCTCTGTGAATAGCAGGAAACAATGAGACATAGATGAAGTGAGCACACAAAAAATTCTGAGAAACAGTTTTGTGCATATGGAAACTACAGGATTTCAGGGGATAACTAAGTAAGCAGAAGTATCAACTGGTACAGATAAGTTCAAGTATCTGTGACCTTTCTAGTAATATTGTATTGGAATTATAAGGGAAATTTGATAAAATCATGATTTTGAGAAAATAAAGGAAGAGGTCAATTAGAAGAGGGAGCTAAGTGAAGGGAGTGATATAAGAAAGAACTTCTCTTATCAAACTGTGTCTAAAAGGGGAGACATGCTGGCTTTGATGAAAAGGTACTATGTGTTAATTATGCATGTAGGAGTTACCAAAGTATATCAGAAAGATATTTACTTGTGGCAGGATAAAGACCTATTTGAATGGAAATTGCCAAACTTGGATTGGAGTTCATCTCTTGACTATAAAAGACTATTTGGTATTCACCATTCAGGAAGAAAATTTTCATATATACATTTGACTATGAACAGTGCTTGAGTAACTCTGTTTTAGCATTTAGAATTATCTTCATAATTTTCTAAAATATCCAAATATTCAAGTATATTGCTATGGAGCCTTGATACCATGTGTTTACAACAAAGCATATTTTATATGAACAGTTGATTTATATTTTTTCTTGTTATTCTTTCATATTTTGTATATAAAAATTGGCTTCATTGTATACTTTGTGTTAATGTCATAGAAATAATTGCTGCTGAGTCTTTCCTACCATGCTCAAGCTAAATAACTCTGTGATCTTACACAGTTCAGTAGTTCCTTAAAATCTATAGTCCCTTCAATGTCACTGGACCAGTCTCCATGCACTAGAGCACAGTCTTGCTCAGGTTAAATATGACACCTCAGTCTCCATGACCTTTCTCAGAGAGATGGAAATCAGATAAAAGCTTTCAGCTTTGTTGTGCTGAGACATTGGGTTGTTATTTAAAATCGAGGGTACCTTCTTAGGAATTCAGAAAAATAAATAACAGTGACAATGTGTGTCCTGTGTAATACTCAAAACAGAATTAACTGATAAAATCACATTCAAATTTAATTGATTATTCTATTATTTATTGAATTAGTCTAGTGATTCTACTGGGAAAAATCCAAACAGCCTGCCAACCTGAGTTTGATCCCCAGTACCCTCACGATAGGAGGAAACCAAGACACACATGTTGTCTCCTATGCGTCACACACACACACACACACACACACACACACACACACACACACAAATGGAAACTCTGTTTTCATTTCCTGGCTGCCCAGACCTGAATAATAATGCAGAAACTAAATTACAAACATAGTTTGGCTAATACCTTAGGCTTATTCCTAGCTAGCTCATACATCTTAAATTAACCTATTTCTTTTAATTTGTGTATCACCATGATACTGTGGCCTACCAGTAAGGTTCCAGCATCTTTCCCCTTCAGTGGCTACATGGTATCTTTCTAACTCTGCCTTCTTTCTCCCTGCACTCAGTTCAGTCTTCCCAGCCTAGTTCTAGTTTCCCCTGCCATAGACCAAAGCAGCTTCTTTATTAACCAATAACAATAAAACATATTGATAGCATACAGAGGGAAATCCCACATCTCTTCTCTCTCTCTCTCTATCTCTCTCTCTCTCACACACACACACACACAACAAATACACACAATGTAATTTTAAAAACATTTTAAAATAAAAAATAGGATTCCTTTAAAGGAATTTTTATACATCATTTGTCTTTTAGCAGAGAAACATTAATTCTGCTATCTCAGAAGAAAATACTGAAGGCTGAAATCACCCAAGAGTCTTGAAATTTATCAACAGAGGACCATTGTCAGTGGTGATCAGTAAAATAGTCCACATGATACCTGCTAGAGGATGATCTTTATGAAAGAAATGTCACCTTCCCTGTGGGCTAGTTTCCCTGGTCTTTGGATTTGAATGGTGCCTGGTGCCATGGTAACATCTGGAAGCTTATAGTGCATATGACAGGGTAACAAAAGCTTGGAAGATTTTGACAATAGAACTGCAGGCTCCTCAGGGAGAGGCCCAATCACAGCTCTGAAACATTTGAAGTATTCATAAAACTGAAAGAAAGAACAATGCTAGACAGAGAGTCACCCGCTGATCTCTCTGCAGAATTAGCATTGACCTGATGAGAGCTGCCCTCCTGCAATGATGAAGAAATCTGGGGAAGTCTCTGTCCCTTTCTAAAGAGAAAAATAAAGTGATCAGGGCCTTTACTCAGGGTGGAGGTTGACAAAGAAATAATGATCAAAAACATTCTTGACTGGAAAACAAGATTTTAGGATGTGGAAGAGAGGGTTTTTCAAACTATTTTAAGTCAGTTTGGATTGCAGAAAATTATATAGGAACAACAAAATGCCACCTTGACCCCCACTGTTTCCTATACACTGCTAGCATCCTTGTACATTTGTCACTTAGTATTTATATCTTACTACTTATCAAGAACCAGGGTTTACATTGTGCTCCTGTCTTTATGTTGTATATAAGTTGCTCTCAGAAGAGGGGACAGAAATTTTGTGATAGGCAGAGGATGAAGGGGAGCATGATGTAATACTCTATTCAGGATATGATGAGGCTGAGGCTGTTACAAAGATAAACACATAGTATCTGCAGCTACATGACAAAGACCTATACATGTACAAAAGACAAAAAGACATGTAAACACACACACATACACACACACACAGAGAGACAGAGAGAGAGAGAGACAGAGAGAGAGAGACAGAGAGAGAGAGACAGAGAGAGAGAGACAGACAGAGAGAGATAGAGAGAGAGACAGAGAGAGAGAGACAGAGAGAGAGAGACAGAGAGAGAGAGAGACAGAGAGAGAGAGAGAGAGAGAGAGAGAGAGAGAGAGAGAGAGAGAGAGAGAGAGAGAGAGAATCTATTTGGGGACAAAGATATCAGCAGAAGTGAGAAGAAAACAGAGTGAATATGACTGCAATATATTATATATTAAATTGTCAAGATAATAATTTAGAGAAGAAACACAGGGTGCCAAGTATTTCATCAGTGTGTTATTCAGAAGCATTCCATTCACCCTGCTTCCGCTTGAAGTCCTGGTGATCATTCAACTTTTTATAGCTCTTTTGTGTTACCATATCAAGGATGCCAAATAGTTGAATTCATCCAGTAAGTCTTTTTTCTTATCTGTTGGCTTTTTAAACTAAGTATTACACATTAAAACCCCTCCCCTGAAATTTTTGCAGCTTGATAATTCCTTTATTTTTATTACCAAGTAATATTCCACTATATTACTATACCTGCATTTATAAATTTAACAGAAAGAAAAAAATTTTTCTTGAAAAATATTTTACTATTACAAAATAATAATGATTCTTTTCAAATTTTCATTTCAAAATATATGTCCAATTATTTTCTGGATTTTTTTCTATATATTTTCTTTGAAATCATCTTTGCCTTGCTTATATTGAAACAAACTTAGATACTTAGAATATAAGCCTTGAACTTGTAATGAGATACGTTAAACTTCTATCTCTGCTATATGAGCACCCTCTGGAAAACTCACACAGACATACAATAGTTGAAGAACTATTTCATAGTCTATTTATAATTCATATTTTATTCCACTTGTCTTGTGTCATTGGTACATCCTTTTTATCCATTTGAGTTTTTACTATGGCCTGCTGCCTCCCACCACCTCCTAGGTTCTTGTTTTAATGTACATAATACCACAATTTTAATGTTTCCTGGTTTAGCAATCTGCTGAGGAAATTTTCAGTTAAAACTTCAAGGTGTAAACCCATTATGCCAATCCATCCTGGTAAGGACAGCATTCTGTAGGCTGTCATCCTTTGCCTCTGTGGCTATGAACTGTACTTGATCTACCTCTCTCATGTGTCTCTTCTTCACATGATTTTTTTCTTGCTTCCCAAATATTGACCCTGATGTTGCATCCTTAATTTATAGCACTCATTACCAGTACACATGTCTCCCCCAAGGAAGCATTCCTTGCTGGTGTCCCAGTCTTTGGTAGTAGACAATAGAATGCAATTCATCTTTATCCTTGTCAAAACTAATTTCCTGAGGAATTAGATACTAATGATGGAACACCTATGGAAGTTCCTATTTTACTTATGGAAGATGCTATTTTCAGACAATAACAACTGCTGTCTCTTTTTGCTCACTTCTAATAACAACTTCACCAAAGAACAAATTAGGGTGTCTCATAGTGCCATTAGTAATTGAAGGTTAATAATTTGTCACATAGCAAGAAAGCTCAGACGTAGGGTCCCTAAAACCGGCTCTGAATTTACCAACGTTTCGAGTTATTTTATCTTTCTGCCCTGAGAATCAGAGACCATTTTTTTCTCCTCTTTGTCACAAAATGGATGCTTCATCTCCATCTTCATCTCAACTTTCTGGATAGAATATGATCTTTCTTTTAAAAAAAAATAAATAAAACTCAGAAGGATGGATGAACAAAAGAAAAAACCTTTGTGAGCAGTCAAGGGATTTGCTTCAAACAGTCAGAACTGAGAAAACTACCTCTGGCTTCAGGAAGCTGAGGAATGTATATTATAACATATGGACAGAGTCTGTTCCCTGTGGGCTTGATGAAAGGACCATTAATACAAACTAAGATGATAACAATGGCAAGAACAAGAACTTGAGTGATATTACCATATCCAATAACACCTTAGAAATGTCACTTGTCCCATCCAATCAATGATAAGTATATGGCCACACAAAGCTTTGCTGTATTCATGTAAATTCATATCTAATTACTAAAAGGTAATATTCATGACCATAAAATATAGATTTAAACCATTATACACTTACCATTTTTACTAAAAGTAGAATGCTTAGTAGGATAAGAAAACCATCAACTAATAATTTTCATGGCATCTATTTTTTAATATAAATTATGAATCATTTAGCTTATTGCTCAGGCTTATTACTAACTAGCTCTTATAACTTAAATTAACTTATTTCTATTAATCTGTATTTTGCTACATGGCTTCATATTGGTACCTGTTTTCTAGTATATCTTGCTGCTCTGGTGGCTCGCTGGCATCTGCTCTGATTCCATTCTTCTCCCAGTATCTTTACTTTAATTTTCTGCCTGGATCTATCCTGTCTTGCTATTATAGGCCAAAGCAGTTTTTTTATTAACAAATGGTAGTAAAACATATTCTAAATATACAGAGGGTTATCCCACAGCATTTCCCCCTTCCTGTCTAATCAAAAAGGAAGGCTTTAACTTTAGCAAAGTAAAATTGCATATAATAAAGCAGTTATTGAGAATTACAGTTATATTATATAGTTTATTTTTATTTGACTAAATTAGAAAAAATATTTAATTATCTATCCTATCTAATTTATTATTATAATTAAAAAACTATAATTATCTAGTCTTTTCCTCCATCAAAGACCTGAGAGGGAAAAATATTACCTGAGTAATCAGGAAATACAAGCAAGAGATTTCTGAAAGATGTAAGAAATGACAGAAACAGATGACTGCCTGGACAATCATCCAAATTTTTCTGTGATGTTGGAGCATCTAATGTTGGCTTATAAGCCTAGAATATCTGATAGACCATTTTCGGAAGCAGGAATATTTAAAGGATTGTCCTACCTTGTCTTGGAAAGGCTCAGCAGTCACTTTTGCTGGTGTCCTTTTTGTTAAGACTGGATAGCATACTTACTGTCAGCAGTTAAGGCAAGAGTAGCTCTTGCCCAGTAGGTCAAGGTTTCAGGGCATCTATTTCTGATAGCATGTTTGGCTGAATTTGGGAGTGGTGAAATGGTTCAGTGGTTAAGAACATGTACTGTTCTTGCAGGGGATCTAGGTTTGGATCCCAACACCTATACAGAATGACACACAAAGTCCTGAAACTGCAGTTCAAAGGAGACAAGTTACCTTTGAATACCCCTACAAATTCATACTCCACACACACTAACATAAACTTATTTATATATACAAACATGTACACATACACACATGAACACCAACATAAATAAAAATAAAATTTTAAGAAACGATTATCTATCCTGGACCTGGGGGGAGTTTGGAGGACCTCGGACTTAACATAGTGTAGGGAACCCTGATGGCTCTTTGGCCTGGAGAGGGAGGGAGTGGGGGTATGGGTGGAGGGGAGGGGAGGGAAGGGGGAGGAGGAGGAGAGGAGATTGAAATTTTTAATAATAAAATGAGAAAAAAAGAAATGATTATCTGAACTTTCCAATAGACACTCTGATTTTTATCCCTCAAACCAAATGCAGATAGGTAATTTGTCATGTATCCTGGTGGTTGCCAGGAACATTAGAGCAAAGAACAAAATCCACATAGGCAAACAGTTACTAAGCTCGTTTTTCCCATCACTGTAAGAAGACCCTCATCACTCAATAGAAAACACAACAAGGCATGGGAAGAATGGATGGGAAGAAAACTGATGCCAGCAAGATGGTATCGTAAGTCCAGCAAACCAAAACTTGAAGATGAAGATGATGCAATGCACATGATGCAGACCTTATAAGAGCTTAAGTTAACTCCCAGGATTGGGTTGTTTTACTAAAGAAAAACACACATGGTAAAACAAAACTAATTTTGCATTAAATGTAGAAGGAAGGGTAAGAAACAATCTCTACTTTGGGTTTTTTTTTTTTTTTTTTTTTTTTTTTTTTTTTTTTTTTTTTTGGTTTTGCAGTAAGAACAGAGTTAGAAAATATACAGCGTGATCTCCCTTTAGGTTATGTTTAGAATTTTATAGGAGTTCATGATGTTTCTAAATTTTATCTGAGTTTTTGAGATTAGATTAGGCAAAACCAGAGAAAATGGCAGCTGTACATTTCCCCAAAGTACATCAAGTATTGACTAAACATAGGATATCCGAGACTTTAACAATGACAATAGCTACAGGAATTTGGAGGATGTTATATAAATGAATGTACTAAAATATGTTTTCAGTGCTATTTGCTTCTCATTCCATGAAGGTTTTCTTTACACTGTTGCAGTATTGGTGGTCAAACCCAAAACTTCTCATACTACACACTTGGGTACCTCTGCTCCAAGCCCATGTTTTCTTTATGTTATTAATGATGTTATGAATCTGCAAAGCTTTGCTACAAAGTGAGATCCTTTGCTACAAAGTGAGATTCACAGTAAAAATTATTAAAGTGCATAAACTGGTCTTCACTCTAACAAAGAAGTTTAGGACTGGTTGTTATTCTTTCTCTGTGAGTAGTGTGATCAACAGTATCCACCTCTTCTAATAAATGGTGATTTAAGATATGTGGCTATGAACACATTGCCATTGTTATTTTTAAAAAATGACTTGAAGAAACTGGATGTTTCACACCATAACAGCTTAAGTCTAACAGAGCTATCCCTAATATTTTTAGAACAGTAGAATTTATTTTGAAATGATCTCAACATCTTAATGCCACTCAAAAAAAAGTTTCTCAGTATGGTTTTCAATTTAATACATTATTATCAAGATGGTATAATTAAAAGTGCTGAGATGCCAGGAAGTTAATGTAAAGAGGAAGCCTGCTGCAGAATGAACATTCTGTGGCTCTTATGCACAAAGCACTAATTGTTTTTGAAGCAGCCTGTGAAGCAAGTGCTGTCCAGGGAGGAGACTCACTTCCTGTGACCTGTGGAAATGTTATTCAGCTCAGCTACATTGCCTTAGAGGGCCTTCTTAAACTCTTCACCCTTTACAGTCTCAGGGTGGAAGCAAATTAGTTGATTTTAAGTTTTTACTGGCCTGTGTCCTCTCATAATCTGATCCTGTAGAATAGCCAAGATGAAGACACAAGCAAGACATGGAATTAGGCATAAATACACTTCCATCTCATGCTGAGGATCCTTTAATCTAATCACACAGTGGAGAACACAGCACAATGAACAAACAGATGGTGCCAGGAGGATACTATAAACAACCTGGAATGTATAAACTAAGACAGTGGACACATTGTGAAAGAGTCCACAAGCAGAGTTGATTTTCTAGGAGAAATCGACACAGCTATTTGCAGAACTTAGGACAGTCATCTAATCAAACAACCAAAAAGCCTGAGGGGTTCAAATTCCCTTCCATTTCCAGGTCTCTCTGTGGGGGAAGTGTGGAACCATAATGTTGTGGACAGGTGACTGAGAACCTCTTTCAGTTTACAAATGCTATCTAATTTTTTATAACACACTCATGGCAGGGGAGAGGGCAAAAAGGGGAGATTTTTTTCTCTTGCTTAACATCCCTCAAAACTTGATATGTGATGGCTCCTTGGCCTGGAGAGGGAGGGAGGGGGGGTATGGGTGGAGGGGAGGGGAGGGAAGGAGGAAGAGGAGGGGAGGAGATGGAAATTTTTAAATATAAAAAAATAAACCATGAAAAAAAACTTGATATGTATAGGTTGGCATTGTCTGTAAAAATGTAGGCAACTTACAGGGGTAGCCTTTTTTGACATTTGAGCACATTAATTTTCCAAGGAAGCAATAAAAGGTGATTTTTGAACTTATGGCCATTGTAATGGCAATTAGGTACATTTATGTCATAATTTAATAAGGATCTTTGGGATTTGAGAAAATCATCTATTTTTCCCTTAAAGATAACTGTTTTTAAATGATCCACCTGATTTTATGATTTAATCCCTGCTTTTGAAATATATACAAGATTGAATGATAATATATTTTGTCAATTTTAGGCTTTTAATTTGGCTAAAGTTATGAAACCCTTTAATGCTGTAACTTCTGGGAGCCCATAAAGAGCATGTTTTAGGATGAATTGTGATTTTATTCTCCAAACACAATCTCTTTGGCCTCAAATACAAACTTAATTTATTAAATACCATTGAGATGCTGTTATAGAGCATACATGTGCACAATGGCGCAATACCCTGTAGTCTAGGACGTGTCCCGCTGCTAGCTCTAATATTTGTTATTTATGTGACTCAGCAAGAAGATTTGCTTGGCCAAGCAGCAGGAAATACAACTGTGTTTTGTGTTTACTACTTACTCCACAAGACTGTTGTAAATAATAAAATATACATATATACACATATACATATATATGTAATTGGCAGTAGTTTTCTTGTAAATTTATATATAAATGTTTATATTTTTGCTTCATGATAATTATGATAGAAGAAAACTGCTATCTATTCCACCCCCTTCCTTTATATCCTGTGAATATAAAGAGACTGTTTTAAATTTAGTTTGATTTATTTTTTTGAGATAAGGTCTTGTGCATCTCAAACTGGCCTCAAACTGATCAAAAATCATGTAAAAGAGGATGACCTTATATTCCTCAAACTTCTGCTTCCTGGAGATTGCTAGGATTACAGATGATTGACACTGCATCCATCTTAAAAGTTTGATTTTGTTAATAATAAATTATAATAAAATACCAAGGATAAACCAAGCACAGTTATAAAAGCATGTAGTAATAATGTTAACTGAATATTCTATTTTTGAATACATGGGTTGCATCAAAAACTAACTGAAATTATAGAATTTTCTTGTTTTTTTTTTTTGGTTTTTTTGAGACAGGGTTTCCCTGTAGTTCCTAGAGCCTGTCCTGGAACTAGCTCTTGTAGACCAGGCTGGCCTCGAACTCAGAGATCCGCCTGCCTCTGCCTCCTGAGTGCTGGGATTAAAGGCATGCACCACCACCGTCCAGCATAGAATTTTCTTAATTAAATGATCAATTATTAAGTGCAACTTTGAAGATCCCAGGAATTTTATTAAATGGTAATCCTGGGAGAGTGAATGTTGGGGAGCTTTTGGCTACTAGTGGCTGCTGGGGGAGTTACTTTTCTTTGGGTGGGTTATCATTGGTACATAGTCCATGCCCCAATTTATGAACCCTACACCTGTGTACACATGAGCAGGATTAACTCAACCCAGTGGTTACTAATTAGAAAAATATGTATGGGAGGAATTTGGTAAGGAAATATGTTGTATTATGCCAGCAGAAGCTTGATGGAGATAGCAGAGGGGGATAAGCTTAAAATATTTAAATTACTTACATGAGACTAAACACTATAAATATATATTATATAGTATAAATAGCTTTAATATATGCACAAATTTCAAAGAAATACTAAAAATATTACTTAAATGGTATTCAGTTCATTTTGAAAAACTGCATTGGTAATACAGGGTCAGGTAAAACTAAGAAACAAAGTGTATGAATTTGAAACAGATCCAGGGGATTAATGTTAACTTTTTTTAATTTAAAAAAGAAAGAAGGTTTTAAAATTGTTACTGAAGCTGGGCGGTGGTGGCACACTCCTTTAATCCCAGCACTCGGGAGGCAGAGGCAGGCAGATCTCTGTGAGTTCAAGACCAGCCTGGTCTACAAGAGCTAGCTCCAGGACAGGCTATAAAAAAGCTGCAGAGAAACCCTGTCTCAAAAAACCAAAAATATAAAAAAATAAATAAAAAAATAAAATTGTTACTGACCAAATAATTCATATAGATAAGTTTGTGGACAAATTAACAGTTTTAAACTTTAATATTTACCTTATTTTAGCATCCCCTTTCCTCCCAAATATACCCCTGTGTGATTGGTATGGCCACTTTGTCAGCACGGACACTGTTAATCACTAGGCACCTCACATCTATATGACTTATCTGGACCCTTGTATCTATGACTAGCATATTCTCACCCAATTCCAATATGAAACCAGAGGAGATATGACCGTAGATCATATATCTGGTTAGTATATCTATTTTCCCATGCTTTGGATTCTTATTAAAAGGAATTCTTTTTAAGATCTCCATTCAAGGTCCATTAAGTCCTATGTGTTATGATAAACAATTGGAACTAAAGATGCTTCTTCAAATAATTTCATCTTAAATATATTGTTATTCTCAAAAATGTTCTACATATGCTTATTCAATCAATATTTCTAAACCAAATACAGAAGATATTTAAATTAAATTTCCAAGAGCACTTGACAACTGACAAAAGGATATAAACTGTCAGAATTATAAAATTAATTCAAATAAAATTAATTTTGGTAATCAATTATGAACAATCATTAATCCCAGCAATTATACAACAATTGTGTAACAAAAATTTAAATGATTAAAATCAGCCATAATATAAATGGGAATATATTATTAAGGAACTAAGGCCAAAATAGATAAGACACCATGGGGTTGTTATTTAACCTACAGAAGACTAAACATTATGTGTGGTGTTATATCACATCATGGTACTTATCTTGTTATAATCCCCTCATTTGATAGAAATCCCCCATTTGATAGAGCAAGCATTTATGTGTGAAGCTTATTCCATCATCCACCAGTTACGTGTCTATTACATATTCTTTTCCCCCTTATTCCTATGAGTGAAAATGGAGCAAATTCCATTGGGTCACTTTGAAGATTTCTAGGGAGCATTTGCTACACAGTCATTGCTCAATAAAGAGTAGGTGTTGATTTTATTCCAACATATGGGAATATTATAATAATATGTTTTTTAAGTGATAGTCTTGGGGCCAGCAAGATGGTACAGTGGGTGAAGGCGCTTGTTGCCAAGCCTGAAAACATGAATCTGATGGGCAGTGACACATGGTGGAAGGAGAAGTGACTTCAGGGTGTTGCTCTCTGACTTCCACATGCTTGCCATGACACACCTATGGGCCCACTACACACACACTCATGCACATACACACAAACACACACGCGTGCACACACACACACACACTGAATATTTTTTAAGGTTTTAAAGTATATTCTTTAAAAAAAATACACCCAGACCTATATCTAGATTGATGTGGGAATTTCTTTCATAAGGTGCTTCCAAAGAAATAAGTATTTCAAATGTGACTGACACATAGGGGACAGTTGACAATGTTTTGGTTTAAAATACGGTACAGGGAAACAAATAAGGAAAATTACACATAGAATTACTCTATAACCCCAAACAAGAATCAAGAACTGTTTAAAAGAATCAAGTTGTTCCTCATCAGAACCTTGGGAGCTCAGTCCGGTGCTCCTATGTGGGGCTCTGTCATTTTCTCCATCCAATGCCAGGTGAAGGTTCTATGGTGATATGCAAGATATTCATGAGTATGGCAATAGGATCTGGACATTTCTGGCACCCTCTCCTCAGCTGCCCAAGGAACTAGCTGGGGGCATCTTCCTGGACACCTGGGAAGCCCTCTAGAGTCAAGTCTCTGCCAACCCTAGAATGGCTCCCTTAATTAAGATATATAATTCCTTGTTAACATATCTACCCTTCCTATATCCCAACCATCCTATTCCCCCAAGCTCTCCCCATCCTCCACTTCACACTTCTCTCTCCCCATCCCCCATCCCCCCATCCCACCCCACAACCAAGTTCCCATTTTTTGTCCGGCAATCTTGTCTACTTCCAATATCCAGGAGGATAACTATATGTTTTTCTTTGGATCCACCTTCTTATTTAGCTTCTCTAGGTTTTTTTACGAATTATAGGCTCGATGTCCTTTATTTATGGCTAGAAACCAATTATGAGTGAGTACATCCCATGTTCATCTTTTTGGGCCTGGGTTACCTCACTCAGGATGGTGTTTTCTATTTCCATCGATTTGCATGCAGAATTCAAGATGTCATTGTTTTTTTACCGCCGATTAGTACTCTAATGTGTATATATTCCACACTTTCTTCATCCATTCTTCCACTGAAGGGCATCTAGGTTGTTTCCAGGTTCTGGCTATTACAAATAATGCTGCTAAGGTCCTGATGAGGAGCAAAAGGAGGGAGATCATGAGCAAGGAAGTCAGGACCGTGAGGAGTGCGTTCACCCATTGAGACGGTGGGACAGATCTAACGGAAGACCACCAAGTCCAGTTGGAATGGGACTGATGGAACAGGGGACCAAACCGGACTCTCTGAATGTGGCTGACGGTGGAGGAGGACTGAGAAACCAAGGACAACGGCGATGAGCTTGAACTCTACAGCATGGACGGGCTCACTGTGAGCCTTGTCAGTCTGGTTGCTGACCTTCCTGGACTTAGGGGGAGCTGGGAGGACCTTGGACTTAACATAGTGAAGGGAACCCTGATGGCTCTTTGGCTTGGAGAGGGAGGGAGTGGGGGTATGGGTGGAAGGGAGGGGAGGGAAGGGGGAGGAGGAGGGGAGATGGAAATTTTTTATAAAAAAATAATTAAAAAAATTACAAATTAAGAAAAAAAGAATCAAGTTGATGAGAATTGTAATGAGATCCCCATCTCAAGAAGTATTCAAGTGGTAATACCCTCACTTATGATAGGACTTGTGTGAGGGAAGCTGGTCTTCTATGATCAAAAGTGGGATTAGATGATATATGCATTCCTTTGTTTTTTTTTTGTTCACCTCTACTTATTCTTGTTCACTTTTTCATCATGAAGTAGTTTAAGACAAGTTCTTTTTGCTTACATTTCCTGTAGAACTATCTTATCCTGGCACTAAACAGTGCTGTGTGGTGCTTCTTTTCCACTTCAAACTAATCAAATTAGTAGAATTGTCTGTGAAACACCCCCCCCCACACACACATCATCTTTTTCATCTCTGGGAAAACAAGTTCAAAGTTTTGGGTGTTCACCACAAACTATCAGGCTCCGTTGACAAAGCAGTTCTTCATTCAGCAAGAGATTCGGTCCTCAATCTAGAATTGCATGAACAAATTTCTAGGCATATCTATGATCTTAAAGCAAGCATAAACCAGAGGCATTAGATGAGGATCCCCTTCCAGGTTCTCTGCCATCATTCTCTCTGAGATTCTCCAGGGGTCCTTAGAAATTGATAATATGATCATGTTATTCCCCTATATAGCACCGATGAATCCAAGCATAGAAAATTATCCTACATTGAGGAACATCCACTGACAAACATTTATAGCTTTTGAATAGTAGGAACATCATTTGTTCATGGTGTCTCAGTATATTAAGGCCGTGATGCTGGCTAGAAGCACCCTCTTCTAAAGGCATGATTGGTCTGGATAGTCTACTGGTGGTTTATACTCATGGGTGTTAATAGGAAAACTTCCCACTGGGAGGCCTTCCTGTAAGCTGCCAATGTATTCTTACTGTATGCCATCTGATTTAACTGAAATAAAAAAACAGCAAGAGAGCAAAGAAGGATTCACTATGGAATACATATACTTAATTTCAGCCATTGCTTGCTATGCATTCCAGCACTTTTTCCTCTTTCGCTATGAGTGACCAAGAAAAGTCCACACCAAAGTGAAATCAAGTAGAGTCCACCCTTTGACAAGAGGAGAGTCAAAATAATTAAGGTGTGTGTTTTCAATGTACCATCTTTGCTAGAGTTTGAATGTGTTCTCAAAGCTCATGTCTCAGAAATGTGATTTCAAATGGGAAAATGTTGAGGCATGGGACCTGGAAGAGAAGGAAGCCCTGTGCACTGTTAGGAGCTGCAGTCATTGTCAGAGTGCTTTCTGTAGAGAAGGATGAATCCACTCCTTCTTTTGTGTGTTTGCACTTCTTATCTGCCCCTCTTCTACATCTCACATGAAATGGTACAGAAAATGGTCCCACCAGCAGTTAGTCCTAAGTCTTGTACTTCATGGCCTTAGAGCTTAGAGAAATAAAAATTAATTAATCAGTAATTATCTGCTCTCTGCTGCCTGATTACAGTATCACAGAATGGGTGAAGACCATATAATATTTAAAATAAATTAATAATGTTTAATTTCCTATAAATTATGGTTTCAACAACTTTTATTCAATTAATAATCTACCCCTATGTTATTTGAAATTTCCTACTCTTGGTGTTTACTCCTAAATCCTCTAATCTGGTTCTGCTGAACTACTTCAAATTGTCCAAATCTATCTAGGTCCTTGACACATTCATACATTCCATGAGACTTCTCCTACACACCTCTGCTCGTCTTCAAATGCCTGGGGAGATTGACTCACTAAAATTTCAAGAAGTTCCTCATAAACAGTCCCCTTTTCTGAATTCTCACCTGGTAGAAAACAACTTTTAAGAAAAAGCAGAGGTAAATGCACTCCTCATGGTCCTGACTTCCTTGCTCATGATCTCCCTCTTTTGCTCCTCATCAGGACCTTGGGAGCTCAGTCTGGTGCTCCTATGTGGGGCTCTGTCATTTTCTCCATCCAATGCCAGTAGAAGGTTCTATGGTGATATGCAAGATATTCATGAGTATGGCAATAGGATCTGGACATTTCTGGCACCCTCTCCTCAGCTGCCCAAGGTTACCCATTGAGACGGTGGGACAGATCTAACGGGAGACCACCAAGTCCAGTTGGAATGGAACTGATGGAACAGGGGACCAAACTGGACTCTCTGAATGTGGCTGATGATGGAGGAGAACTGAGAAACCAAGGACAATGGCGATGAGCTTGAACTCTACAGCATGGACGGGCTCACTGTGTGAGCCTTGTCAGGTTGGTTGCTCACCTTCTTGGACTTAGGGGGAGTTGGGAGGACCTTGGACTTAACATAGTGAAGGGAACCCTGATGGCTCTTTGGCTTGAAGAGGGAGGGAGTGGGGGTATGGGTGGAAGGGAGGGGAGGGAAGGAGGAGGAGGAGGGGAGGAGATGGAAATTTTTAATAAAAAAAATGAGAAAAAAAGAAATCCGATGTGAAGGTTAATATTAAATATTAAACTTTACAAAATTTAAAAAAAAAAGAAAAAGCAGAGGAAGAAAATAGGGCAAAGGAAGGGTAATCAAAGCAAGAACATGCTGGCATTTCCTGAGTTACTTGGTAGTGAAAGAACAGCTTCACCAGCTGAGCCTAAGGGTTTTGGTGACCCATTAATCCTGTACTTGTGAAATCCAACGCTGTGCTTGACATTAATTAAAGCATAACACGTCCCTTTCAATTCATCTCACCTTTCCAACAGAGGTGCTATACTTCACGAGTTCCTTTCTATTTTTCTAAGAGGTTAATCTAAATTAGTCTGAATGAAGAAAATAACTATAAAATAAAAATGGCTTATAGGGATCCTCTTTTTCTCCAGAAATATTCTTTTCCGTAAATGTGACTTTTCCAACACAACATAAGCTTCCTAAGGAATATTATGCTTACCTTTCTATATAAATCTAATTAAGTAGAAGTACCATTCTTTAATGAAATAATCCATGACCAAGACCCAAGATTGAGTCTCTCTGTGTATTTAGCTCCCATTAAAATGACTGATTGTCAAGTCCATCTGGAAGCTAACTCCTCCTAATAAATGTCACTGAGATTTAGAGTTCAGACCTCTGTAACCAAGTGAGGTATATTCATAGTGTGTGTTTGAGTCTTCTTGATGGGTGACAGAGCCAGGACTTGGTGCTTTAAGAGATTATAGCTCAGCCATGGTTATATCTTGATCACTTCCACTGCTTTGGCATTTGATTTAGATGAGTATTCCAAGAAAAGATGGAATCTTTGCCCAAGAACCTGCACGAATATTTTCCATCTTTAGAATAGGAAAAGAGACAGCTTGAACGATGATGTCAAGGACAAATGGACATTCAGTCCCATTTCTAATTACTTTGTTTTTGCTCATATATCATCCTACATCACTCATCCCTTAAACAAAGAAGTAAAAACGCAATTGTTTTTTGTCTTGTTTTATATATGCAAATTTTCATCTGCTATCAATTTTGGCTCCCCTAGAACACTAACACTGTAAATGATTCAACAAACAACAATGATCAATAATACATGGACTTGTGGATAGGTATTGGATGAATCTGTTTTTGTTGGGGAATATTTTATTTTCTCCATCAATGATGATTGAGAGATTTCCTGGGTAAAGTAGTCTGGAATTGCATCCATGGTCTTTTAGTGTCTGATCTGCCCAGGTTTTCCTGTCTTTCTTGGTTTCCATTGAAAAGTCTGGTGTAATTCTGATAGGTCTAACTTTATAAGTTACTTAACCTTTTTCCTTTACAGCTCTTAATATTCTTTCTTTATTTTGTATGTTTTGCATTTTAATTATTATATGGCAAGAGGACTTTTTTATCCATTCTATTTGGTGTTCTATAAGCTTCTTTTGGTCTCTTTTTTTATTTTATTAAAAATTTCCGCCTCCTCCCCCCTCCCATTTACCTCCTCCTTCCCCCTCCACTCCCCCTCCCTCTCCTGTCCGAAGAACAGTAAGAGTTCCCTACCCTGTGGGAAGTCCAAGTTCCTCCCCCCTCCATCCAGGTCTAGGAAGATGAGCATCCAATCAGGCTAGCCTCCCCACAAAGCCAGAATGTGTAGTAGGAGCCAAACCCAGTGCCATTGTCCTTGGTTTCTCAGCAGCCCTCATTGTCCGCCATGTTCAGGAAGTCAGGTTTTATCCCGTGCTTTTTCAGTCCCAGTCCAGCTGGCCTTGGTGAGCTCTGATTAGATCAGGCCCACCATCTCGGTGGGTGGGAGCACCCCTCACAGTCCTGACTTCCTTGCTTATGTTCTCCCTCCTTCTGCTCTTCATTTGGACCTTGGGTGCTCCATCCGGTGCACCAGTGTGTGCCTCTGTCTCTATTTCCATCCATCGCCAGGTTCTATGGTGATATGCAAGATATTCATCAGTATGACTATAGGATAGCCAAAACAATCTTATACAATAAAGGAACTTCTGGAGGCATTACCATCCCTGACTTCAAACTCTATTACAGAGCTACAGTATTGAAAACAGCTTGGTATTGGCATAAAAACAGAGACGTCAATGAATGGAATCGAATAGAAGACCCGGATCTTAACCCACAAACATATGAACATCTATAAGCTTCTTGTACCTCCATAGAAATATACTTGTTTATGTTGGGAAAGTTTTCTTCTATAATTTTGTTGAATATATTTTCTGTGCCTTTGAGCTGGAGTCTTCTTCTTCTTCTATCCTTATTATTCTTTTTATTATTATTTAATATTATTTTATTTTATTACTTTAAAAAAAAGCCCAAATTTCCACTTCCTCCCCTCCTCCCACTTCCCACTCACTCCCTCCACGCATCTTCCTCCAACCCTCCCTCCAAACTTAAGAGAAAACAAGGCACCCTGCCATGTGGAAAGTTCAAGGCCCTCCCCACTACATCCAAGTTGAGCAAGGTATACATCTAAAGAGAATAGGATCCCAAAAGCCATTACATGCAGTAGAGACAAATTCCAGTGCCATTGTCATTGGCCCCTCAGTCTGCCCCAACTGTCAATCACATTTAGAGGGACTAGTTTAATCCCATGCTCTTTTACTCCCAATCCAGTTGGAGTGGTGAGCTCCCATCAGCTCAGGCAAATTGTCTCAGTGGGTGAACCCCTCATGGTCTTGACTTCCTTGCTCATACTCTCACTCCCACTCTTCAACTGGACCTTGGAAGCTCAATCCAGTGCTCTGCTGTGGGTCTCTGCCTTTTTCCATCTGTTGTTGGATGAAGGTTCTATGGTGATATTTAAGATAATCACCAGTTTAATTACAGGACAAGGCCAGTTCAGGCACCTTTTCCTCTATTGCTTAGGGTCTTAACTGGGGTCATCCTTGTGGATTCCTGGGAAATTTACTAGATCTAGGTTTCTTGCTAAACCCAAAATGGCTACCTCAATCAACATATCTCTTTCCTTGCTCTCATATCCATCCTTCCTACATTATTACCTCATCTCTCCTTTTCTCCCCTTCCTTCTACTCCCCACCCCCAGGCTCCCAAATTTTGTCAGGCAATCTTGTCTGCTACCAATTTCCAGATGGATCTATATATGTTTTTTCTTTGGGTTCACCTTATTACTTACCTTCTCTAAAACCATGACCTATAGGCCCAATGTCCTTTGTTTAAGGGTAATATCCACTAATGTGTGAGTATATATCATAGTCATATTTTGGGGTCTGGGTTATCTCACTGAGGATAGTGTTTTGTAATTTCATCCATTTACATGTAAAATTCAAGATCTCATTGTTTTTTTTTTTTTTTACCACTGAGTAGTACTCTAATGTCCAATTGAATCAAATTGAAGACCTGGATATTAGTCCACACAACTATGAACACCTGACTTTTGAAAAAGAAGCTAAAATTATACAATAAAAAATAGAAAATATCTTTACCAAATGGTGCTGTCATAACTGGATGACAACCTGTAGAAGAATGAAAATAGATCCATTACTATTACCATGCAGAAAACTCAAGTCCAAATGGATTAAAGACCTCAATATAAATCCAACCATACTGAAACTGATAGAGGAGAAAGTGGGACATAGCCTTCAATGCATGGGCACAGGAGACCACTTCGTAAGTAGAAGCCCAGTAGCACAGACAATAAGAGCACTGATAAATAAATGGGACCTCCTGAATCTGAGAAGCTTCTGTAAAGCAAAGGATACAGTCAGTAAGACAAAAAGGCAGCCTACTGAATGGAAGCAGATCTTCACCAACCCCATATTAGACAAAGGACTGATCTCCAAATTATATAAAGAACTCAAGAAACTAGACAATAAAATTCTAAATAACCCAATTAAAAAATGGTGTACTGAACTAAACAGAGATTTCTCAACAGAAGAATTTCAAATGGTCAAAAGTTACTTAAGGGCATGTTCAACTTCCTTAGCTATCAGGGAAATGCAAATCAAAACAACTTTGAGATACCATTCTTACACCAGAATGGCTAAAATCAAAAACACCAATGATAGCTTATGCTGGATGGGATGTGGATTAAGGGGAACACTCATCCATTACTGGTGGGAATGCAAACTTGTACAACCACTTTGGAAATCAGTGTGGTGGTTTCTCAGAAAATTGGGAGTCACCCTACCTCAGGATCAAGCAATACCACTCTTGGGAATATATGCAAAAGATGTTCAATAATACTACAAAAGCATTTGTTCAACTATGTTCATAACATCATTATTTTTAATAGCCAGAACCTGGAAATAACCTATATGCCCCTCAAAAGAAGAATGGATAAAGAAAGTGTGGCATATCCCTATTATTCTTACGTTGGTCTTTTCATGATGTCCCAGATTTCCTGGATATTTTTGTGTTAAGAATTTGTTGGATATAATGTTTTCTTTGATAAATGAATCAATTTTCTCTATAGTATCTCAACTCCTGAGATTCTCTCTTCCATCTCTTATATTTTGTCAGTTATGCTTACCTCTGTCATTCCCATTCATTTTCCCAGATTTTCCATATCCATAATTCCCTTTGTTTGTGCTTTCTTTATTTTCTCTATTTCAGACTTCAAGTCTTGAACTGTTAGCTTCACCTGTTTGATTGTTTTTATTTTCCTGGTATTTCTTGAGAGATTTATTAATTTTTTTTATTTTTTTGCTTGTATTTTCCTTCATATCTTTAAGGTAGTTTTTCATTCCCTCTTTAAAGGTCTCCATAATCTTCATAAATTTATGATTAAAATCTTCTTATTCTTCTTCTGAGTTATGATGATCAAATTTTCCTGTTGTATGACCACTGGGTTCTGGTGTTATCATGTTGCTTTTTAGGTTGTTGTAATGAATTCTTGCATTAGCACCTACCCATCTCTTCCTTCAATTGATGCCAACAGTGTCTTTCCATCTTGGTCCAATTTTTACATGACTGTCTATGTCTTGGAATGTGTTCCTGGTCTGCTTTATCACTGTCTCAATCTCAGGGTTGTTGGAGCAGCCTACTTACAGTAAACTCTCCTGGTGGCTGGTTAGAGAAGTCAGGTCAGGTGGGGGAAGTGTCTGAGGTTTTGCCCCAGTAAGGAGAGTCTAGAGAGGGCATGTCCCATCAGGTGGCTAGTCACTCACCTCTTGGTCCTCTCTGTGTAGTAGAAGGCTGTGTTTCAGAGTTCTACTGATTTTGTGGGGGTATAGGAGGGTTTGAGGGCCAGGTGGGACTTGTAGCTTGCAGGGTCCAATGGTTGAGATGGGGTAATGGAGCAGCCTACCTAACGAGACATCTTTTTCTATCAAGATGCTTTGCTTTACTCTCAACTTCTTACAGAAGTCACTATGCCTGCTCCAGGACTAATTTGTATATTATTAATATTCCAATTTTGAGGACAGTTCATCTCATCATGTCTTTCACCCCAGGTCTCCTTGTCATCCTCCACAGTGAACATTAATCACTCTGGCCTGACAACATACTTGCTTTACTTACCTATATTAGAAAACTCACCTGCTATTTAGGGAATAATTTTTCCACCTGGCTCTTGTTTAAGGAATCATTTACCCAGTGGCTCTATTATGAAAATTGTTACTGATTTTCTGAAACCCCTGATATGGGAGATAATCCAAAACATTTCAGCTCCCCAATGCTTTTCAGCCCATTACTTTCTGTTCTCGTATATCATCTGTGTGACTTGGATCCTCAGCCATTTGGCTATGCTACTCAAATTTACCACCTGGTCCATTTTCATTTCTGACCCCATGTTCACACCTCAGAATTAATTAAATAACTCTGCATCAAGCCCACATTTCAATCATGTAATATTTAAAGTTAAATGACCGTCTTATGGAAACATTTCATTACATGCCTATAATACATTTTAAAACTTACAAAAACACAAAATTAATTGTTATTATAGTTCTCCAAAATACAATTTTATTTATCTTTACTTTCCATCAAATATTTTATGTAAGTGTAAACAATAGTATACACATGATCACTTGTCCATTAATTAGTTTAGAAATGAGAATATGCTGATAAGTATTACTATTATAAGTAGAGAGATAAAATGGGGACTTTATGATGAATGTAGAAGAAAGAAAAGGAAACAAAATTAAAACACCCAAGTTCAAGAATATTATACATTTGTAGATTCCTAATTGTTTTAAAAAATAGATTATATATTTTCATAGAAAAGGGCTTTAGGCATTGTATGATGAGGACTAAAGGAATAATTTGGTGAATAAAGTTCTTATATCACAAACATGGTGACCAGAATACATATAAATGACACATTCACAGTACAAATGTTTGTAATCCCAGTATTCTTTTGTGGAGACAAAAGTCAGAGATAGGAGAGCACCTTGAAGCTCCTGGACAAGCTTGCCTGGTATATGCAGCAAGAAACCAATAAAGACATTTTCTTTCAACAAGGTGAATGATGAGGATCCACACCAACCTTCATCCTCTAACTACCACATAAATCTCTCTCTCTCTCTCTCTCTCTCTCTCTCTCTCTCTCTCTCTCTCTCTCTCTCTCTCTCTCTCACACACACACAAACACACAAACACAAACTCGTGTGTGTGTGAGTGTGTGCATGTGCTCGCATGGGTATGCACACAATCAATACTAGGATCTCAGCTTCCTCTTGAAATATGAAAATAACATATAAAAATTTAAAAAGCCATTGAAATTCCTAACACGCCTTTGACATACGCATTGTAAAATGTTTCTTTGGAGCCTGCATAATGGCTCATTGGGAAAAAGCTCTCGTTGCCAAGCCGGATGACTTGAGTTTCATCACTGGGACTTACATGGGGAAAGGAGAGACTTGTGTCATGACCTCTATTTGTTGACCATGGCCCTTGTAAGTCCTTCTTCTTTCTCCCACCCTATAAATAAATGTAATTTAAAAACATAAAATGTTTGTAAGTCTCTGGTCAAATAAGAATGAAGGTGAAGACAGCATCAGCTTCTCCATATCATTTGAAGATCTATAATGAGTAGACAGAGCACTAGCACCGAAGTTTCAGGTGATACTCTGCATTGATGTCTCCCTTGGTAGCTCCTTTGCTCAAAGCCCACAGTGAGGACTCCAACTCTGCAGAGAATGACAAGGAAATATTCAGAAAATGTCACTTGCTTTGTTGCCAGAACATATACCTGGAAAAGGCCATACTTCCTAGTTCAGAACCATAATCACAGGAACCTGTCCTTGCAATTTTAAATATATTTTGAAGCATTGCATAGTTCAGATAAACAAGAACTCAGCTCAGCTCAACTCATCAATACTAATGAGCATTCCCATTAGTTTCCTTTTAAGGATAAACACATGTTTACTGGTAAGTAGAGTTTATGCAAAATACTAAATCCTTAAAAGATCCTTAATAAAGATTTAAAGTTGACTCAGCATACCTTATAACTTTAGCTTGGCATGTTCAGTTTTGCATATGAAGAACTTAATATAATCTCACATCTATATGACAAAGTTTTCCTTATTCTCAGAACAAGTATACTGGTACATGTAACAATGACTAGAATCCTGTACTAGTAGCAAACCTCTTACCTTGATATCAAATTTGAAATGACCTAACAGCTGGACACACCTGAAAATTAATGCTTAAGGAAGAATATTATGGGTTTTTTTTGTTATTGCTGCTGTTGTTATTTTTTGTTTTTCTTGTTTTCAAAAACACCCCCCAAATCCATTTAAGGGGAGTTTGAAACCAGCTTGCAAAATTAGTTACACACACAAGAAATCATTCTGGCCATTCAATGGCATTTTTGTTTCAGAAGTTCAAACCTTCCTATATTTAACATGACAATTCTTCTTACAAAAGCTAGAGATTTAGAAGGTGGCACAAAAAAACAACATTTTTTTACACACTCATTGATGTTCCCTTATCACCATTTAATTACTAAACCACCTCTTCCTTATTTTGTCTAAGAATATCCCCACTTTTACCTATCTGTCCTTAGCAGAGTCTGGTTTGGGCTTTATGTTCCTGTCCTTGACCAGATGACCTTGCAGTACAACTCCAGGTTCACTGCCTTTACTTCTCTGATCATCTACCCAGCAGTGAGTCCTTGCTGGGTATCAATTTTATTTTATGATGAAGACTATTGGGCAACAGTGATTATAATTAGAAAAGTCAGGCATAAGAAGATACACATGCAGGGATCAAATCTTGCAGGACCTCCTGAGCTGTGCCTTACAGCTACCTTGATGTTATTCAGTGCCTTCCCTTATCTGTTGTGTTTGCACTTCAAGATAACATTGACTTACAAGGTTCAGTTCACCTCCTAATAAATCACTTAGGAGACACTATAATTCTAAAGAATATTGAGACCCTGAAAGATTTGAACAGGGTAGGAACTTTTAAGGTGCATTTACTTCCTACTAAAAATAGTCAGCAGTCTGTCCTGATCTACAGAGCAAGTTACAGGACAGACAAGGTTACACAGAGAAACCCTATCTTGAGAAAAACAAAGCAAAAGCAAAATAATATAAACAAAATAGATTGTTTTCTGCTTATTCTAAGCAACTTAAAAGACAATTACTGAAAGGGAAAGGAAAGAGAGCATGAAGTGTTAGTTAACAGTGATCACAAAATAAAAAATAAACTACCTTATTCAATTCCTGTATATAAGCCAAGATCCTTTGAACTCTAGAAAACTATTGCAGGCCTATTCTATAACAATTAGCTAGCCTCTTTACAAAGGTGCCTAGCTAGTGATGGGGTGAGTATATACCAAGAGAAGAGGAATGATGAAACATTTTTTTGTCCAAGTGTGGCACAGACCTTTAATCCCAGCACTTGGAAGGCAGAGACTGGTGGATCTCTGTGAGTTCAAGGCCAGCATGATCTACATAATGAATTCCAGGACAGCCAAAGCCATGTGAAAAAAACCTGTTCTTTTGTTTTGTTTTTGTTGTTTGTTTGTTTGTTTGTTTGTTTTTTGTTTGTTTGTTTTAAGTTCATTTGGGGGTTCCAGGACATGGTGCTGGCATTAGCTCAGCTCTGATGAACTCACAGCAGAGAAACATTTTAACTTCTAAAAGACACAGATCTAAATTTGCTTTAGTGATGATGATCTGAATCACTATTATAGTTTACTGGTAGAATCTATAATTCAAGGCACAAGTCCACTCCTATCCTATGCATGTACTTGAGAATAAGGAGATGGCTGACTGGGCTGGCGAAGAGAGAAGCAGATCAAGTGGCAATATAAGGATTCATTGGCAGTGGCCATCGGTCTCACTGGTAAGTGCCAGGACTCCTTAGCCTTATATCCCAAGAAAACGTGAGTGTGCTATCTGCCTGTTCTGCAGCCCCATGATGCAGGACAATCAGACACAATAGGGAGTCAAATCAAAGCAAAAACTCAGTTTATCACTGTGAGCATCAGCTTATATAGGTTAAGTGACATCATATGATGTAGGGATACCTTCAGCCAATGAGAGACAGCCAAGCCTTCCCTCTGGCTGGAGGGGGTTCTAACTGGATTTTGCTCTCTCATTCTCACTGGGTAGCTTTGACTATCCTTTAAAATCGAGCCAGGCTTTTCTCTGTCCTACAGGCGTCGAGGTACAGGCCCTGAGATAATTTTGACCCAACAGGTAAGGATAATAACAGTAAACTGCGTACAAAGATCAGAGACATTTAGTTTGGGTTAGGGAAGTGGATTCATCATTGTGAGGATCAACAGTAGAGATTTTCATATATATATTCATATGTAGTTATCAATCAAAAAGCACACCATGATCCTTGGGTCAGATATGCTCATATGCTCTGCCCCTCTGCCCCTCTGCCCCTCTGCCCCTCTGCCCCTCTGCCCCTCTGCCCCTCTGCCCCTCTGCCCCTCTGCCCCTCTGCCCCTCTGCCCCTCTGCCCCTCTGCCCCTCTGCCCCTCTGCTCTTTCTCTCTCTCTCTCTCTCTCTCTCTCTCTCTCTCTCTCTCTCTTTCTCTCTCTCTTTCTCCCTCCCTTTTCTCTCTCCACTGTGTGTTGCATGCTATTTGTTTTGAAATAAAATCTTGTCTTAGGGCTAATATTCTTGTGATAAAATTTCATGACCAATAGCAACTTGGGGAGGAATGGTATTATTTGACTTGCATGTCTTCAGTCACAGTCAATTCAGGGAAGCCCATGTAGGCACTTAAACAGGTCAGAAACACTGAGGAGGGCCGCTTATTGGCTTTTACTGGCTTGCTCATTATGATTTATTCAATCTGATTTCTTATAGAACCCAGGACCTCTAGTTAAGGAATATCTGCACCTACGAGATGCTGGGGCCTCCCCCTCCAATCTCTAATTTTAAAAAATGTTCTAAAGGCTTGCCAACAGTGGAAGCAATTTCCCAATTGAGATTCCTCCTTTCATTTGACTTCAGCTTCTGACAAGTTAGAGTAAGATCATAAAATCAGCCAGCACAGCCCTCTACCTCAGCTCAATATCCAGCTCCCTGTGTAACCAAGGATGATGTTGAACTCCAAGGCTTCTGTCTTGACCTCCTCAGTGATGGCCCTATAGTCCTTGCTACAATTCCTGGGTAATGTTGTAACGGATATTGAATCCAGGGTCTCATGTATGATGGGCAAGAACTCTAAGAACTGAGGTGTAGGTCCACTCTTTTTTTTATTGTTTTGACATTTTTGCACAATCAAACAGGATTGTAATGAGGTCTTAAAGCTCATCCAGGCCCCTGCAGTTTTCTCAATATTACCTCTAGTGGTTCTTTCATTTTATAAATGTTTACACAACTACCTCTGTCTCAGCATGCACTTTCTGAGGATCCGGTGATATGAAGTTATCCTTGTCTTTGGTGCATTGAGCCTGCAAAATATAATTCCTTTGACCTTCCTCCTCTATTAAATGCATTCTTTTCCTTTATAACTAATGTTGACGTTTGTGGTCCCACTGGAATTCTAATAAAGCTACTTGATTTTTCTAGATTTGGTTAATCTTACTAGAACCTCCCATCCCCTAATAAAGTAACTCCAGAAATAAGTCCATACCGTAGCTCGATTTATTAATATAGAAGAAACATAATATTTTAACTGGATGTCAAATAATGTTTAAGAGCTTCAAATATTCCTGTTGCTGGTAAAAAAAAAAAACAACTATGATATGTTCATTGGATCAGAATTTGTGAGCAATGTACTTAGTCTTGCAATTTAGAAATGGATCATCAAGATGGGAGAAAATGTAAGAAAATTGTGTTTCCATGTCGCTGACTTCTTCCCACCCTTCCCTTCATTATCAGTCTTTCACCTTTTTATCTTGTTTTTTATTGAGCTCTACATTTTTCTCTGCTCCCCTTTTAAAAAATAACTAAGACCATAAGCAACAGTTGACAAAGTGACCAAACTGGCCTTGCCCTGTAGTCAGATTGACAGCTATTTTAAATGTCACCATAGAACCTTCATCCAGCAATTGATAGAAGCAGAGGCAAAGAGCCAGAGTGGAGCACTGGGCTGAGCTCCCAAAGGCCAGTTGAAGAGTAGGAAGAGTGAGAATATGAGTAAAGTGGTCAAGACCATGATAGGGACACCCACTGAAAAAGCTTGCCTGAGCTAATGGGAGCTCAGCAACTATGGTCAGACAGGGAAGGAACCAACAGAGAACCAAACTAGTCCCTATGAATGTGGGTGACAATTGTATGTTTGGGGCGGACTGCAGAGCCACGGGCAGTGGCACCAGGATTTATCCCTATTGTTTGTACTGGCTTTTTGGAAACCATTCTCTTTGAAGGGATACCTTTCTCAGCCTAAATATAGTAGGGAGGGCCTTGGTCTTTCCTCAAAACAATGTTCTTTATCCTCTGTGAGGAGTGAATAGGGGAGGAGGTGGTGGTGGGGAAGGTGGAGGGAACAGGAGAAGGGGAGGGAGTGGGAACTGGGATTGGTATGTAAAATGAAAAAGATAGATTTTTTAAAAAATAAAAATGAAAAATAATAATAAAATGTTTCATGGTGCTAAAGGGGGATGCAGAGTATAGCGAGGGAGCAAAGTTTGATGGAAAAATGTTGAATTAAACTTGCATATTTTATTTTGTTTTTTAAAGAGTTCTGCTATCTCCACTTTTAAAGAACCCTTAGTTGACAGACAAACCTTTAGTGAGTACTCTGTCTGGATATTTAATGCACATGAAGAAAATTCCCACTGAAGCTCTATAAACCACTGCCTCCACTGTTCAATGTTAGGTAGCATGCAGGAGTGAGAGACCTATAGGCACCACACAGAACAGGCACGTGGCACGGGAGGGCACCTTTCAGCAGCAACTTCTGCAGTATTTCCTCTCAAAAAAGACTGCAAATTGAAAACTCCGCTTTGTTGCAGACTGTACTAGCATGACTCACGTTGCACTGAGTGTTTTTGTCTCATTAATGATGAAAAATAATTATGGGTAACAGATGTTAACTATGAATCTGAAAGGGCATTCAGCATTTGATTAAGAGAAAACTATTTTTTCCTAGATGCTAAGTATTCTGCAACATTCCCAATGTAAAAGAAGAAAGTGTCAGAAGTACAAAACAAGGACAATGACACTAATGGAGACTCTGACCCAAGAGTACTTCTTCAGACTAATTTTTAATAGTCTTATACAACTTTGAAGTTGTATTTAGAGGCATGCTTAATCAGTGATCTATTCAAATTTGCCTAATAATTAGTTATATTTTCATATATTTTCATAAACTCTTAACACCCATCTAAATTAGCGAGTGATTTTGTTTGAGTTCTTTTCTTAGGGAGCACAAACAGTGTGTATATTTAAAATTGAGTTAAATTATTTTGTCAGTATCTATTTAGATGCTCTGGTGGGAGAAGCAGATGTGATGCTTTCTTTTTCTCAAAACTACGTGGAAAATTTAACTAAGGTTTTCGCAGCTTAGTTCATTGTACAAGATTGATCCAGACCACATCTGCTTCTAGAGACTTCTCACCATTCCAAGAGTCATAAAGGGAGAGCCAGATTCTCTATAGCTGAGAAGGAGGAGAATCCACCCCTTTGGGTATTACCTCATGGTTGAGCTGGCTACACGGGCTTTCTCTCTTTCTGAACGAGTGGTCAGCGCACTGATGTCATGGTCATCACTTTTATGTAACTGTCATTTCATTAGTATGTAACTCTGACATAGAAGAGCCAACAATTTCCCTAAATAGACACTTTAGTTTTTTCTGTTTGTTGTTTTTTCTTTTTCACGCCAGTATGTTAAGCTTTCCAGAAAATACTCTCAAGTGAAAATGGATACCATAAAGAAAATAAATTTATAAAACCAAAAGATTTGAATAGCTGCACTATTCGTGTTCCAATTACTGCCTTTAATAAATAATAAGTAACCTTAACAACACAGAAAATAGGATTCCAATATAATCAACAAGAACAAAACCTACTTTAATTTACTTCCAAGAGTTGAAAATCATTAGTACAAATTTTAAAACTGTTTTTCTCTCACAACTGTAGAAAATGTCCTTAAAGATTTTGCAATGGGGTGGGTAGCCTTCTCCTTCAGTTTGTAAGGTGGTTTTTCGAATTTCTGTGCTCTTCTATGATGTACACTTATGTTTTTTTTGTTTTTATTTTGCCCTTGCCAGTGCTTGACAGAGAGCTTATTATTGCTGTTTTATTCTATTACTCACTTACAAATTCGGGTTTATTGGTCATTTATTCTGTTTAAAGGGCATCATTAGATCACTTGCCACTGGCTATCTTGCCTCTCATCTTTTTCTCCTATGTATCTTTTGAAATTTTAACATGGGACTTCATTCACTTTATTTTTTTTCTTTTCAGAACTTTTCTTCTCTTTATTCCTTTTATTCTCTTTATTTGAAAATTCCACCAACCTGGTATCACACCCTTGCCAATCTCTTCTTCAGATTTCCACAGATGTCTTGCTGAAAAATGAAATATCAGTTTTTCCTTGCTGGGCCACCAAAGAGCTAAATAAATTATTACATCTAAGTTCAACTCTTGTGAACCCATGAGTTTATTGGGTGGAATGTGGGGGTATGTGAGAGTTATTAGGGGAGCATTGAAAATGCCAATTCTCCCAAGGCCCAGATGAAGAGCAGAAGGAGGGAGAACATGAGCAAGGAAATCAGGACCGCAAGGGGTGTGTCTACCCATGGAGATACTGTGACTGATCTAATGGGAGCTCACCAAGGCCAGCTGGACTGGAACTGAATGAGCATGTGATCAAACTGGACTCTCCAAATGTGTCTGACAATGAGGGCAGACTAAGAAGCCAATGATAATGACACTGGGTTTTGATTCTACTGCATGTACTGGCTTTTTGGGAGCCTAGTCTGTTTGGACGCACACCTTCCTAGACCTGGATGGAGGGGGGAATCATTGTGCTTCCCACAGGGCAGGGCACCCTGACTTCTCTTAGGACTGGAAAGGGAGGGGGAGTGGGAGGAGTGGTAGGGAAATGGGGGGATGGAAGGAGGCAGAAATTTTTAATAAATAAAAAAAAAGAAGCCAAGGGAAAAATACATTTTTGGAGTCCTAACTCTTGGCAAACACTTCATTTCCTATATTCTCTAATACACCCTTCAATCCCAAGTACATTTTATAGACAATGGCTACTAGCTAATCTGGCGAAGGGCTGAAGACGTCATCTTATAGTTACATTGACACTATGACAGAATTAGCTACCCCTATTGTTTTAGTTACTTGATTGACATGACTACAGTGCCAAAGTCTTCTGTAACTGCAGCAACCTGTCCTCCATTATAGCAGATGATGATCATGCCAGGCAAGGAAACAGCTTCATTAACAACACCATCACCTGCCTTTTCCAACTCCGGAGTGATAGGAACTGAGTTTGCCAGGGGTTAATATCTTAGGCAAAAAAAAAAAAATGTACCTTAACAATAGTTTAAGAACTATATATTTTGTCAATATAGATAATTTGGATAATTGTATGACCGTAGTTAATAACAGTGTCTGCTACTCCATTCTGTTTTATTTAACTCTAGAATTATTTAACACATAACTTCTCTGTTTGCTGTTCAGAAGGTATGAAGTAAAACTTGCCTTCTTGGAAAGAATGAAGATAGGTTGTACAGAGTATTGCTGTGGAATATTATTTTAAGTGGGCAAAGACGTGTTGCATTTGTTTATGCTCTGGACTATTACTCTAACTGTGTAAAGGCATGTTACATTTGTTTATGCGGCATCTGCTTAATTATGGAAAGATATGTTGCATTTACTTCACCTTGCATTCCTAAGGCACCTGATTGTTCTAATAAAGACTTGAGTGGCCAATAATTAGGCAGAGAAAGGATAGGCAGAACTGGTGGACAAGGAGAATACAATAAGAAGAGAAATATAGACAGAAGAGAATAAAATAGAGAAAATGAGCGAGAAAAAGAGGGAAACACCCAGGGCCAGAAGCCAAGCGGCCACCAGCCAGACAAGAGAAGCAGTGAAAGTAAGATATACAAAATGAAGAAAGAGCCGGGCGGTGGTGGCGCACGCCTTTAATCCCAGCACTCGGGAGGCAGAGGCAGGCGGATCTCTGTGAGTTCGAGACCAGCCTGGTCTACAAGAGCTAGTTCCAGGACAGGCTCCAAAGCCACAGAGAAACCCTGTCTCGAAAAAACAAAAAAAACAAAAAAAAAAAAAAAAAAAAAAAAACAAAATGAAGAAAGGTAAAGAGTTCCAAGGCAAGTCATAGATGAAAAGAAACAGGTCAAGTTATAAGAGCCAGCAAGAAACAAGCCTAATTTAAGACTAAGCATTCATAACTAATAATAAGTCTCTGTGTCATGAATTGGGAGCTGGTTGGTGGCTAGACAAAGAAAGTCTAGTGCAAAGTATATGTGGATAAATTTTCAAAATAACTTCTTGAAGGATGAAAAATTATTACAGTTTCTCAGGACCTTGAGAGTGTAATTGGAGATTGAACCCCGAGCCTCGCATACTGTCAAATTCTATTACTGAGCTATCTCTCCAGGGATATTCTCTTTATGGGGAACTTGAAATTCTCAACATAATGATAACACTTCTAAAATTTAACTATGTGATTCAAGGAAAAGTTGGCACCAACATTTGTCAGACCAGCTCTTCTTAATGTTATATAATGGAATTCATAGTGATCTCCTTCTTGGGTATTAGGGAGACCCTTGCTGCCAGGAAGCCTTTATCCTTTGTTAAATCCAACCCCTTTCCAGATCCATACCCTTCCCCTCAGCTCTATTTTGTAAAGTGTGGGTGTTTTGTCTGATGTAAGTCTGTGCAGTGAGTACATGCCTGATACCCACAGAGGACAGGAGAAATTATCATATTTCCCTGGAACTGGAGTAATAAAAGGTTGCTTGTGAACCATATTCTGGGGTCTGGGAATTGAACCAAGGTCCTTTGAAAGAATATTCAGTACTCTTAACTGCTGAGCCTTCTGTCTAGCTTCATCATCAATAGCTCCTTATCCTAGGGACTCATGAATAATGTGTCCTCAAACACTGCTCCTACTGGTGGGTTTTGTTGTCTGTGTCACTGAGCATTCTCTTATGTGTTCTGTCTGTCTGTCTATCCATCCATCTACCTAAATATCTATCTAGTTCTAGTTCTAGTTCTCCCCTTTCTGCTTCCATCACTCTCCACTTTTCTTCTTCTCTCTCTCCATCTTCTTCCTTATTTCAATATAAATTATTCACAGGATTTCTGTGTAACATATGCCACTCCTCAATACTTACATTTCATGTTTCAATTCCTCGACAGGGTGGACTAAATGGGTACAGTTGTATTGAAAAAATAGGACCCTTTAGGCAAAAAGTACAGCTTATTGCCCTTTGAAATGCCTTTGCCTAGAAGAAACTAAATCTGTCAGTAATCTTGTTAGTTCCCCTTCATCATTCTAAATCATTCTAACTACTTCTTTAGAACGTAATTTATATTCCTAGCTTTCCACAAAGAATTCCTGTTGTCGAATATGTGTTCATGGATGTGTATGAGAGATTATACATAAAATCCATGCTATGCAAATGATAAACAATTCAAAGTGCATGCATGACTAGAGAACATTCATGCAGATTCCTGCATGTGCAACAGAAAGCAGGACATATGCTGAGAATTGTCTAATGAGATGGAAAGGCAAACCCAGGAAGTTCCTGAGCACTTTATTTTCTACAGGGAGTTAGTAATAAAGAAAAACTGAAAACATCTTATGCCCTCTGGTCCTCTGCTTTTGGCATCCCTTTAAAATTGAAGGTATGAGTCTTTGAGGCTTTTTTTTCTATTGGTGGTTTTGAAGAATCAATCATTGTTCATTCGTAAGTTGTTTAATAAGAGTTTTGAAATTATTCCAAAAGTAAATATGTTTTATTTTCATTATTTTTATTCAAAAGAACATCACGCTTAATTCACCAAACAGACTCACATCAAAGTGTTCACAATTCCAGCAGTAACAATGGCTAATAATTCATGCAATGAATAGCCAACTAGAGAATTTCATTTGGACCTTGCTGCCAAGGTGTACTATTAAGAATCAGACACATAGTCCAGTGCTCCAATGTGGGGCTCAGTCACCTTCCCCATCTGTCGCCAGCTGGAGGTTCCCTCACGGTCCTGACTTTCTTTCTCATGTTCTCTCTCCTTCTGCTCCTCATCAGGACCTTGGGAGCTCAGTCCGGTGCTCCAAGGTGGGACTGAGCTCCCAAGGTCCCGATGAGGAGCAGAAGGAGCGAGAACATGAGGGAGAAAGTCAGGAACGAGAGGGGTGCGTTCACTCATGGAGACGGTGGGACAGAACTAATGGGAGATCACCAACTCCAGTTGGAATGGGACTGATGGATCATGCGACCAAACCCGTCTCTCTGAGTGTGGCCAACAGCGGGGGCTGACTGAGAAGCAAAGGACAATGGCTCTGGGCTCTGATTGTTCTTCATGGACGGGCTCTGTGGGAGCCTTCTCAGCTTGGTCGATCACCTTCCTGGACCTGGGGTGAGTTGGGAGGACCTTGGTCTTAGCATAGAGTGGGGAACCCTGATGGCTCCTTGGCCTTGAGAGGGAGGGAGGGGAGGTATGGGTGGAGGGGAGGGGAGGGAAGGGGGAGAAGGAGGGGAGAGAAAGGGGAGAAGGAGGGGAGGGAGGGGGGAGGAGGAGGGAAGGAGATGGAAATTTTTAAATATAAAAAAAAATAAACCATGAGAAAAAAAAAAAAAAAAAAATCAGACACATAAGTGCTTAATAGCCACAGAAGTGACTTTAACTACTCAGTCTTTACTTCTAAAATAAGTATGCATATATATATATATATATATACATATATACATATATATTACAATTTATATTGTAATAACCCTCTTGAGTAAAAAAGTACAGTTTATATCGTCCCTTGAAAATGCCTGTGCTATTCCTTGTGTTGACATAAACCAGTCACATATACATATACTTATATGTATATGTGTGTGTATGTGTGTGTGCGTGCGTGTGTAAAGTCTCCCTTTACATTCTGCACAACAGTACCCCTGACAAGAAGTGTATGAGTTTTACATGCTCAAGAAGCCTTCAGATATTTGAATCTCCTATAGTTCACTTATGACACTATCTAACTAGAACTGGTGCAGATCCCAGGTTAAAACATCTGTTTCAAGAATGCCCCCGTTTTGGATCCCAACTCAAAGTAATGGATTCCCAAAGAATCCACAGTTCTGCTCTACTTGGCTGCACACTGAGGAAATACGTGCGCGCGCACGAGCGCGCGCGCGCACACACACACACACACATACACACACACGCACACACACACACACACACACACACACACACCTGCTCACATGTAATCTTTTATTTACTAGGGGTAGAATGATTAATAAAAGCCCAGAGACAGAAATTGGGATTTAATTTGAAGGTCAGAAAAGCAAAACTGCCAGCCACTGCTTCTTACCTTGACCTCAGTCCGAAATGGTGATCCTGCCTCCAGGAATTTCAGAATGAGACTGAGACTGAGAGCTCTATTCTCCTGTTTTATAATCCTCTCTAGTTCTGGGATTGAGGGCGAGCACCACTACTGCCTGGTTTCCATGGTAAGCTAGTGTGGCTACTGGTATTAAAGGTGTGTGTCATTGCTGCCTGGTCTGTAAGGCTGGCCAGTGTGGCTGTTTTACTTTTCTGATCCTTAGGCAAGATTTATTTGTTAAAACACAATGAATGTCACTGCAACTAGGACTACTCGGAGCATTCAGAAAGAGCTACTCACCTGCTCAGATCGTGTAAAGCCTTATGTAATGAGTGAAAATGAGCTGCCAGATGAAAATGACACACAAGGTAATGTCTCGGTCAAACCCTAGAGCTCTTCCCTTGGAGAAATGCAATGTCCCCACTTCCCGACTTCCCATGTAAGCAGTCAACATACAGAAGTTCTCTAAACTTGGTCCATGGGAGATGTGTCCTATTGCTTCTCAACACAGGAAAGGGTGACTAGTAACTCAGTATCCACCTCATCTTCTCCTAGTAGGAAGGGACAGAGTGATGCCAGTCCAAAAGCTTTAATGATGGCTTAGTTGTTTTGGTTTCCTCTCTGGAAACAAAGAGCCACTTCATTATAGTAATATTACTATCACTGCTCCCATAAATGCCAGAGAAATTAAAAGCTCTGAATCAAAAACTGAGGTCACATAGATGAGTCAATCTCTAAACCCCCCTTAGAAAAGCTTCATGCAATAGATAGTGCTTGACACAGAGACAAATGGGCAGTGAAAATAGAGAGGATAAGAAACTTAGGAGTTCTTAGCCCCAAATCGGATGTCTATATCACATTTGTCTATCCAAAGCTCAGGGATCCTGAGAGAGGACTGGATGAAAAGATTGTAACAGCCAGAAGTTATGGATGATTTCACAGAAACAGTATTTTCCTGATGTGACATGGAAGTGGCACATAGGAACTTACAGAAGTTGTAACCGTACTCACAAGATCTGTACAAGCTCATGATAGACAAAGTGTCAGCATGGATGGGCAACATGGACATGAGGTCCTTAACTGAGAAGCTAGTGGCAATTGATAGCTTCTGGGAGAGGGAAAATGAAATTTTAAGCATGTGACCCCTGGTAGGTTGATCATGGTCGAGAGTACAGCAAAATGGACTCAATTGATTTTTTTAAATTAAAGGCAAAGGAAAAGGAAAAAGAGAAGGTGAAAGGGTAGTGGAAGGGGAGGGGGCATGGAGGGGGCAGGAGGATGAAGGAGAAGAGGCAGGAAGTCTGGTGAATAGAGAGGTAGGGACATATGAGGTGTTTGCTGAGATGGTAAGAAGTGGTGAATATGAGGAAGATGATTAATAATAGAATTTAGAAAACTTGAGTGAAATAGATGGAAGAACAAAAGATGCTGTTAGCATTTCTATCATGCAATAGGTGACAAGGAATTTAGTATTCTACCAGGAATCAATAACAACAAGTGTGAGTTGTGTTTGTGTGTGTGTGTGTGTGTGTGCGTGTGTGTGTGTGCGTGTGTGTGTTTCTTAATCTTGTTTATTGCTGCCATTACCAATCTCATCAGAAAAGTCTTCATGAATCAGGAGGTCATTACATTCTCAGTAACAGGCACAAGTGTAAATGTTTTTCATTCAAAATCTCAGGTTTTATTATTGCCAATGACTGTTGACCTCTGTTTACCTCGGCATAATAGGCTCAGAGAAGATTGAGGTCTAATGATGTTTATTGTTCATTACACTAAAGAAGTTTCAAAGCATTGGAAGGATTACCATGAAAGATCCTTGCAGGTCGATGATAGAATTTTAAAGGATTTTATAAAATCTTTTTATGCCTCAAAAGTTAATTGTGTATGCATGCCTTCTATGTAGTGATAATAAAAAAGCAGGAAAAAACATGAGAAATGTTATAAGTAAAAGACATGACAATTATTTGCAGCATAATCAAATACTATTCATAAAATTAATTCTAAAGAGTTCTAAAACTGAGTTATAAAATCGTCATTATTTTGCTCCTATTTTTCAAGACTTTTTAGAGATTCGTTTCTGATTTCTAGTAAGTACAATGACTCTAATGTTTGTACTATTTCTCTCTCCCTCTGTGCTTTTAAGGAAACAGAATTTGGACTGCAACCACCCCCTACCACATGCTCACTTGTATCTCCCAGGAAATAGGATTGTGTACAACTGATTGCAGAATTCTGCTGTTTTTCATCTTCTGTAGGAGGGCTGACTAACACACTCATCTTGTTTTGTATCATCAGTAAATGCAAAGAAAATTACATAGGCTCTCTACCATGTTGTAAAGAAAACCATTTCTAGATTTCTTTCACTCTGCAATAGGTTGTACCTTCTGGGATTAAAGTCTAAGCAATTGCATCCCAAAAATGTGTTCAGTTACATTATTTTAAAATGCTTTGTTTATAATTGATATTCCCAAGGGTAAATGTTAAGAATCTTGGGAGATTCTTCTGTAAGATATGATTTTCATTGAATAGAAAGAGTGATGGCTAACTTATTTGATATTTCTTATCAATATTGCATTTTGCAATCAATACAATGTGTGAATTGTAATGGCAGCTCATAGAAACATAGTCATAATGCCTTCTTTGAACTAGACTGAAGTAACAATGGAGGTTTCCTTTGCTATGCTGTAAAAACAAGACAATCTTACATTTTTAAAAACATAGGCTGTGGTCTTAAAACATGATGTAATTTGATATATGTCATGTCTAGAGTACAGACTTATTCCTAGAACTTCTCAAATCAATGAGACAAAATAAGCACATACAGAATTAATAATCAGTGCCTAGCCCAATCATCACCAGACAGGCTTCTTTCCAGCAGTCGATGTGAGCACACACAGAGACCTACAGCTGGACAGTTAGAGCCCAAATTGAAGACCTCAATCAGTTCCCTCCCCTTGGAGCTTGGGGAACTCCATGGAATCGGGGAAGGAAGAATTGTAGACTATAGAAGAGATAGAGGTCAACAGCAGAACATGGCCTACAGAATTAATTAAGCAGGGCTCCTAGGGTCTCACAGAGCCTGAAAAGCAATCAGGGAGCCAGAACAGGTGTGCTATGTCCTCTGCATATATGTCTTGGTTCTTTAGGTTAGGTATTTGTGGGACTTTGGTAGTGGGAGTAGGGGTGTCCCTGACTCTTTTTGACTACTCTTGGGACCCTTTTGCTCCTACTGGATTTCCTCACCCAGCGTTGATATGAAGCTTTGTGTCTAGTCTTGTTATATCTTTTTATGCCATTTTTTGTTGATATACTGGGAGCCCTGTTCTTTTCTGAAGGGAAATGGAGGAGTAGATCTGGGAAAGAGGGGAGGCTGTGGGGGGAGACTGGGAGAAGTGGAGAGAGGGAAAACTTCAGTTAAGATGTATTGTATGAGAGAATAAATACATAAGTAAATAAATGATGTGGGATTTCCCTCTGTTTGCTGTGATTACCATTAATGAATAAAGAAACTGCTTTGATTCAATAGCAGGGCAGAGGTAGGCGGAGAAAACCAAACTGAATGTTGGGAGAAAGAAAGGTGGAGTCAGAAAGAAGCCACGGATCTGCTGTCTGAGACAGATGCTAGGAACTTTACCCGATAAGCCATACCCACATGGCAATATACAGATTAATAAAAATGGATTAAATTAATGTGTAAGGGTTAGCAAATAAGAAGCTAGAGCTAATGGGCCAAAGAGTGATTTAAATAATTCAGTGTCTGTGTGATTATTTTGGGGTAAAGCTGCTGGGAACCAACAAGTGGCTTCCTTCCTACAAATACATAAGTAAAGAAATAGTTGATGTGTTAAAATATAATATTTGCTGGGTTTTTTTGCTTAAATATGAAGAGTTGGTAAATTTTTAATTGCATATATATAGTTATATGGAGTATGACGGAAGGGTATGCACCAGTGTACATGTAAAGGCCGGAAGAAAGCTTGCAGAAGATTGTTCTCTCCTCCTACCATGTGGATCCCAGGGAACAAATTCAAGTCATTAGCCTTAGTGATGGCTTTGCCATCTTGCTGGTCCAGAATGTCTGTTTCAGAAAAGGGATAAAAGGAAGTTAAAAAGCTGCAGCACACAAATGTGAATAAGGAGGCAGGAAATTTTAATAAAAATGAGATTTGAGTTCAGCCTTAAGTCTGAAAAAAAGTTGAGTGGGTAAATATGTGTTCAAAAGGTGAAGAAAATGAGAAGGGGCTGACTTCAGGGAAGAAGAAGAAATGTGTTTTGGAGAGAGAGTGAGTATATGCAGTACGGAGAGAAAGTAGAGGAGAATAGGAGCCAAGACAATACAGGGACTTGCTAATAATAAATGGTCCTTTTACACAAACACAAGCATGGGGATGGGTAGGAATAGGAGAGAGAGAAATACAAGTAAGCAACAGGAAATTTCTGACAAGGTTTTAAGAATTGTGTTTATATTGGAATACTTGTCCTGCCCAGCATTTCTTAGCAGTGTGCCTGAAATCCCTAGCTTTTGTTCAGATTCATAAAGCAAATTATTTGAACTGATTATTAAAGGATAATTTTATTGCTAATGATAGAAAGGTGGGCTTCAAAGTTCAAAGAAGCCTGAGTATTAGGTTGGCATTGCTTTTCATTGGACTCTGTTCCTCCCCTTGCTCCCTTACTCCCTGTGGGTGAGGCCCTGCTTGCCCATGAACTACAGGTCTGTGTCTATAGGATGCCATCCGTCCAGTGTATTTGACCCTGGTTCCACAGGATGCATCAGTTCGAAGTGAACTGGCTTTCAGATCTCCTTGCCATGTATTTTTTACCAACATGTACACTTCAATTGTTCAGGATACCTCAAGAGGCATAAATCAAGGGTATGCCATTGACCAAAATTTCCCTGTTGACAGAGGTTTCTGTCCTGCCCAGTATTCGCAGCCATTCAGTCCCTAGGCTGGTATCTTAAGGCCTGTGGTTGAAGGAGCTCCCACAGCAATTTCTTGACTGGTTCTAAGGTTGAATCCAAACACACCACATACAGAGAAGGAGGAGAGGAAGGTAGCCAAGGCAACACTGTGCCATGGTTCCCAAGAATGTTAGTTGAGGTAGAAGGTGAATCAGCATACATTCTGGGAGAATTCTCAGTGTAGGGGAAATATTCTCGAAAGCACCTGCTCCCAAAAGGGAAGCATTAAAGATGAGTGCTTTGGGTCCTGTGGGTGTCTTTGGAGAGTAAACAGTCTATTTTGCATAGAAAATGGGGGAAGTATACATAAAAAGGAGGGTTGGGATAGCTGAGAAGCCAAGACAATATAGCTGCATGCAGCCGACTATGTGAAAGGAACAGAATGAGTTTCAGCTATTGCCCTGTGCAGGCTGTGTGACTGGGTCCCATAGGGATGAGCTAGATGTGACAACTTTGTGAAGTTTTGCAGTTCCTGTCATTGATATTGACGTCCTCACCTTTGGAGTTTACCATAGGTGGTTTCGAACCATGGTGTTTTTTTTTAATCAAGGCTAAAACTTTGTTTACCTCTTGATATCATCTCAAAGGAGGAAAAACTCATAAATATTGTTGAAACTATTTCTAGGATTACTTTTCTAATCAACTTCCCCAAAACAACATAAGATGCTTTCTTATTTTTATGTGTCTGTCATGTGATTTCTTTCTAAGTGGAATAAGAATTGTTTTCTTAGAGTTGAACAACTGGATGGAGAAATGATTGCGACATGTAAATAGAATTTATTTGGTTATGACAGGAAGCCAAACTTTAAGATCCTAAATATGTTCAATTAAAAGAAAGTCAAATTTTGAGGAGCTGTATTTGCGCAGACAATACAGTAGAGGCAATTATCTGTCATTGTGCAGTTCCAATCACAGAATAATAGAGGTTTCAGTGTCACCAAGCACTGTAAGGATAATTATGCTTTCCATTATTCTGATGGATATGTCATTAGCAGCTTTAAAAAAAAACCTTCATAGTACTATAACAGCCTCAGCACCAATAAGGACCCATGCTGCAAGCAGCTGGATTAATTGTGTTGTAGTTAAAAGTGACCTTTGGTAGCACTTTAAAACCCCATACTGGCGCTTTTTAAACCAGTGCCTACTTTTGCCTTTTCAGTTATAAGCAAAAGCCTGCATTACGATGATAGACAGTGAGCCTACCAGCCTCCAGGGCTGCCTTAGAAACTGTTTTTTTTTTTTATTCTTTGATAATTTGATGCTTGTATACAATGAATTTGGATCATTTCCAGCCCTGTTACTGTCTCTTATCTCCCTTCTTCCCCTGATGCCTGCTGACCTTCTCCTAAGATTGTGTGTGTGTGTGTGTGTGTGTGTGTGTGTTCCACGGGGCTTAATTATGTATAGTGTGTGCATGCACTTTGATGGGGTGAGTGTGGGAAGTTAGTGAATCATGAACAACTTCTCAGTGGCTATACCACTGAAGAAAATGTCACCCTTACTGTGGCAACCATTAACTGTCCATTGTCCCTCAGAATGAGATGGAATATCACCAGCCCCTCCCTCATGCCTGGTAAATCCTGATAGGCCCAATCTTGTTTAGGTCTTATGCCAGTAACCTAAGCTGCATTGAGTCTATGAGTCTAATGACCTTGGTGTGTCCAGAGGACATTTTAGCATACTTTTCTCGTCATTTCTTCATCCCTCTGTGATTTTACTTAAGCCCTGAAGAAGGTGATATTGATGGCTCATTTAGGGCTGAGAAATTTGAAGTCACTATGAAAAAAGTACGATTATAATTTCACTGAGCAAATAGTATTACTGAAATGATTTTGCGTTGTTTAGCATTTTCCCTATATAAAACCAGATGTGCAATGACAGAAAGCATGATCTTAGCGAGACTCTCAGTGACAATTGCACACACATCTGATGGGGCAGTATTATCAGTGCCATGAATTACATTAGCATTGCTGTCCTAGATGAAAATGCTGAGATGCCTTCTAGATAATGTACGATAGCTATAGTTCTATTTCTTTGAAGACTTGAGTTATATTTAGGTTTCAGAGTTCAACAAAAAGAAATTACTTGGAAATATCCACAAACGAATGAACTACAGAATTGCTGTTTTAATCATAGACGATGTTATTTTTGAATCTGTAATTTACAGAAATAGTTATATATTATGTATAAAATTTCTACGATTTAATATCTTAATTCAGTAATTCTGATTTATCTTCTATATTAGTAATTTACACAAATGTTATATATAGTTTATCTATGTGCATTCTTTCAATCTCTATATAGGATATGTAGTGAATGAATCAATGTATACATATATATTGAATGAATATTGTTTAATTAATCACACATTTTGTTGTTATTCTAATATTATTTCACATTTGATGTTTCCCATCATCATGTGCCAATGCTTCTAAAATCTAGTGTAACCTTTCAAATTTTCTAAAGATTCTTTTCCAACTATAAGTTATATTGGTTTTTTGGTATTTTTGCTAGAACTTTATTTTAATTCATTTTATTAATTTCTTAAGTACTCAACATTTATGATTAAATAAATTAAGGTACAATATGGCAGTGAAGAATCTCCCAAGCACACCCATGGTCTTTCTCCAGCCCATCTTCTTCCTGTCTCCTAGTTCTCTTCCTACTGTTAGATTCTATGTGCTCTTCTGTAGAATATTGTCACATATTATATTGTCTTTAAAATATTTCATATTATAGTTATATTGTGATGAGTATCTTTTAAATATATACAAATACACTTTGTAAGATATGTTTATGCACACACACACACACACACACCCCACTATTATTTAGTCTAGTGAGCCATTAGCTCTCTCCTATAACAATATGCTGAATCTATAATATACTGACATTCATATGTATTCACATAAGCACACAAACACTCTCTTTTCCTGTGTTTAGGTAAGGTTTCTAAAGAAGAAAATGTCAGCGCTATAAAGTACCATCTGAAATAGACAAAGCAATGATTTTCCACTTATTTTTTAAAAACAGTGACTATTTAAAAATTTTCCCAGGAAGTTGGTTTATTTATTTGTTGTTAATACTTTGGATTTAGATATTTTGAGATATTCACATTATAAACAGTAATACTATCATGTATATTGCAGGTAAATAGTCAATCCAATTTTTAAAAGTTTATTCTAACATTTTGCATGCATATTTTAATTACATTATCAATCATTAATGCAAACTTCATTCATGCTTTTTTCCAAAATTTTACTTAAAATAAAATTTTGTTTTCAGGTAATATACTAATGTACACAATAAGCAACTTGTGCACTGCTGCTGAAATTATAAGTAGACTATAAATTTGTTTTCAGAAATTATTTACTCATTTGTTCCAGTACCACATGCAAAGAAATGTCATTTTGAATAATAACTCTGTTTGCAAATAAGCAAAAACATCTTAAAATCTTTGAAGCAAAACCATGCAACAAAGGCATGATTTACAAGGAAGAGTAAATGGATAAATGTTAATCTTTCAGAATGTCACAAGGATGATTGTAGTCAGGTTGCAGGGATTGGAACAAAATGAAAACAGAAAAATGTATGAAGAACCAAGAGCGCTTAACCCCCTTGGGGCCACACTACTATCTGTTCTTTTATACATGCCCTTAGGCATTTTGCTGTAGGGTTTCTGACCTACACAAGACATCTCTGCCCAAATCTTACCAGTGTAGTATGTCTGATTAAATAAACTGTCTTGCTTCTTATTTCTTGATTCCTGGCTTACTAAAATGGGTTCTGAAAATCTATTCCGTGTTCAATTAAAAGACTACTTCAGCAGTCACGGTTTTCATATTTCCAATGTTAATTTGTTTTCTTCAAAATGAACTATATATAGGAAAATCTCTAGTTTTATTTAGTCTATAAGTTGATATATTACATTAAGCATAATTTAATACATTTACTTGTGACTTTCTTAGCAATATACCTCATAAAGTATACATTCATGTATTTACTTATTATTATGCATAGTTTGAAGGGGAAGCCCCAGCCAATCACCTTGTCTGTGGGGTGTGTCCCCCGGGGGCCACGCATAGTCTTTAAAACATCCGTGTGCATTTGTTTTTGCTCTCTTTGTTTCCTGCGCTTCGCTGGAACTCTGGCTTTGTAAGTTTCTCCCTTTTCCTCCTTTTATTAAAGCTGAGTATTTTATAATAAAGCTAGCTTGGTTAATTCCAATTGCCGACTGATTGCACCATTCAGTTGTTTACTACCCAGGATATTATTTTATTTTTAAACAAATGTGAATGACTATCATAAACTGAAAACTGTTTTCAAAGAGCACTATATTAAAATTTCAACATATTATTCTCACATTAATTTTTCCTGTTTCATTTTTTTCTCCCCAGTGTGGTTTGGTAATGTAATAGCAATTTATGCATCTTATTCTTTGTTTTTTTTTTTTCTTTTTTAACATCTCTTTATAACTTTAACATGTAAGTCAAATAAATAAAAGAAAGATCTAACCCAAAGACAATTTAGCCTTTAGTACTGTCTGGATATTTAATTAATGATGTAGGTGGATCTTCTGTTTTGTGTTGATATCATTGGTTAATAAAGAAACTGCCTTGGCCCATTTAATAGGCCAGCCCTTAGTTAGGTGGAGTAGACAGAACAGAATGCTGGGAAGAATGGAAGTTAGGCAGATGCTATGCCTCTCCTCTCTGAGGCAGATGCCTTGGACAGACACAATGGAGCCAGCTGCCAGGTCAGACATGCTGAATCTTTGCCGGTAAGACACCACTCGTGGTGTTACACAGATTATTAGATATGGGTTAGTCAAGATGGGAGTAAGATGCTGAAACTAATAGGCCAGGCAGTGTTTAAAAGAATACAGTTTCTGTGTAATTATTTCGGGGCATAAGCTAGCCAGGTGGCCGGGAGCCGGGCGGTAGGAACAGAGCTCGCAGCTCTCACTACAAATTAATTCTGAGATCAATGACAGTTTTACATGGTATCATCAGTCCTGTTATAATATAAATTACTTCTTAGATAAGCAAGATGAAATTTAAGATTTAATATTTTTCTTTATTTTTGACTATCCATGGTATAGTTTGTGTTTGGTTGTTCCTTAATAGCCACATGTTGGAAACTTACCCATTGGTGCAAGAACTGTGATCTGCTGGTGCTTTGAGCTGTAAAGTCAATGAAAGGTGATCAGGTGACTGGAAATTCCATCTGAAAAGATGCTGGTATTTTCTTGAGTGATTAGGGATAGGTTTGCTTTAAGAGCTCAAGCTTTCTTCATTCATAGCTTTTGTTCCCTAGAGAGATGGTCACCTGATTACAGCATTGCCCTACTCCAGGATGTAATAATGTATTCAAGAAGACCTTCCTTGAACCAAATGGATGCAGGTGATATACATTACCTCTCAAGCTGGGAGCTGGAAAATGCTTTCCCTCAAAGGACCCTGCATCACTGCCTCCTTGTTGAGATGAAAAGCTCTGTACCAAAACCCAGTGTGGTAACTAAGTGTATCCACAAAAAAATTCCTATTGGTGCATATGTTTCTCCTCTTCGTGTTTACCAAATATGACTACTTAATAAGTACCCAAGATGTATTCTAAATTTACAATTTTAAATTTCCAAAAACTCCCATCAATAGAGATAAAAAGAAAAATCATTTATATTTATATGTCTGAAAGCTATTTTATTAATATAGAAATAACATACTTTTAACATATTGCTATTTATTATATAATTATTTTTCTGAAATGACATAGAGGATTCACATTTTTCTACTTATCTTTAAAAGTTAATAGGATTTACTTCAGAGCATTTCATCCTTTAAGAATGATGCATTCTGTCATAGTGTGGCAAAAATCAGATCAGAAACATGTATTTCTACAAACTGTGTGTGTTAGTGACTATAAAATGGAAAGAATTTAAGAGGTAGACTGATTCCTTCAGTTGATCTTCTTAAAGTTTATTTTACTATACATTTACATATTTCTTTATTTACCTGTTTAAAAAAATTAATCAAGATCTCACTATATTCCAAAGTTTCATCAAATTTATAATCCTCTGTCCTTAGTTCTTGACACTGTCTGGAAGACATTGTCATGTTTTTTTTTTAATTTATTTGTTTCTTGTCTATTACATTCCAACTACAGTATCACCTTCCTCTACTCCTACCAGCACCTCCACCTTACTCCTCAGATCCACTCTTCCTTTATTTACCTTTAGAAAACATCAGGTTCCCCAGGGATATCAATCAAACATGGCATAAAAAGTTGCAATCATATTAGCACATACCATCAAATCAAGGCTGGATGAGGTAACCCAGTAGAAACAAAAAAGTCCCAAAAGCAGGTAAAAGAAATAGAGACACCTATACCCTAATTGTTAGGAATCCCACAAGAATGCCAAACTACACAACCATAACATATGTGTAGAGGGCCTACGTCAGTCCCATGCAAGCTCTCTGGTTGTAGGTTCAGTATCTGTGAGCCCCTATGAGCACTGTTTAGTTGATTCTGCATGTTTTCTTATGGTGTCCTCAACACTTCTGGCTCCTACAATTATTCCTCCCAATCTTTCATGGGTTTCTCAGAGCTCCACATACATTAGGAATCATTTCATTGTTTTTTTTTTCTTTTTTTAACCAGTTGTGTGTGATTATCTTGTAGGTCCCTGAGCTATCCAGTTTCTGATTCTTGGCCATCCTGGCAGTGTCAAGTGTGTGCTCCCTCTCATGGGATGGACTTTAGGTTGATCCATTCATTGATTGACGACTCCTACAAGTTCTGCAACATCTAGCTTCGATCACCCCACTGCATGTAATGTTGGCCAACACCACTACACTTATCAATATTTTGTTGACTACTTGAAAGGGTAAGGCACTAGAGCAAACACAGCAACTATATGACATTCTTGAAAAGAGATAGCTATGGAGACACCCGTAAAGATACCCAATAACTTACTGAGTAAGGTTACTCAGTAGTTTGTGGTTTTAGCAACAATATGGTGGTTGTGTCTGAACTAGGAAGGTCTGAAGAAGACACAAAAGGAAAGATTTTATAGTAACAGAACTTTTGTTTCCAGGTCTTCATGCTTCCTGTCAAGAAGTGGCCTCCTTGATGGCTAGCTCTCATAGAGTTGACAGGCGGTATGTCACCTGTTAGCAGAAAGAAGTCATTAATAGTCTCACCCAGCTGTAAACACTGCAAACTATAGAAGCGATTGAACTAATAATATATGCCCATGGGAATAGTCATTGCATGGATGTTATGGGGTAACGCACTGCTCTCCAGTTGGATTTAAGGACCACTAACGCAGGAGGAAACATGTCTTGGACTGTGGATCTAACCAAGATCTCATGTCTAAGGATTGCAAAGTCCTCAGGAATAAGTCTACTGTTAGTTTGCTCAAAGGACATAGTATTAAACTGCTGTCTCCTGCATTCTTGTCTTTATATTAACAGATTATTGTGGCTTTCAGATCTGATCAGAGAAGTTTCTTTGAGTAGCAAACATCCGTTAACATCAAAACTCCTGAGTGGGCAGAGTACCCAGCCATAAATGGGATATCTATATCATACCCTCCCCTCAAGAATCAGGAACCATATGAGATGAATATGTGAAAAGACCAGAAGCCAGATGTCAGAGGAGGACAACAGAGCAGGAAATCTGTCTTCGTACAAAAGGGGACCTCTGCAGTCATGAAGTCACAACAGCTGCAGTTGCTTACACCAATCAAATCAGCTAACATTCCAACATTGACCAGGCAGAAGAAGAATCTATAAGTGTGGCCCCTGGCAAGTTTGTCATGCTCAGTGGATAGCTTCGGACGCATGAATGTATAAGCAGCACAAAATGTATTATGTGAGAAATACATACATATATACATATACATAATATCACATATACTATCATACATAAATATATGTACATGTATATGCATAATATGACATAAAATTTGGATGTGTTAGTGATGGAACTAGAAGGAGCTCTAGAGAGGTTTGAAAAATAAAAGTTGAAGGGGAAGCCCAGCCAATCACCTTGTTTGTAAGGCATGTCCCCCTTAGGCTAATATTTACTTATAAAATCTTGTAGGCATGCGGCCCGCCTTTTCTTTGTTTTCCTGCGCTCCTCGCTGGACCCTTGGATTTGTAAGTTCCCTTTTTTCCTTTATTAAAGCTGAATATTATATATTAAAGTTAGTCTGGTTAATCATAACTGCCGATCAACCACGCCCCTTCAAAAAGTAATCAAAACAAATTGTATGTATGAAATTCTCAGGGTTAATAAAAATATTATGCAATATTTTTAAATGGTGGTTGAATTTCTTGGTTAGATCTTCAGTCCAAGACATGTTTCCTCCTGCGTTAGTGGTCCTTAAATCCAACTGGAGAGCAGTGCGTTACCCCATAACATCCATGCAATGACTATTCCCATGGGCATATATTATTAGTTAATTTATTATTAACTAATAAAGCTTAGTTAATAACTAAACATTATTTGAATTTCAGCTCTGCTGTTGGATACATGCCAAACTCTTAGATGTAGACAAAAGAAAGTAATTTTCTTTTATTTTAAGTAATAGGGTAAAATCCAATGTGTCACACATACCAGAAAATAGTTTATCACTAAGATAGTTCCTTGGACATTAATTATATTTTAGGTGAAAACAATAGAGATATTGATACATTTTTAAAGTCCAGGCTCACTCATTATTACCAATCTAACTTAATTGTCTATTGTACTCTATATTTGCACAGAAATGTAAGGAATTGTTGCTATATCGAATGTCAGATGCTTCTTATTGCTTTTATTTAGAAAACTTTAATTTGCCTAAAAAATATTGAAAAGATATGAGTGATTATGTTCTAAAAGTATCCTTTGCTGAGAAGTAATCGTTGTTTATATACCTTTGAGGTCCACTTGTGAAGGTAATTTTATTAATAATGATTTTATGAAAACTATCATAATTTTACCTGTCTTCATGTGGATCAAACCATGAACCTCAAACACATTAGACAAGTGTTGTACCACTGAGCTACAACTTCAGACTTGTTGCTTAATGGTTTACAAATAAAATAAGAACCACATCAAAACAGAATTAAGGTGATAAAATACTACAACTTTTTCTTTTACTCAAGTAGCAAAGCTTTATAAATGATAGAGAAAATTCTGGAGACATTTACACATTTGAAATTTTCCATTATTGTTAGGTATAATGCTACTATTTTCCATTGTACTTAACATGTACAGCAGTAACATAGGTTGCACTTATAAATTGCTGAGAACTACACATAAAACATTGGTCCTTAAAGTTAACCTATACAATGGAAGGTTATTGCGGGAAAAGTGTTGAAAATATAAACCTTACTTAGTATTATAAGATGAGAAAGCAAGATGGATAGTGGTGGTGCATACCTTTAATCCCAGCACTCAGGAGGCAAAGGCAAGTGGATCTCTGTGACCTTGAAGCTAGTCTGGTCTACAGTCCGGACTACACAGAGTAACACTGACTGGAAAGACTGAGAAAACATGAGCATGCGATTTACTATTTCTATTTAATTTGTAGTAACGTTGAATTATTTTGAAAATACGACTATTTTGCCATGAACTATTAATTTTCCAAAGTTGAGTTGAGTCTTACATTAATTTTTACTTGGCAGTTATGAGATATGTGCTCTAGGAGAAGGGAGGAGACAGTTTATATCAGACGAACTCTTTAAAATTCTTTTGTCTCTACACATTTTAATGGCTTCAATTATTAGCATATTTCTCTTCATTCTATCGTTTACTGCAATCAATGAAACACTCAAGCAAACACAACACTTAAGAACTGGCAATATTTTTAAGGCTCACAATATGAATAAGTTCACTCTATTATTATTAAAGTAGTAAGACAGAATAGAAAAAAATTGAAAAAAACACAATTACATGAGACAATGGGGGCTCTCAAGACTCTTAATTTTTCATTTCATTGTATTATAAAACTATTTTACCACAGGAGTATTCGCCACCAGAGCAAAGGAACTAAGGAACTGACTGACAGGATTTATTTACACCTCTATGTCCTTCCTTTCCCTTCTCTTTGGTGATCATACTAGTGAACTGTGGGATGCCTGAAAATGAGAAGTCATGTCCTGGGAGCTTGGATATGACAGGGAAATAGAAGGCACCACGTTAAGCACTATTAAGTTATTACATTTTTTATTAATGGAGAATTAAAACTAATGAGTTTTTGCTTAATTTTGTACATCCCCTGTTTTTTATCATCTGGACAATATTATGTATCCATATAGACCAACAAGCAAGATTGGTAGATGGGAGCAATGCTGGGGACCCATGCGTTGTCATAACAAGGTCCACTAATCTCAACATGTACCTGAAAATTAAGTGTAATATAGAGCAGTCATTCATTGGTTACAGAAATCTCTGTTAAAGAACTGTTGACAGTTCCATTTTGGTGTCAAGAAAAGAAAGGATTTGTCAAACACTAATTCTTTTGGGGGTAGCATTTAGTGGACCAATGTAAAGTCTGTATTTGTTCCCTGTAACTGAATAAGTAAGGCTTAAGTTTATTTTTCTCAAATGCTCTTGATTTTGACAAATAAAGTGTAATTGTATTCAAAAGGTAGTTAAAAGGCACTAAGTTTTAGGGAGCAAATTAGAGTTTAATTTAAAATAAAAAGAGCTTGAGAGGCAGGGTGAATGGTAAAAGAGAATTTGGAACAATACTCCCAAGAGCTGTCAGTGAAAGCGTATGGAACTAATCAGATTCAGTCAAGTTAGAACTGCCATCACAGGCTGAGACTGCAAAAGAATAGAAAGGGGTAGGTGAAAGCCAAATGGCGCAGGGACTCTGCAATCTACAAGCCATGACTGAAGTCTGGCATGTGAATTTAAAGAACAGAAGTTTATTTATCATAATTCTGTCTATGATCAAGACTGACCATTTGATTATCAGTGAGATAAAAATGAATCAGATTGAAGAAAGGGAGATTTGTCTCAGAGCTGTTAAGGATCATGGTAATACCCTGAGTTATTTAATCCTTTATTTCCAAGTCTCAGTTTTCTTTTGGAAATAAATTTTTATTGATTTTCATTGAGCTCAACATTTTTCTCTGCTCCCCTCCCTGCCTCTCCCCTCATTTTCAACCCTCTCCCAAGGTCCTCACGCTTCCAGTTTACTCAAGAGATATTGTCTTTTTCTACTTCCCATGTATATTATATCTATGTATGTCTCTCTTAGGGTCCTTATTAGTGTCTAGGTTCTTTGGGATTCCACCTGTAAGAATGGCCAAGATAAAAAACCTGATGAGAACTTATGCTGGAGAGGTTGTGGCATAAAGGGAACACTCCTGCATTGCTGGTGGGAATGCAAGCTGGTACAGTCCCTTTGGATGTCAGTGTGGCGATTTTTGAGAAAATTAGGAAACAACCTTCCTCAAGACCCAGTAATACCACCTTTGGATATATATCCAAAGGATATTCAATCATGCCACAAGGACATGTACTCAACCATGTTCATAGCAGCATTGTTTGTCATAGCCAGAACCTGGAAACAACCTAAATGCCCCTCGACCAAAGAATAAATAAGGAAAATATGGTACATTTACACAATGGAGTACTACACAGCAGCAAATAAATAATTACATCTTTTGCACGCAAATGGATGGAGCTAGAAAACTTCATTTTGAATGAGGTAACACAGACACAGAAAGATAAATATCACATGCATTCACTCACAAGTGGTTTGTAAACATAAATCAAAGGAAATCATTTCTTATGTTGGCTTTTCAGCTTCCCCGTATCCACTGATTACTGCTCACCATTTTTAATTCCTTCACCTTATTGGCCCAATTGTTCAATTGTTCCTCAGTACCTGTTCAGGATATCTAGCCCTGCCATCTTGTCCAGAATTAACTTGCTCGTGGCTGTTTACTAAATTCCAAATGAGTATCCCTGCCCACCCCCCGCCCCCCGTCTAATATGTGTGTTTATAAACAAGGTTTCCGTGGCTATCTACCATTCTAGCCAGTGGATTGTGTGTCTGTTGTGTTTATTTCAAAGTTAAGTTCGCATTGCCACTACTTCATAAAAGCCAATGGAGTAAACAACATCTTTCTGTTTTGTTCTGTTTGTCTTTTTGTTCATGTGAATACACAACTAGTAGTAGACAAAGTTCACTGGCTCTGGAACCCATAGGAAGAGGAACATTAGAGAAGCCTTGCAGATTTTCACTTCAGTGAAGAAAGTCGGTGATATTGGTTAATGCTTGGGACAGAAAACCAGGAACAGTTTCATGGTAATGTCAGTCTAGTAGAGATATGGATGAAAGGTAAGCAAATCATTGTAAGTCATAATAAACTTGGATTTCTATATGACTGAACAGTTAGAAACTCTGGTCATTACCAACTCCAACAGCCAGCACACAATGAATCATGGACACATACCTGGGTGAAACAGAACACATCACTAAGATGAACTATTATCAACAAACTTCCTATCTAGAGAGGAAATTCCAGAATAGATGTGAACAAGAAGGACAAATCCAAGTGAGAAGATGCTCTGAAAATGCTGTGGTCTTGAAAAAGCACCATAAAAAGAGTTTGCTCATAGGGAGTTCTATCTGGGCATAGTCTGATATCTAAAGTGTGTACTTGTCTTCTAGATATGCTTAGTCAAAAGCTACATACACCTGACTTGTTCTTAATCATTAGATTATAACAGCTCTAGATAATGGACTTTAGAATATAGAGGCATCTGTTGGTAACCACTACCCCCATAATTAGGTTGTAATCAGTAAACATATTCCCACAGTTAATACCAGAATCCAGAAAGACAAGTCTACCTTGTTTGATAATTTTGATTGCTGAAGCCTAGAGGCAGGGTGTGTACTTTGCTGCATTCTCTCTGACATCTGAAGGAACACAATTAGATGAAGGAAGGAATATATTTTCCAACTGCAATCTTGATACATGAAAATTTTACCAGGAATTCATATAACTCATCTGAACATGATTGTCATAACATTTGCTCCTAGATTGGTTTCTTCCTATTTTCTTTAGTTAGAGAAACTGGCTTTGAATTTGCTTTAAACATTGTTATTTCAAATGCAGTTGCAATGTAATAAATAGGCTCATTTCTCTCGCTTCAATCCAGCAATGCTCTGGATAGAATCATGGGATTTTTAGTAAGATTTACAATATTCTGTTCCTATGAATTTATTGCCCTAGAAATTCAACATTAGGTTCAAAAATACGCGCTTGAGTTCTTTCAAATGAACCGGGACTGATGAGAATACTCTATGTATATAAATAATCCTGACATCATCAAGAATGGATAGTCTTTAGAGTCTGTTGTTGGCGATTGCCTGGAACTCCGGGGAGATTACTGTGGACACATTATTTATCACGAGTGGCCATTGTCTTTGTTTACTTTACTGTTGCTATGGTAAAATTCTCTGACTTTATGAAGGATGTCTTCATTTTGACTCCCAATTGATGATATAGTTCATTAGAGTGGATTAGTCCAGGCATGAGACCACTGACCACATTATGTCCACAAGGAGGGATCAAATGCTTGTACTCAATTCACTTTCTCCATTTCGTACTACCCAAGATCGCCACCAAAAAATGGGCATGTCCACATTTAAGATGCACCTTCCCATATGAGTTAACACAATCAAGAGAACACTAGCCGCCAGCCCTCTATCACCACCGCAACTGCTGCCACTGGTGTGACAAAAAGCTAAATAATCATGTATAGGCTGATTTACTAGGAGATTCTAGTTTCTGTCAAGTTGTTAATTAGCACTAACTATCATATCTACCCATTAACATAGGCTCCATAGTCTTGATCCTATCAATCCTCCTCCTTAGCCTGAAGTAGAGTGTTAATGTACTACAGTTCATTGAGTATCAAGATGTTTCATACAGTATCTCAAAGTCAACTTAAAAAGTATACACATTTACCCTTATTGTGCAGTTATGGCCAAATATTAAAAGGACAGCCCATATATTGTGCATTTTCCTTGTGCTCAGAGTCACATTTTCAAAGGTTAACAGCTTTGTTAAATTTACCAACCTTAAAAAGCCATTCGTAAGAAGTCTGATGAATGGCTTGGAAGTTAGCACACTTAGTTATGAGAATAAAATTTCCTTTAAAACTGAATATGAATGTCCAGAGTGCTTTTCTGACATGAAAATTTCAGAAAAGGTTATGACAAAAATGGAAGATTTATTAGGAAGTCATCAAGACCTTTGCATGGCACAGGCTATTTTGATGAAGGAATTTAAGTATATAAACTTAATTAGATCAAACTAATTTTTAGACACCTAAAAGTGGATTTCACACATCACTGAGCACAATTTCTGTCTTCATACAGAAATGTCAGAGTCACTTTTGAAAAAAAAAAAGAAGCATTTAATTATACAGGCTACAACTACAGCCTCCGAGAGATAATCCTACCTTATTCTGAGTTGTTCCTAACATGATTCAATGTGTACCCCAAAACCCTCACTCTCACTCCTGGGAGTGACGTAGAACTAGTATTTTCTTCAGTATTACAACTTCAATACATAAACACCTTACTATTTCATAAAGTCATCCCAAGGAATTCTGGAGCCTGTTCTTCATGTTTGATGTATGAAGGACGCATAGTATTTGGGCAGTGTCTTTATGTCTTTTCCATGTCATATTGTTAGCTCAAAGTGATAATACAACTAACACGTTTTACTAGGATTTACTTGCCAATCTGTTGGCAAGGTCTCACACCTTTTCACATGAAAAATTGTCAGTTTGAATGTGAGAATTTATATCATTTGCTAAACTTATTAACAGTCCCATCCAATGATTCCATTTCCTGCTTAGAACTGATTGAACTGCATTTGCTTGCTGATAGTAGAACATTTATCAACTTTTCCAAGGCATGTCTTTAGGGGCCCATATCAAAGAACAGTGAGACCTTCATCATTGATGTTAAAATAAAGGTTGTCAATCTCGGGGGTATGGTATATATGTTAGAGAAACATACAAGTTTATTTTATGCAATAGATAAAAGATTAAAAGGAACCATGTTCTTTCCTATGTTTAAGTGAACACTGTAGCTCATAAGAGCCACACTTTGTGTATAGTGGTTGTTTTAAGTGCATTTGGACAAGTGCTGCAATTTTACAGAAGAAAATGTATTAAGTGAATAATATAATTACAATAATTAGAAATAATTCATTCATATTTTGAAGTTAACTCTCTTGAAAACAGTTGTTGTAAAACACCATTAACTACCCTTTTCTAGAAAGGCACATATTCAAATCTTAATAAGATATTTCCTATTATTGCTTAATCCTTAATAAATGGAAAAATAAAATTTACAGAAAAAATTTAAATATATTAATTGGCACAAGTTTTCTATCAGTAAGCCCATTTTTATAGATGTACTGCCTCAAAACTTTTTCCACCCATCAAAGCAAAAATATTAATTTATCTCATGCTTCTTGCTTCTATTTTACCTTTTCCTAGTTTTGAAGTCAACTTTTCTTTGACAAGTTTTCAGGAGTACATGAATGTGTGTCCATATCATCTCAGGTGTCCTGGTATTAATTTGTAATCAAACAACCAATTGTAGCTGTGGCAGTGTTGTCATTACAGGATTGATTTCTTCATACAAAGAAAATAGGAAAGGATGAAGCTGAAAAATCAGAGGTCTTGAGAGGTGATTTTCCTACAGTAGAAAGCATGGTAAAATGATCAAGGCCAGGACAAAGCAGACAAATTTGAAGTCTGGTTCTTCCGCTCACTCACACAGTGACCTAGGCAAGATGAGTCTCAGCTTTCTTGTCCATCAAGTAGAGACCACCATGCACAGTGCCCAGACAAAGCAAATGTGTCGGGTAACTATTGCCACCAATATTCCATTCATTTTACTTCTCAGTTCAGAAAGAAAGCATGGCAGATTTAGAGAATAAATGTTCATACAACTCATAAAAGCATTGTTTCTTTTAAAGCAGTCTTACTAAAACAGACAGAATAAAACCACTATAACTGGGAAAGTCATATCATAAAGAAATTAATAAATATCTCAAAGCTGTGTATAGTTCATGAGAACACATTTACTCCTCTACTTTGTAATTTCACATGTTACCAGTAATTACAGTTTTATTCTTACAAATTCATTAATATGGGAACTTTAGTACTGTATTTTATTAAAAAAGATAAGCTGACCAAGATCACTCAATTATAAGCCAAGTACCACACTTTTGACAAATTCTGTCAACTAAAAATGATATTAGATAATTCGAATTTTAAATTCTAAATGATAAGAATTTATAGTTGTAATATCCTATCATGAGGTTATAAGGTTTAAATCATCTGAGTAATATTTCTGAGTATAATATGAATTGGGCTAGTTTTATTTGACTTCAATTAAATCCCAAATGTCCCCAGGGCAATAGAGTCTAAGGTATCTAAAGATAAATAGGTTGGTTTCTTCTTTTAAACATTTTTATCACATATTTATCATATGCAATTTCAAAAATTTAGGATCAGTGAGATCATTTATATTTAAAAGCATTAGAAGAAGAGAAACAGAGTACTGATGAGATTTTAATATGTGTTTCATTGTAAGCTAGTAGTAGAGGAATCTTTGATTAAGGGGTGTTGGTAGCAAAATCTGGTACTTTTTACTAATAAAAAGCAGAAGTGATTCTTTTGTACATACTTCTTTCTATTTAGACATGCTCAGTACAGCAGACCAGTTGAGAGTGTGTCCTACAGAGCAGAGGCATGAAAAGAACATGTAACTTCAAGGGAATAAAACATAATTAGAAAGTCCTTGGTGAATCGTTGACATCAGAAAAGACATTTAAAGGCCTGGCTATGGAACCTTGGAAGAATCAAATTCCATTAAATGCAAACACCGAGAAAATCATTGAACTCAGTCACAAAGGTAAAACAAGGGGGTAGAAGCAGTCAATACTTCTCAGACCCACACGCTTGGCTCCCTATGATTTGTTTTAGGAACAGTGACCCCAGTGACAGGAAATTGAAAGTCGGCTCCTTCAGCAAACATTGTTTCTTACTATGCTTTAGTTAACAGGAAATGGAAGTCACACAACTAGAGACCTGTCTGAGAATGGATTGCTGCTCCTGATATCTGGCAGCTCCACCTCTAAGTGAAAAATCTGATCATGTGAACACAGATTATGTTTAAAGTCATACACTATTTCATGCCTAAGCTTAAATCCCCCGTTGGTTTCTTATCTCACTCCAACTAAGAGCTCAAGCTCATTGGATTTCACACTGTGCCTCTAAATTCTCCCTTAGTCCCATTTCCTCTAGCTTAGTCAGTTTCACCTGCATTGTCTCTTATGCCTGAAATGTAGCAGACAAGTTTATGAATTAGGGTCAATGTCATCCTATTTTCTCTGAAATGGTCTTTGCCCACACCACCACAAGACTTCTTATATTCAATCTGTAGATACAGTTTATTGTTTGTTAAACAATATTATTAATAAAAATATATCTACATCTCTTCTTCTCCTTCCCTTTCCTTCCTCCAACCCTTCCAAAGTCCACTCCCTCATTTCCTCTCATATCTCTCAAACTGATTGCCCCTTTCTCTTTTATTATTATTGCTGCATATAAATAGAATGATAATAGATAGAATATAGATATATAAGTGATGAAAGATAAACTGATAAATAGATGATAGATGCATAAACATATACATATAACTGCTGAGTCCATTTTTGTTGTATATATGCACATGATTTTATCAATCACAATTCTGTCATGGATATAATTAGGAAGATCATCCTTGGGGGTTTTTTGACTCTCCCTCACTTGGCAATAATTGGTTGTCTGAAGCTCTTTGTCTAGGAGTTGGACTCTGCACCCTACCCAGCTTAGATGTTACATATACAAAACTATAAAGGCATTTTCATCCTGTTCATAAATTATTCAACTTGTCCATATAGCCACTAAAGAAAAATTGAGCCGGGTGGTGGTGGCGCACGCCTTTAATCCTAGCACTTGGGAGGCAGAGGCAGACGGATCTCTGTGAGTTCGAGGCCAGCCTGGTCTACAAGAGCTAGTTCCAGGACAGGCTCCAAAAAGCCATAGAGAAACTCTGTCTCGAAAAACCAAAAAAAAAGAAAGAAAATTTGATAACGGCAAAAGTCTTAAAGACTAACCATGTGGGATCCAGGCAGGACGAAAAGCCGGCCCGCAGCTCCACACTACACTGGAAGTTTGTTTTCTCTGACCTACTAGCATATTAAAAATACATAAAAATATTTATATAAATTATATGACCTAATTTGAAAATAGAGATTATAGGAGACAGTTTTATTATTGTACTAACTATAAAATTTTAGACAATACTAATTTTCAACCTGTGGAAGGTGACTCCTGTCAGATAAAATCATTGGCTATCTACTCAAATATAATACAAGTGAACAAAAGTAATATACATGTATATCTGGTTCTCACCAAAAGATGACCTGCCCCTCCTGTGAGAGCAGGAAGCCATCTATAGATGTGGTTTATTCATCATGGATCAGACCTATGAGCCAAGACAAATCTCGTTCTCTCTATAACTCAGGCAGTCAGCAGTAGATTATTATTCACTACAGAAAACAGAACTAATACAATGACAACTACTGTTCTGGAATATTGTAGGATACATATCATATATGGAATATATATGTACACACACACACACACACACACACTCACACACACACACACACACACACACACACACACACACACACATATATATATATATATATATATATATATATATATATATATATATATATATATGGACCCTTATATGTTGACACACCTTCAAGGTACTTTCTTCTTTTGTTATCATTTTAAGCCTATAAGGAAATTTCTTCTGTGTAATGTTGGGACAACTTGTAAGAGTTTCTCATAGCTCTATAGGCATTTAAACTTAAAGATTAAATGTTTTGGAAGAGTATCAGGAGTTTACATGAGCCAAACCCTAAGTACTCTGAGATAGAATAAAGCATTTTTCCAAATAATCTATGAGATTTTAAAGTTACTTAAAATTGATGGCTTTTAAATATGTGTGTATGCCTGTGTGTCTGTGAGGGGAGGGCTGTAAATGATGGGAAGGAACAAAGGGATCGAAGAAGACAGGAGGGGAAGGAAGAAGAAAGGAAAGGAGGGCGAGAGAGAAGAAAAGGTGGAAGGAAGGAGGATTTTCTGAGTGTATCTCTATAGTCTCTACTAGAAGCATATGTAATTTCAAGTATTAATCGAATATTCAATGCATATTTCTTCTTGCTTTATTTTTAGTTTTTTGTTTCTGCCCTATTTTTATTACCCTTAATATCTCTTTTCTTTGTCCTAATTGTCTCTTCATTCCCATCCATCTATTTTCAGAAGCACACCTTTTTGCCCTTTGCTTGTGAGAGAAAGAATCATAGCTCTCACTAAAAGGTAATCAGAAAAACCTATAGTTCATACCATCTATTCCCCATGTCCTGTATCTAAAAATGCTGTTCCTGGTTCATGAAAGAGGGAATGGATTGCCAGAAACATGCTTAATACATGAGAAAATCCGGTGTTAGGTGTCAGTAAAGTTCAACAGAGCCCCATCTTCTGCCCTGAAAGCTCTCCCTCTGTCTCCAGTGCCCCTTGGTCTTGCTGGAAAGCCTCCCTTGGTTCTTTTCCCCAGGTCTCTCTGAAGATTACTCTGAAGCAGAATATGGGCCTGTGCCAGACAGGAAGTTATTTCTGAAAAATCAGTCAAGAAATCTTTTATCTCCTTTCATCACTTGACTCCTGGTTAAGCCTCTAGTGGAAAATCTGTGAGGTTACTGTCAGGTGTCCACAGCTCAAGGAAGACGGCAGCGCTCTATAATTGGAAGCTTCATGTGAGCATTAGAAGGGACTTTTATCACAGGCGGTGCCTAAAGTCAGACGCAGTAATTGGAATTTGGGGAATCTTGTCATTTACATACTCTCTCCCAACATATGGCAATATCTGCGGATGCCAAGGACAGTCATTCTTAATTAAAAACTTAGGTGGTACATATAGAGAAGTATGAAGGTCTTTCTCTCTCCTTGTACACTATTCAACCTGTCCATATGCCCATTAAAAGACAATAATGAAGGGCAAAAGGCCGAAAGACTGGAAGTTTGTTTTCTTTGATTTTCTGGCACATCAAAAATATGTAAAAAATTTATATAGAGTACCTGATATAACAATAGTGATTATAGGTGACATTTGTATTATTATGCTAACTATAAAACTTTAAACAATACTAATTTTCAGTCTTTGAAAATCTGTATATAGTTGGAATTATTTTTCAGATTCAGATTCATAAAGAAAATACATCATAGAAAGGGAAAACCTCAGCAATATATGCAACACATCTCTCTTAGTAATTTAAATGGAATTCCAAACATGATATATGAATCGTTAATGTTTTTAAATTTATTGATTATGTATATGTGAATTTCCAAATATTAAGACTTAAACAAATTGTACTAAAAATTAGCAGTCTTTCTAGCAAAATGCTTTCCAATTGAACTGATTTCAATTGTTCTTCCTCCCAGCCAGCCTTCAAATTTTCAGTTTTAATTAACAGGAGTTTATTTTTGACATTGTGGGATGTTTGATCACACTGTGAACCCCTTGTTTCTGCTAATTAAGTAAAATTTTTGTCAAGAGGCAGATACTGTCTTGAAAAAAACCAAAATAATAATAATCAAAGAGGCAGATCCAACAACTAGTTGGCAAGAAGTAGACATGTAGGGTTAGGGCAAATCGAGGAAACAGAAAAATGCACAAGAAGTAGTAGGGAGGGACTTGGAGTGTTCGTTTGGTTGGTGGTGGAAGAAGGTATGCTGTCTTGCTGGGTCACCAGCTAAGAAGGAAGATCAGCTCCTTGCTTCTCAGCCTCTCTGAGCTAGCAGGTTTTCACGCTGGTAAATGACTCCTGAGTCTTGATTGGTAAAATAGATCAATGAATATGTAGTTAAAAACTATATTTGGTGGAGGAGGACTGAGAAACCAAGGACAACGGCGATGAGCTTGAACTCTACAGCATGGACGGGCTCACTGTGAGCCTTGTCAGCTTGGTTGCTCACCTTCCTGGACTTAGGGGGAGCTGGGAGGACCTTGGACTTAATATAGTGAAGGGAACCCTGATGGCTCTTTGGCTTGGAGAGGGAGGGAGTGGGGGTATGGGTGGAAGGGAGGGGAGGGAAGGGGGAGGAGGAGGGGAGGAGATGGAAAATTTTTATAAAAAAATAAAGAATTAAAAAAAAACCTATATTTGATTTCAGTGGCAGAGGTAGTGCTGGCAGGAAACAAAAGTACAACTGGGCCCTGGACTGAACATTGGGGCAGTGATTTCAGAGCCATACAGTTAGTAGCTGAAATAGCAGTATATTCATGCTGTGCCTAAGATAAAACAACAGTTCAGGGCATGTAAATGTTCGCCATACAAGCCTGGAGCCTGAGCTCAATACCTGGAACCTACTTGAACGTAGAAGAAAAGATTAGACTGAATGATGTGTCCTCAAAAATGATAATTATTTGAAAATTAAGCTGCCTGAGGGATCACCCTCGAACAACACAGGGCTCAAAGGAAATCCACAGAAACATTGTATACAATGACATTTTTATCTGAGGGAGTGAGAGGAGAAGACATATGTTCTTTCTTGATGGATTCCATCAGATCTTTTCTTTATTATTCTTTTGCATTCTCCATTCTCTATTCTTATCTCTATCCTGAATGTTCCTTCTGTCACTCTTGATGCTTTCTTTCTCCTTCCTTCTTGCTCTCTCATTCTTGATGTTTTCCTTCTTTCTATTTGACTCTATTTCTTCCCTTACTGTTTGCATACACCAGCAAAAATATTTTCAAATAATAAAAAATGCGGTTGTTACATTCTGTTTTTCCATTAAATACAAGTAAAAATCAGTATGTTTCCCATACCCCTTACATGTTTAAACATTTTATGTACTACAGATGAAAAACAAATTATCCCCAAAGCCGGGTGGTGGTAGCGCAGGCCTTTAATCCCAGCACTCGGGAGGCAGAGGCAGGCGGATCTCTGAGTTCGAGGCCAGCCTGGTCTACAAGAGCTAGTTCCAGGACAGGCTCTAGAAACTATGGGGAAAAAAAACAAAAAGAAAAACAAATTATCCCCAAGAAGCCACATACACGCATATCCAAGCAACTTGTTATAGATTAACAGAGTGTAAAAAAGCAAGATATTCATTTACGGGCAGGCTGTGTTTTGTGTTACAAAAAGAGAACTAACCACTTTATTACTTATCTTTAAATGCAATATTATAAGAAATCTTTAAGGAATCAGAAATCTAAACTTTGTATATAAAAATCAATCTGTCAACTCTACTTTAAATCTTTGTGGTTCATACCCACTCATTAATAGTTTTTTTTTTTTAATCAGGAAATAGGGGGCAAAAATAGGTATAAAGAATTAATCATCACCTTTGATCATCAGCCAATCCTAGCAAGAAAGGCATGTCAGCTAGTAATAATTGGGCTTCTTTGTTTTTGTTCCCTGACCTTAAGGAGTTCCTCATTTGACTGAGTGCCTTTTTAAAATTTTGGGTTATCTTCATGGGTTTTCCACCTTAAAGCTATTTGGCAAAAACATCTTAGTCTAACTTTAGGTTACTTTCCAATCTTTGTTTCAGCTGTGATGCACTCTGAGACTTGTGAACACATCTCCCAATATTAAGATAGGAGTTTAAACCTGCTGAGTTCTTGGGACTCAATTGTTTTCCTTAATCATTAACCTAAGCCACAGTCTATATAGTTCCTCAATAGAAACTAATGTGTTATCTGTGTGACACATTCTTGTTTTATTTATCACCAAATCTCTATTTAAACTAAGATTATTTTTATCAATTAGACAGTACAGCTTAGGAAGAAATTAACTTCATAATAGTCCAGAGATAAAAATGCCCAGTAGAATAGGATGTTTCCATGTGGCAAACACACTACATTACAGACAGTGGGGATCTCTTTACACCCAATTACACCATACCAGATCTCAGAAGCAAACATATGAGGGCACAGCAGAAGCAAAAGACATCCTGGAGTCTATTGTCTTGGGGCCATGCCTATCCAAGATCCATTCATCAGTGATTCTCTGCCTGGTGGGCTAACATCCTGAAGTCAACTGCCATCTGCTGCTCCTCTGACATGCCCACTGGCAAAAGCTGAAGTTCATTAGAACTTTGTTCACTGAACTTTTGTAAAACTTTTGTAAGATCATTTCCCTTCAAATATGCTTCTTGTTTCTGTCCTCATTTTTCAGAGATTTAAACTATATGTATTAAACTTTCTTACTGTATTATCTAGATAATTCCATTGGGAAATGACCTCATGATTGGTTTTCTATTGCTGTAATAAAATGTGATGACCAAACACCTTAAAGAAGAGAGAATTTATTCATTTTTGCAGCTCCAGAGCCATAAATGTCTATTGTGGCTGGGAGGTACAGCAACAAGCTGCAGGCGCATGCTGGCTTTACTAGGGTGCTGAAAGCTCACATATTTTACTATAAGCTTGTAGGAAGAGAGAGCAAACTAGAAGTAGATAGGTTTTTATATCGTCAAACATATCCTGAGTAATATACTTTCTCCAACCAGGTCTTATACCCTAATCTTTCGCAAAACACACCACAGACTGGGATTCTAGTGTCCAAGTGCCAGAGACAATGAGGGGTCACTTGTTATTGAAGCCACCAGATTGTATTTTATCTCCTTTGCCCCGTTTTTATGTCTTTTTCTTAGCTTTCTCTGTTACATAAATTCTGTTAGTAGACTTTTTCTAAATCTATTTTGAGTTTTTAAATTCAACTTTGGTTTAAGTGTCAAAATTCCTGCTCATATTTATTTCTTTTTTTTTTTTTGCTTGTTTCTCTTTTTATCTAATCATTATATTTTTAAAAAAGAAAGCAAACAATCTTTTTTCATTTTACATGACAATTCCGGTTCCCATTTCCTCTCCTCCTCCCATTCCTTCTACCTTTCCCTCCACCCTAACTCCTATCCACTCCTCAGAGAGGGTAAGGCACATTGTTTTTGGGAAAGTCCAATGCCCTCCCTTCTATATCTAGGCTGAGCAAGGTATCCATCTAAAGAGGATGGGTTCCAAAAAAACAGGACAAGCAGTAGGGATAAATCCTGGTGCCATTGCAAGTGACCCAGAAGTCTGCCACAGCCATACAACTGTCACCCATATTCAGAAGGCCTAGTTTGGGCCTCTGCTGGTTCCTTACCTGTCCTGCTAGAGTTGGTGAGCTCCCATTAGCTCAGGTAAACTGTTTCAGTGGGTATCCCCATAATGCTCTGGATCTTTTTGCTATATTCTCACTCCTCCTACTCTTCAACTGGACTTTGGAAGCTCAGCCCAGTGTTCTTCTGCAGGTCTCTGACTCTGATACCATCTTACACCAGTCAAAATGCCTAAAATCAAAAACATCAATGACAGCTTATGCTGGAGAGAATGTAGAGTAATGGGAACACTCATCCATTCTGGTGGGAATGCCAACTTATACAACCACTTTAAAAATCAGTATGGTGGTTTCTCAGAAAATTAGAATTAATCTACCTCAGAAGGCAGCAATTTCACTCCTGGGCATATACCCAAAGGATGCTCAATCATACTACAAGAACATTTGTTCAACTATGTTCAAAACAGCATTATTTGTCATATCCCAAACCCGGAAACAACCTAGATGTCCCTCAGCTGAAGAATAGATAAAGAAAATGTGGTACATTTACACAATAGAATACTATTCATTCATAAAAATAATGCATCTTGAAATTTTCAGGAAAATGGTTGGAACTAGAAAAAAAAAACACCCTAAGTGAGGTAACTCAGAGTCAGAAAGATGAACATGGTATGTACTCACTCATAAGTGAATAATAGCTGTAAAGCAAAGGAAATGAGCCTATAATTCATGATCCTAGAGAAGTTAAGTAACAATGTGAACCCCCAGAAAAACATATATTAATCCCCCAGGAAGGGGAAATAGACAAGATCTCTGGAAAAAAATTGGGAACATGGGGGCAGAGGGAGAAGAGAGGGCAGTAGGGGAAGAGGAGAGGAGAAAGGTAGAGGGCAAGATAACTTGGGGGAATGAAATAGTCAAGATGGAGAAAGGACAGAGATGGAGAGCAAGTAAAGAGATATTTTGATTGAGGGAGCCATTATGGTACTAGCAAGAAACCTGGCACTTGAGAAATTCCCAGGAATTTGCAAGAATAACTCTAGTTAAAACCCTAAGCAATAGTGGAGAGGGTTCCTGAACTGGCTTTGCCTTGCAGACAGACTGATGAATATTTTAAATGTCAGAATATTTATTTCTTTAAAGAGAAACAATTAATGACTTGGACCTCCTGAAACTGAGAAGCTTCTGTAAAGCAAAGGACATGGCCAACAAGACAAAGACAGCCTACAGAATTGGAAAAGATCTTCACCAACCCCACATCAGACAGAGAGGTGATCTTCAAAATATAGAAGGAACTCAAGAAATTTGATGTAGTAGGGTCATCTGTCTATGTGTTACTTTCATTGGTTAATAAAGAATTACCTTTGGCTACCTTTGACTTTGATAGGCCAGCCCTTAGGTGGGTGGAGTAGACAGAACAGAATGCTGGGAAGAAGGCAATGAGGCAGTGGCCATGATTCTCTGACCCAAGACCGACGAAGGTTGGGATCTTTTCCGGTAAGCAAGACTCCGTGGTGATACACAGATTACTAGATATGGGTTAAATGAATATGTAAGAGTTAGCCAATAAGAGGCTAGATATAATGGGCTAGGCAGTGTTTAAATGAATACAATTTGTGTGTTGTTATTTTGGGGCATAAGCTAGCCAGGTGGCTGGGAGCCAGGTGCAGGAATTCAGCCCACTGTTCCTTCTACAGAAATTGGTCATCAAAAGAACAAATAATCCAGTAAAAAAAAAATGGAGTACAGACATAAACAGAGAACTCTCTACAAATGAATCTAAAATAGCTGAAAGACAATTAAGGAAATGCTCAACATTTTTAGCCATCAGAAAAATGCAATTCAAAACAACTCTGAGATTCCATCCTATAAGAATGTAAGAATGGCCAAGATCAAAAACACTGATTACAGCTTATACTGGAGAGAATGTGGAATAAAGTGAACACTCCTCCATTGCTCATGAAAGTGAAAACTGGTACAGCCCCTTCAGAAATCAATATGGTGATTTCTCAGAAATTATCAAACAACCTACCTCAAGACCCAGCAATAACACTTTTGGATACAGGCCCAAAGGAAGCTCAATCATACCACAAAATCATGTGCTCAACTATGCCTATAGAAACACGTTTGTCATAGCCAGAATCTGGAAACAACCTAAATGCCCCTCAACTGAAGAATGGATAAGAAAAATGTGGTACATTTACACAGTAAGAGTACTACACATCAGAAAAAATGATGACATCTTGATATTTGTGGGCAAATGAATGGATCTAGAAAACATCATATTGAGTGAAGTAACCCAGACCTAGAAAGACAAATATCATATGTACTCACTCATAAGAGGCTGTTAGACATAAAATAAAGAAAAATCTGCCTTAAAATCACAATCCCAGAGAATTTTGACAACAATGAGGACCCTAAGAGAGACATACATTTATCTAAACTACATGGGGCATAGAAAACGACAAGGTCTCCCGAGTAAATTGGGAGCATGGGAATCACAGGAGAGGGTAAAGGAGAGAAGAGAGGAAGAGGAGCAGAGAAAATAGATAGCTCAATAAAAATAAAAACAACTAAAAACAATAAAATGTTTTATAGTGAACTAAAAAATAAAATAAAATTGGAATGTCATGTTACATAGTTTTCAATTCACTGACACTATTGTTTATTTCTTTCTCACCATTAAAAATAATAATTTTTGTTTCTGTTCCTTACTCAGGAGACCTAGATATCTTCCTAATTTCTTATGATACTGAAACAGGTGTTTACTTGATTTGCTTTTTGTACCTTATCCCATAATGCTTTAGGATATAGACATAGCATCTGAAGACTTTGGTTGACATGACTTAAGGTCAAGATATTCCTACCCTTCGAGAGTATTTCCATTGGATTTTGAAGCTTTCTACATTTATCACTTTGGACTGCTTAGAGAAGTCATCTTGGAGATAAAAAACTCTTTCAAATATCATTTCTTTCTGGCTGCATCTTTGAGGATGTAGATTTGCATCTTAATTTTATGTCAGAATATTCATCTACAGAAGCTGTGGACTTAAGTTGGCCTTGAAGTCCTGAAGCTGGCAAGACCCTCTCAGCTCCCCTTTGGGATTAACAAATACACAAAGTGGCATCGATCTCTGAATTCCATATTCTTTCATATCTTAGTCCAGTCATTCTTCTTCATTTCACTAGCCACTTAAAATATATAATCCTTATTAAAAGTTCATTTGCCTTAAAAATTCCATCTAAAAAGGGTTTGGTCCACTCAATACCACATTGTACTACTCAATCTCACACACTCAGTATCACATTGTCCTCAACAAGCCCACTTTACTAATTGATCCTGACTTTTTTCTTATATTTAAAATCAACTTTTTTCATATAATATATGCTGATTATGTTTTCCCATCCCCATAATTCTTTTTGTTTCTTGCCAACCACCCCCCCATCTAAATCTATACCTTTTTAACTATTATCCGAAAACAAACAGGGAGGGTTTTGTCTAGTCTGACTGCATATTGTTGTGACATATTCAGCTGGAATCATTGGAAGAATTGTTCTTTTCTGCAGTTTAACAGTGGAGCATTGAATCTGGGGGAGATAGGAAGTTGGGGGCAGGGAGGAGTGGAGGCTACAGTAGGCATGTATTGTATGAGAAAATAACAAAAAAAATAAAAAATAAAGAAAAAGACAAAACAGTCTAATAAAGTATACTAATAAAATAAATAATAAGATAAAGCAAAAACAAACATATCAGAATAGGACAAAACAAACAATAAAAGGAGCCCAAGAAAAGGTACAAGAAAGAAAAACAGTCAAAGGGACACACTCATTTTATACTCATGAATCTCATAAAAACAAAACTGGTAATATATATATATTATAATATATGTATTATATATATGTATATATATTCATAGAATCAATAGGAGAGATGAGACACAGAGAGAGAAGTTTAAAAGGTGATAAAATTAAGAAAAATAATAAGGAAAAGAAAAAGCCCTGACACAATATTTTATTATGTGACAACGAATCTACAAGGATGTCACTGAGTTTGTTTTACCATTGGCTGGGCATGTGGCCTACACTTAAGAGTATCTTCTTTCCCCAGTGAGATTTCTTGGAAAAAACTTAAGTTTTCATTGTCAGGTGGTTAACAATTGTAAATAGCTTCTGGTTACAGATGTAGTTTTCCTTTCAGCTCTAGGACCCCATCTGGTTCAGACCTGTGCAGGCCCTGTGCCTGATGCTTCAGGCTCTGTGAGTTCATGTGTGCAGCAGCCCCGCTGTGTCTAGAAGACCTTGTTTTCTTTTCCATCCCTTCTGGTTCTTGTACCCTTTCTGCATCCTCTTCCAAAGGGTTCCCTGATACCTGAGGGGAGGGATTTGATGGAGACTTCTCACTTAGATCTGAGTGTTCCAACTTCTCTCACTCTCTGGACATTTGCTAGCTGTGGGTCCCATCTGCTGTAGAAGCAAAGCTCTGATCGGTAAGTATAGCATAATTCCATTAGGAGTCATTTTAACTGCACTCATTTAATAGAACAGTAGGAATTTGTTTTATCCTAGATCCTTGTGAATTTTTAAAATATGGAAAAATGACTATACAGATATACACAACTACCTTCAAATTTTTTTTCATGTGGAATGACATTAAGATAGATCTAATTACACATTTCCTGGTCAACACCAAATCTGTGTTCCCTCTACACCAGTAGGTAAATGTAGATCCATACATTCTGTGTAATGATTTTCTTATAAATCATAAAGACTCATTAAATATTTTAAATATTCTGTCTTAAAGGAAACAATTGGCTTTTAAAAATTAAAATTGGTGGTTAATACATTAGGAAGAGAAATAGTCCTTAGAAATATAAGAGAAATCATGTGAAGGCTGAAGACCAAGCAATGTCTTAACAAAACTTTTACACCAAGATAAGCTATAAATTGAAAATGCTTGTACATTTGAAAAGCCTGCAATAATTAAGTCCATGTGTGTCATTTTTGACTCATGTGTCTGTGTCTATGTGCTACCAAGGATGATGGAAGAAAAGGGTGAGTAGAGTTATAAGAAACTGGTACACTAATTAACCCCTCTCCCTCTACTGATTTGGTACAACTGGGAAAATTGTTCTCATTATTATGATTCTTTCAGAGGAGAGGGACAAGGTACAATTGCTGAGGTAAACCAATATGATTTAAGAGTAGAAGAGAGTAAGATGGACATTAAACTAAAGTTGCTATGGGCAACATGATCCTGAGACATCAGAATGAGTAATTCCAGGAGACATGTGGACAGTCATAGAATCTGAAGGAGAAATTTTTTTCTAACCAGGGGGCTGTCTTAATAACTCCTTTTCTATTGCTAGAATAAGGCACATTGAACAGAACTTCATGGAAGAAATGGTAACTTTTGCCTTACAGTTCTAGAAGTGTAAGGACCCATCATAGTGAGAAGGCATGGCAGCAGCAGGCATGGTGGGCAGAATAAGAACCTGAGAACTCACATGCTCAAGCAAAAGCAGCAAGGAGAGATAACTGGGAGTGGTGTAAGGCTTGAAACTCTTAAAGCCATATTGAATCCAATCCTAAACTTCCTCCAACAAGGCCATACCACCTAAACTCCCACAAATCGTACCTCCAATAGAAAACCACGTGCTCAAATACTTAAACCTATGGGAAACATTTCTCATTCCAACCACCACAGGTGGGGAAATTGCCCAGTGGTTAAAGTACTGGCTGCTGAAACAAGACTAAGATGCAGAATCTGGATTCCCATAACCTACTTATAAGCTTATTTGGCAAGGCAGAGCACCTGTTATTCTAAACTCAGAAGGCAAGACAAGGGAACTCTTATGTAAACTATATCAACATATCAGCCATAGGTAAGAGCTAGGTTCATGTAAAAAGACTTTGTCTTAATGGTTAATGCCAAAAATAATCCAGTAAAATGCTAGCATCAACCTAAGGCACAGATACCTTTTCCCAGACATATGCCCACACATATCCAAACATGTATATGTGTGTGTATATGTGTGCGTGTGTGCCTGTCCCATATATACATACACACAAAAGAGAAGAGACTATTCTGCACAGAGACAAACACTCCCTAGTGCAAAAGCATTCATATGAGTGGTTGCCCCTCACAGAGAAATCACTAGAATTCAATAAGAAATGAAGATACTGGGATATTAGATATAAAAGTTAATAAGCAGACAAACATATAAAATCTAGTGTGCTTTGAATATGATAATGAAGTAGAACAAGACTGTAAGCTGTAGATTAATGATTTATACAAAACATCTAGTTTCCCAGGAAAGCTCAACCCATATGAAATACCTATAAAGTAGGCCAGGTCCCGGAGAATAATAATTGACTATCATAATAGAATACATGTGACTGCATACTAAGGACACACATACTTAAACCTAGAGTTTCCTCTGATAGAACACAATATGATCTCCTGAATTGCTTAAAATGAAGCCCTGGTTTAGTCCTAAGAGCCAGTAATTGGAAGGATTTGTTTCTTTCCTGAATTAAATGTAGATCCTCCACTGCTTTTGGGATGCTTTTACTCAGCCTTCACAATGTCTAGGGCCAAAGAGGGATCAACCAAGCACTCACAACAGTCATCCTCTGCCTGTCCTGAACCAAAAAATAAATAAAAACTAAAATTTAAAAAGGTGCATTCCCTCTTTTTATCCATTACTACACATCACATCACTGAACTACTCTGAAGGTCACCAAAGAATTTTAAGTTATTTAACCCAAAGGACATTTCTCAGCCTACACTTCTTCAGTCTCTCAACAGCTCACGTAAGTGCAAATGGTAGAACCTAACTAGTTATCTTATTTCCCACACCTACTCTTTTCATGTTTAACATTTTTATCCCTTTTTATAACCATTTCTTTCTTTTTTCTTTTTTTATTAAATTATATAATTTTACAAATTTTTACCTCCTCACCTCCTCCCATTTCCCCTCCCCTCCTCCCAGTGCCCCTGCGCCTCCCTCTCCAGTCCAAGGAGCAGTCAAGGTTCCCTGCCCTGTGGGAAGTCCAAGTTCCTCTCCCATCCATCCAGGTCTAGGAAGGTAAGGATCCAAACAGACTAGGTTTCCACAAAGCCAGTACATACAGTAGAATCAAAACCCAGTGTCATTGTCCTTGGCTTATCAGTCAGCCCTCCTTTTCAGACATGTTCAGAGAGTCCAGTTTGATCACATGTTCCATCAGTCCCAGTCCAGTTGGCCTTGGTGACCTCCCATTAGATCAGTCCCATTGTCTAGGTGAATGGACACACTCCTCATGGTCCTGACTTCCTTGCTCATGTTCTCCCTCCTTCTGCTCTTCATTTGGACCTTGGGAGCTCAGTCCAGTGCTCCAATGTGGGTCTCTGTCTCTATCTCATTCCAACATCAAATGCAGGTTCTATGGTAATATGCAAGATAATCATCAGTGTAGTTATAGTAAAGGGCCAGTTCAGATGCCCTCTCCTCAGCTGCTCAAGGAGCAAGCTGGGGATATCTCCTTGGACACCTGGGAACCCCTCTAGAGTCCAATCTCTTGCCTACCTTCAAATGGCTCCCTTAATTAAGATATATACTTCCTTTATTCCATATCCACCCTTTCTCCATCCAACTGTCCCATTCCTCCAATCTCTCCCCATCCTCCCCTTCTCACTTCTCTCTCCCCATCTCCCCTTACCCTCATCCTGCCCCCACCCCCAAGCATTCAATTTTTGACTGGCAATCTTGTCTACTTCCAATATCCAGGAGGATAACTACATGTTTTTCTTTGGGTTCATCTTCCTATCTAGCTTCTCTAGGATCATGAAATATAGGCTCAATTCTACAGCTAGAATCCACTAATGAGTAAGTACATACCATATTCATCTTTTCGGATCTGGGTTACCTCACTCAGTGTAGATGGAATGGTGGGCTGTGTCCCGCCACCTGGCTAGCTTTACCCAAAATAATTACACAGAAACTGTATTCTTTTAAACACTGCCTGGCTCATTAGTTTCAGCCCCTTATTTTCTAATTCTCACATCTTGCTTTAACCCATATTTAGTAATCTGTGTGGCACCACAAGGGGTGGCTTACCAGGAAGATTCTTAACCTGTGTCCATCTTGGAGAGGAGAGCTATGGCATCTGCCTGAGGCATCTGTCTGACTCTGCTTTCTTTCTCCCACAATTCTGTTCTGTCTACTCCACCTACCTAATTTTCTGTCCTATTAAAGGGCCAAGGCAGTTTCTTTATTAACCAATGAAAGTAACAAATAGACAGATGACCATGGTCCATCAACTCAGGATGGTGTTTTCTATTTCCATCCATTTGCATGCAAAATTCAAGATGTCATTGTTTTTTACCGCTGATTAGTACTCTAATGTGTATATATTCCACCTTTTCTTTATACATTCTTCCATTGAGGGGCATCTAGGTTGTTTCCAGGATCTGGCTATTACAAATAATGCTGCTATGAACATAGTTGAACAAATGCTTTTGTAGTATAATAGGACATCTCTTGGGTATATTCCCAGGAGTGGTATTGCTGGATTCTGGGTAGGTTGATCCCAAATTTCCTGAGAAACCACCACACTGACTTCCAAAGTGATTGCACAAGTTTGCATTCCCACAAGCAATGGATGAGTGTTCACTTTACTCCACATCCTCTCCAGCAAAGGCTATCATTGGTGTTTTTGATTTTAGCCATTCTGACAGGTGTAAGATGGTATATCAATGTTGTTTTGATTTGCATTTCCCTGATCGCTATGGAGGTTGAATATGACCTTAAGTGTCTTTTGGTCATTTAAACTTCTTCTGTTGAGAATTCTCTGTTCAGATCAGTACCCCATTTTTAATTGGGTTAATTGGTATTTTAAAGTCTAGTTTCTTGAGCTCTTTATATATTTTGGAGATCAGACCTTTGTCTGTTGCGGGGTTGGTGAAGATCTTCTCCCAATCAGTAGGTTGCCTTTTTATCTTATTGACAGTGTCCTCTGCTTTACAGAAGCTTCTCAGTTTTAGGAGGTCCCATTTATTCAGTGTTGCCCTTATTGTTTGTGCTACTCAGGTTTATACGGAGGAAATGGTTTCCTGTGCCTATATGTTGTAGACTCTTTCCCACTTTCTCTTCTATCAGGTTTAGTGTGTTCAGATTGATACTGAGATATTTAATCCATCTGGACTTGAGTGTATACAATGGAAGAAAGAAAGCATCTTCAACAAATGGTCATGGCAGAACTGGATGTCAACCTGTAGAAGAATGAAAATAGATCCATATCTATCACCATGCACAAAACTCAAGTCCAGATGTTTAACATTTTTTAACCCCGTGACTTTTAGGATGTGTATAGATGCCTTAAATCTTCCCCAGAGTACCACATCCTGGGTTGATGCAGAACCAGGTTTCTACATCTAAATGCATCTAAACATTTCAGAATTCTAGTCACCTATCCACTTTTGTTTCCATCATTTTAATAAATACTATGACTTTCATATTTGCTAAAAACATCTAATAGAGACTTTATATTTCTGTTTTTTTATTCTCTCATTCCTCAAACTGAACCCATCAACAAATCCTTTTTACTTTTATCTCAAATTCCTATATTCCTCATCATCTACATGACCAATAGCCAGATCCAGTCATCATATCTCAACAAGGTCATTTTGTACCCAGACTGAATCCTGAATTTGCTGTACTATGGCTATAGGAATTTCATAACTTTTTCATTATTCAATTATTTCCCCAAACAAAATGCAATACAGAGCCAGGTGTGCAGCCTTGAACCTGTAATCCCAATGTTTTGAGGCAGAAATAGAAAGATTCCAAGCCTCACTGGTCAGTCAGCTTAATTAAGCAGGAAGTTCCCATTTTAGAGAATGACCTTGTCTCAAAAACATTAGAGGGGTGTAATGGAGGAAAGCATGCAGTATTGACATATGGCCTGCACAGGTACATAATGCACACATACACTAATATATGTGCATAGGCACACACACATGTATATCTACAACACACATATGAAGTAATGTAGGTACTGGAATATTTTTCATGTTAAAATAAATCCTGTATAAAACATATTGATTATCTTGTCTCTACAGAAGAGGTAACTATGTGATATTAAACCTGTATGTGAGGTTTGCATGCTCTACAAGAAAGTACTAGGTTATAAAATAAAGCTCCCGTGCCAGAGGTTTCTTTAAAGCCTAAAGAATTGAAAGTAATTTTAACCATGAAGTATATTCCACATAAAAGATGTTCAGAGTGTAAATAAATAAAAAAAGATGTTCAAAGTGAAGAAGACATACAGCAAAATGAAAAGGAAAAAGACAGTTGATGAAGTACACTGTGAGCACAGTGAGTGTTCAACAACCATCTTTTATTTATGACCAAAAGGTTCTCCAATGGGATCAATGCAATGTCTGGTACTGACATTTGTTCACATTGTTTTAGCAGTTGACATAAATAAAGGAGACATCAAAAGAAATGTTTACATGGATTCTGTTGATCTGAGGAGGGTAGATGGACATCTCTTTAGAAAAATGAAAATACCATGGGTCATCCATCTCACAAATATGTGTCATTAATCAAGGTGAAGACAGTGAGAAGGAGCACAAATCAAACCAGACCCAAGGCAAAGTGGAAATGGTACTGGGCTGAGAGGTAAAGAATCTGAGTACAACAAATTAATCTCAGATTGACCTTCTGCAAGTCTTTGAGGGTCTGGGTGCTTTTGAGGTAGATGGACTATCTCAACCTCAAATTTCCTTGAATCTTTTCTCCCAAAATTTATAATTCTCATCTCATCATTGGGAACAGATGACATTGCACCAGTGGTAGATTAATAGTTATTTTCAAATATAGAAAAGGCACAACACTATCAGATGCTTGAGAGAAATAAACATTAGAGATGTCTTATCACAGCATATTCTGAGCCACTGACTGATTACCACTCAGAAGTTCACCCTTAAATCATTAGATGACTTTATGCTTCTGGAACTTATCAACAGTTATTTGCTTAAGTACAGATGTAAGTCAATTCTTCTTTTTACACAGTCTGAAATAAGACATGGAAAACTTGTTAGTAATCATAAGATATCTAACACACACACACACACACACACATATTTGTGAAGTTTGAGATTATTTTTAAATTGAATTTAAAAGAAAATAGAGATCAAAGTAAATAAAGATTGGCAATCAAAAATCTTACAAGGTTTTAAATAATAGATTGTTATAATTCAAAGCAAAATTTTATTTTTTTTTTGTTTTTTTTGTTTTTTGAGACAGGGTTTCCCTGTAGTTTCTAGAGCCTGTCCTGGAACTAGCTCTTGTAGACCAGGAACCAAGGGATTCTCTGCTCTCAGAATATGGGTTCAAATAATTATTTAGGCAGTACATTTAATCTCACAAATTATATATCAGATTACACCAAAGTTTTGCAGCTTTGCTTGAAGGTACCACTCCCTGAACAAAGGAGAAGTTGGTTGTTACTGGGAACATGCCAAAACTACTACTCTTTAAAGAAATAGTACAGAAGGAACTCCCATCATCAATGTTAAGCCCTTGGTAAGAGACTAAATAACTAAAGTTGTGATAATGCACATTGACCTAACAGCTCCTACACTCAAGGTTCTGTGATAACTGCTTAATGTTTCCCATTCCAGGGTACCGTCAAAGCAAATCTGAGAGTTAGATAGTATTGTCCTCCTTTTGCACTTTTAGAAACTGAAGTTATGAAAGATTGGATAATTTTCAATGGTAACAAAGGTAATATGGAGCCAAATGGAAAATAAAATCCATATCCTTCTGTTTTCAAAGCCAAAAGTAACTGTGTTTCAGTTACTTTAAGCTGCATTAATGACCCAAATATCAGTATTCAGAGAAGTTGTGCAATAGAAGCAAGTGGAAAGTGGTTATATAATAAAACGCTCTATTCATAAAGGAATTCTTGAAGCAAACATGATTTAAGATAACTAAAGAATGGAAACTCATTACCCCTGTCGTGGTGGAGCACAAGATTGCAACTTTTTATCACAGTGGAAGAAAGCAGTCATGTATAAACTCCAAATTACCTAGCAATCAAAGAAAATCATTTGAGGCATATTCTTATATTTAAGTACCTGTATAGATACATTGCTTCAAAATTTCAAATACTATCCCTTTTATATAAATGATATTGTTATACTCTGTAAAGGTAGGGAGATTTTAGAGTTCTCTTTTTTCCTGAGCCAGAGATGTTGTGTTGAACTCCTATCTCATGTAGGAGGGGTGTGTGTGTGTGTGTGTGTGTGTGTGTGTGTACAAACTGAAACTATATAATAATATATGATAGTTTACTTTAAATAGATAAATATTGTCAAAGTCCCCTGTTGATCTGGGAAGGTGAGTTTATTGTTTGTCGTTGTGAGGGAGATCACCATTTTTACATGAACTTGTTGAGATTGCAGAAGGTCACTGTAAAGTTTGAGTGGGTTTTGTTTGTGTGTGTGAGAGAGAGAGGGAGAGAGAGAAAGAGGGAGAGGGAGAGGGAGACAGAGAGAGAGAGAGAGAGAGAGAGAGAGAGACTGCAATCTGTCCTACAGAAATAAATTAGGATTATTATTGAATTTAGAAAGCTGAGTAAAATGTACAAACACTTTGCTACTTAGATACTCTCCCACTGCCTTCCAAATAAGTCTTGATGGAGAGTTTCATGAATGTCTTCAGAAGCTAATAATCAATATGATTATGGAAAAGATCAAGCCTGTTCTTCATTTTATCAGATTCACAAGGTACACAGATATGAACTTTACAAAAATAATACTTACTTCATCTATTTGAGGTTCAGAGCTTAAAGTTCTAGAACTATGTAGAATAAATAGGTAAATGAATAAATTTTATTTTCATAATATCATAACTAATAGATTGGGGGTTTGCAATAAACAAGTGTTACTGGTAACTTTTGGTAAAATCATGCAAATGTAGTAACTTGCATAGATATAGATGGCTTTCATTACAAAATCAATAAAATTGAGAATTATTATAGTTGGATATTTGCTTCTTTTTAAAAAATTAATTATTTTATACTTTACTAATTATTAATCTTAGCAAAATATCAAGAACATTGATGAATAGTTTTGTGCAATGTTACTAAAAATCTTTATGGTCATAGAAGTCTCATTAAATTCTGCTCCATGATGTCAATAATTGTTAGTACCAACTCAAGTTTTTGTGATTTTTAAATAATTATGATTCTCACATTCTCATATAAAAAGGCATTTCATTAAACAAGAATCTGTGAAAAAGACCCTTCTGTGGGAAAGCACTTAATTCACTACATTTAAATCTAGCCATAAAACTAGTAAAAATCATTTACTTTACTAATGAATTGGTACATAGGGAGAACTGTCATATTTTAATAAATCACTAAATATACAGTTCAATTCAAATGGATTGAATAGCCCTCCATTAATCTCCATCCTTAACCATTAAAAGGTTAATGTGGTAAGATCAAAGACATACTTCAGCACAGCAGAGGAAAAGAAAATGGAATTAGTCATTCACACTACCTACTTCAGCTCTGTAAGTGTCAATGAGAGACTGGTATTTGAGCTAATCTTAGAGGAGATAAATGGTGTTTCTAAATGGGAGAATAGACTCTGAAGTTGTTGGAGGCATAAGGAGGGAAAAGCTCAATGCAATGAGATGAAGCTCAACCTGGTAAGAATTTACTCTTATCCCTCTTTCCTCTCAATTTTCTTGCGAAAATTTTTTTCTCCTATTTTCTCAGCCTACAAAGGGTACTCTGAATAAATAATTGTTTTCAATCTCTAATGCTGTCAGCTATCTCTAAGGACAGCTGAAAATTATGTCAAAGACTGAATGAGTTGGGTGGCTGGGTTAATTTGGTTTAGTTAATAATGAAGACTTGTTCATGTGCTAGAAAATGCCACTTAGAGAATTTCCTGTTTACTGCATTTATACTTCACTGTTCAGGAATTTAGGTTGTTTACCAAATGCTAAAATCACTCTGTTCTACATGAGTTCACATATTGTGTTTCATGTTACAAACACATATATTTTATGTTGTTTTACTTCTTATGAAACTCTTTTTTTAAATGCTGTTGTTGTACACTCCCCCTTTTTTGTATAGCATCACTCTTTTCCCTTTGAAGGTAAATGTTCATATAAAGTTAAAATCCCTTAACTTTTAAAAATACCAATAATATTCCAAAAAGAACAAAGAAGCCACATACAGTTGACCTAAAATTCTCGTGCTACATACTATGTTCATTTTGTTGTCTAGGTGTTTAGGTTTTACTTTTCTAAAGGGATAAGTCTTACCTGTCATGTATCCAATACGTCTGTGTGTGTATGTATGTATATAAGAGAAACATATATGACCTGTATAAGAATGAACTTGAAGTGTGTTGTATCTTCAGATTCTACATCAGTGGTTATCTTGAATGAGCTACTTTTATTTTGCTTTGCCAGAAGCAAGGCATATAGATATTATTCATCAGTTCCTCGGCCTCAACAGTCCTCCCCAGAGCATGATCTCTGTAAGATGAGGATGGAAACAGCCTTGGGAAAGTCTCAGTATGACCTCTCAATGGCTAGCGCCTGCCACTGGTTGTACACATGAAACCTCTTTTCTACTGTAAGATTCCCCTTAGTGTTTAGGTCTTTCTCTATTAGATGGTGGAAGGCATTCTGTCCATCTGAATCTCTGAAAACGTAGGGGAGGACACAAGCTAGGACGTTGGTTAGCAGGTCCACGCACTGATCACTACAGCTCCTTTCTCCTTCCACTTGTTCCAGGCAAGACAACAATGAAATGATACTTTGGGTCTTTCTCTGTCAGAAAAAAATGGGAGAAAATGGACACTGCAGTCACAGTCACGTGTGCACATGTAGACCCTGAGTGTTGTTATATCTGAATACTCATGTTTGCTGTCTGAACAAAGTGCTGTATTGGGCAGTCTGTGGTAGCCAGGGCCCTGGAACAACATTAACAACAGCATTTACTGGAAGTCAGGAAGTTGCCCATTCTTTGCTTCCTTGTGTCATTAAACGTAAAGGAATGCTTCACATAAATCTCTGCATATTTCCTCTGAGTCTAGTGTTCAACAGTGTTATCTACTTCTATTACTTAACTAATAAGTAACTTGCAAAAATCTAAGGAAACTAAGGTATGACCAACATTTTGACATTCAGTCATGACAATGTCATTTACAAAGTTAACTCTTGAAAACTAAGCAGCTGATTTTTTCATTTGTAAAAATTTTATAATGTTTTAAGTAAATTTAGAGTTTTGTGATAGGCTATATTAATAGCCAATCTGAGACACATAATATTATGTATTTTAGAACACCTGACAGGTATTATGTAAAAGTCAGTCATTTGAAAACTTGTTATGGGAAAAATGCCATTTTTTAGAAGTATGGAAATTTAGTTGAGAAATATTACAACTAAAAGCATATATATATATATATGTGTGTGTGTGTGTGTGTGTGTGTGTGTGTGTGTGTGTGTCTGTGTGTGTGTGTCTGTGTGTGTGTGTGTATTAGAGCTGTCTTTTTTAAGTGTATTATTGGATTTGTATTTTTCACAACTTGCTGACAAACTAGGAGAGTAGGAAAAAGTCGTTAGCAGGGTGTGCACTCATTCATACATGTCAAGAGTTTAATGGCCGCAGGGAGTGTGCTTCCATCCCAGAAAAGCAGTTGTACTCCTTTATGTCCTTAACTGGATGTTTCTTGTATGTCAATAACATAAAGAAAAACAGTAACTGGAAATACTTCATTTCTATCCCAACCATGAGAATTTTTTTTTTATTTTTTATTTTTTTTAAAAAATTTCCATCTCCTTCCCTCCTCCTCCCCCCTCCCTTCCCTCCTCCTCCCCCTTCCCTCCCCTCCTTCTCCCCCTTCCCTCCCCTCCCCTCCACCCATACCTCCCCTCCCTCCCTCTCAAGGCCAAGGAGCCATCAGGGTTCCCCACTCTATGCTAAGACCAAGGTCCTCCCAACTCCCCCCAGGTCCAGGAAGGTGATCGACCAAGCTGAGAAGGCTCCCACAGAGCCCGTCCATGAAGAACAATCAGAGCCCAGAGCCATTGTCCTTTGCTTCTCAGTCAGCCCCCGCTGTTGGCCACACTCAGAGAGACGGGTTTGGTCGCATGATCCATCAGTCCCCTTCCAACTGGAGTTGGTGATCTCCCATTAGTTCTGTCCCACCGTCTCCATGAGTGAACGCACCCCTCTCGTTCCTGACTTTCTCCCTCATGTTCTCGCTCCTTCTGCTCCTCATCAGGACCTTGGGAGCTCAGTCCAGTGCTCCAATGTGGGGCTCAGTCACCTTCCCCATCTGTCGCCAGCTGGAGTAAAGAAACTTCTAGAAAGGAAACCACTGAAAGCCACCAAAGTAAGTATGCTCTATTTGCATAGAACCTCAAAGGAGGGAGTGATTCAAGCCTATTTAAGCTCCTCCAGCCTTTGTAAGATCATCAAATGAGTTGTAAGTATCTTTGTATAAATAATACAATCAAAGCATGCTGACTTCACTTCAATTATGTTCATTTCTCAACAACATAATTGGTATCACATTTAATTTTAATAATCTTCTGAAACTATGATTTCTTTTGTGCTCCTAATTGTGGTGGGGTTATTTAGCAGACAAACGTTATTGTCATCTTTTATTTTTCCTTAAACAAAAAAGTACTCAGTTTCAGTTTGCTTGTGACAGAGAATAGAATACCAACTAACTATTACTTATTCTTTGAAAAGTTCTATTAGGGAGTTCACATAAAAGCATATTTTAACGGCAATAAAGAAACCATGATAACCAGTTATCTGAGTTATCAGAGTCAGTGTAGGCTAGTATGTGATCTTAATCAAAGATATATATCTAGATAAGAACGCTGTAAGTTGTTTTCCCTAGCATCTTATTGGCTGACTTTCAGTTACAGCATCTAAAATGATTCTTGGATTGTCATTTTTGGCACTGAAGATGTCTTGATTTAACATCTGTTTTTGTTTTGTTTTTCCCCTTATTTTTAAGCTTTACACAGTGAAACTGAGTCTCAAAGTACAAAGAAAATCAAAACCAAAAAGGAATTAAAAGAAAGGAACAAGTTGAGGATATTTTTTAGCTGTAAGATGAAATGTATATTTCCCAATAAGAATGAAATGCCTCCATTTATTTACAAAACTGACTACAGCTGTGTAACTACTGTAATAAATATATGAGTATGGGTATATACATATAAAATATATAATATCATTCGTATTATATATTATATTATGTATATAATATTTCACATTTTATATTATAGTATGTATAATATTAAAGTATAAGTATATTATAGTGTGTAATATATATGTAGTGATGTGGCAAGGAGGCCTGCTTTTCATCCTGCCTGGCTCCTGCATAGCTAGCTTTACACCCAAAATAACAACACACAAATTGTATTCATTTAAACACTGCCTGGCTGCATTAGCTCTAGACTCTTACTGGCTAACTCTCACATCTTGATTAACCCATTTTTATTAATGTGTATAACACCACAAGGTAGTGGCTTACAGGGAAGATTCTGACCTATGTCCATCTTGGGCCAGAGCTTCATGGTGACTGCCTCACTGCCTTCTATCCAGCATTCTGTTCTATTTACTCTGCCTACCTAATTTTCTGTCCTATCAAAGGGCCAAGGCAGTTTCTTCATCAACCCATGAAAGTAACATATAGACAGAAGACTCCCCTACATCATATATATATATGTGTGTGTGTGTGTGTGTGTGTGTGTGTATATATATATATATATATATATATATATAATACTTGCATATAAAACTGGTCAGTTGGCAAAGTGCCTGGCATGCAAGCACAAAGACAGGGTTTGACCCCAGTTAGGTGTGGTAGTATGCACTTGGAATCTCAGTGTTGAATTTTCAGAGACAGGCACCACTCCAGTCATCTAGGGAGTGCCCCGGAGACTTCCAAGATTTTCTAGGATGAATAGTAATAGGCAAATTTACAATGGCTATGTTGTTCAATTAAAAACTATAAATTACACAATATGATTACAATTACTAAGAGATAGGAAGACACAGAAGCAGGAATAAGGAATGGTCCCTCTCAGAGGCAAAATTTCCATATGTCATCATTCCATTAGGTAGCAATAATATCTGGCCAGAAGTCCAGATGATTCTGAGAGCAATTTCAGTTGTCTGTGGAGAGGAAAGATGTTTGTCTTTAAGACACAAAGGATTATGACAGCCACTAGTGCCTTCCCAGCGATTGCCATTCACATATGATGACTGTGTTTGTTGAAGTATCCTTCCTGCTTTTTCTGTCCTTGGTGATAAAGGGAACATCAACCAGTTCCTGAATAGAGCTGGGGAGATGGCTGACCCCACCACATCAGTGGAGTGAGTACAAGCCATAGATGTTATAAAGAGAAAGCATCTTTGCAAGGTAGTATGGTGAAAACAAGCCTGGGTGACAGATACAAAGAATCCTCCCTGATTGACGGTGATATAGTTGACATCAGTCCCTCACTTCTTGTTATCACTGAGTTTAGCATGACTGTCAACCAATATTAATTCCTTAACAGAAATACTGATGTGGTTGTCTGCCATGTTTTAACTGCAGTGCAATTCTAAGGTTGATAGTTTAAAAGCTTTTGTGCCTCTGTAAATGTCTGTTTCCCAATGGTCAATTAATTCCTAAATGATCTGATTAATGGCTCTATGTTGTCATATCTGTACTTATTTCCAGGAGAATTGCCTTTCAAAAGTAGTATAAAAAGAGCATGAAGTACATATAACTCCCATTAATACTGTGCAAATGAGATACCACCCATGTTAATAGTGATCCAATAGAAGAACGTGAGTTTGCGGATTTTCTCTTATAATGTTGAGGAACGTGTATTCTGTAACATTTACCCCTCTACTAACTCTTCAACTGATGGTACTTTATGTTCTCTCTAGCTGACCCTGGCTGGTCAGAATTCTTAGCCAGCCACTCAATACTGTCTCTTCCCTATGTTTCACGTTCTATAAGAAGTGGAAAAGAGATAGAGACTTCAAATGTTAGGGTACCTCCATATTTGTCTTACTTAACACAACTTTCTATCCCTGTAGTGATATCAAGATAGTATCTCCCACTGATGTGTATTATTTAAGCTAATTACCAAAATGAAGCCATATTTATCAAGTTTACTGAGGACAAGGTAATGTTTGTTGTGTTAGCCATTGGTCCCACTCTATTATGTGGGCATAGAAAAACAAATCGAATTCCTATGTACATAGCAATCCATTACATATTTTCAAATTTTTATCAAGTATGAGCATCACTCAATTTCCCTAGCTTTTGACTTTCTGTTATTTGTGCTGTTATATGAAATGGAATTTTTATGTCAGCTTCAAAACAGATTGATCGTTATGAAAATAATGTAAGGCATACTCTATCTAATCATAGGTTCTGCTAAAATGTATCATCCAAAATATAAAACAAAATTGCTGAACAATAGTGCCTATTCAACCAAGGTATGCTACAATCTCATGTTGAGTCTGTTCAACTATATGTGGATGTGAATTCCTTTGCACATTCCACAAGGAGTGCTACAATTGTGTCATAAGGTAGATTTATATTTAGCTTAATTGAAGAATTTCTATATTCATTTCCAGAGTGACTCGACCATTTTCCATTCCCAACAATAGAGAATGAGGGTTCCTCTTTCCCCACTATCACTCAGACATTAGTTATCAGTTGTTTTGGGACCTTAGCCCTCGTAACTGAGCTGAGATAAACTCTCAAATTGTAGTTTGTATTTACCTAGTTGCTAATAATGACAAACATTTTGAGTTATTTCTTAGCCATTTTTATTGGGCATTCTGTTATATACCTATTATATTTTTTAATTGAGTCATTTGTTATCTTGAACTTGTTTTCTTTTCCTTTTTTAGTTCTTTGCACATTATTGATATTAATTCATTGTCAGATGTGTGGCTAGCAAAGATTCTTTCCTATTCTGTGCATTTTTCTTCAATTTCTTCATTGTTTCCAAAACTTCACAGAGAAAATTTTTAGTTTTTTGAGGTCCCAGTTGTCAAATTTTGGACTTAATTCCATGGTGAGTGAAGTTCTGTGTACGAAGTCTTTCCTACCGCTGAATCTTCTTTTTTATTGTTGTTGATAATATTGTTTCAAACAATATAATCTGATCACCATTTTCCCTCTACAAACTCTTCCTATATGCTCCCTACTTCCCAACATGCCTAACTCCATGCTCTCCTGCTCTCTCTTTTTAGAAAACAAACAAGTAAATATCATAATATAAAAATGTAGGAAATACACATGCAAAAAATACACCTATAAGATATAAGGTACTACTGGTGTTTTCTTCATAGCCACCCTGTTCATGACAGCCAGTAAATAGAAACAGCCTAAATGTCTTTCAACAGATGAATAGATAATGAAAGTGTAATACATAGAAACAATGGAATACTATCCAGCTGTAAAGAAAAAATAAAATCATGATTGCAGATAAATGGATTGACATGGAAAAGTTTATGCTAATTGAGGTGACCCAAACCCTAAATGACAACAAATTTCATGTGTTCTCGCTCATATGTGGTTCCATATATTTTAATTTTGCAGATGTGAATATACAACATGACATAACCACATGAAACAGGAAATTACAAACAGATCATCCATTGAGGGAGCACTTCCGAGTATAACAAATATAGGTGATATGAAGGAGGAAATGGAATAAGAGGGCATACATAAGATGCTAGTACCAATAAAACTGCCATACAGAAACCCTCTATTCTATCTAGAGGTTATTATTAAAATAATCCTATTTTTAAAGAGACAAAAGGAATGCCAGCCAGTGCCTTATTAAAGTCATAAATAAAAGTACATTGTAAAATTAATAATAATAATAAAAGATTTTAGTAAATATAAACATTATACATTATACATGTGACAAATTTATTTTTTCCTCCAACTCTCTGCAATCTCCTCTCTCACATCACCATTTACACGTTCAAGTCCCCTTTCCTACCAATTCCTTCTACTATCTGCACCTATTATTTGCCACAGCAATAACCTATTCATGGAAAACAATGTAGTCTTTAATAACCCTCATACTTCACTAGATAATTTTACTAACCCACTGAGTGATTAGTGCTTTCCATACATGCATGAATGAGTGTGAGACTGTGTAGTCGAGCATGGTCAAACTACCTCAGACACACTGCTAAATACAACTCTCTATCCTCTCATCAAAACACATTGTATCATGTAGAAATTATCAAAGAATGTTTTAAATTATTTTGAAAAGAATTTGTGAAGTGGTGATAAGTGATAAAGCTGAGAAGGAAGATAGCAACATGACAGCAACAGCCCCTATCCTAAGACGGTAACTACTCCCATTTGAAGTAAGGAAAGAGCTGGGCAAACTACAGCAGAAGTCTAACAAAAAGGTCAGTCTATTAGGAATTGTGGCTGGCAGATCTCATGGCCTCTAGTAAATTGCCACACACAAGCTATCAAAAAGGAAGTATGGGCCACTTGTGGTGTTTGTGCCAAGGGAAGTTCTGATACCATACTAACTTATTTTTCTTACCTTAGTTTCTATTTGAATTTACTGACAGTTGACTGATATTTGGATTATGTAGAGCCTAATATACTTCAGCATTGACTTTCAACACTTTCAGATATAATGAAGGCATAGTTATACTACTATTATGGCATCACTGTATGTAACGACTGGTCCTTATGTAATTCAGTTAATTATAATGAAAAAAACTAATGAATCCAAATTCTTTTCCAGATTCTGTGTGTCAAGGTAAGTTTTCTTCTTTTAGTTCTATACCAGTGGTTGATAATAGAATTACTGTCTATATTTTATAAATAAATGATGCATAATGGAAAATATAGTCATTTGTTAATGGCATGAAGTTAAACAGCTAAAGGAGAGTGATTATCTTCTTTTGCATGAACATTCTTTTCTGACATTTGCTGGGCAGAGGTGGCCTCTATTACCGATTTTCCATCTTCGTTACCAGTGGAGATGATCCCAACACAGCTGCATATTCTGGACAGTGAAGTAGAATTCTTGTACTGTAAACAGGTAGTTGGTGGTCTCCTGACAAAATTCACTTGGTGACATTTTAGTTGTTCCTGCTCTGGGATCAAAAGTGGTATCCAACAAAGCCATGGCAGGAGTCAGGCAGTTCTCTGAAAATATATACCAAGAAACAACAAAAACAGAAGGGGAGGAGCTCTTTGGTACTCCTGTACAAAATGAGTATTAGCAACCTCTGTGAGACTTCTTGAAAATAATTGTGCTATTCATTGCTTTAGGTTTTAAAATTAATCTAATATTTATATAGGCAGTATCTATTATATATTTATATGCATGAACATTTGACTAACAGCTTATAGATGAGATCAAATTCTTCCATTCCACCCATCTTTGAGAGATGGCTCCTTTGTCACTTCCTGTGATTATGAGTATTTACTATGAGTTCTCTGAATTCTGAAACGCAGCACAAGTGATGATGTGCCTAGTGATCTCTCAGGTCAGCTTCCTCAAGGGAATATTTGCCCTTGGTGAAGACAGATGGTATTTAGAAAATCAGATGACCCTGAGACTATCACCCTGGCAGAGCCTGAGACCTAGAAGCTATGATGCCAGGTGGGCAAAAATAAACCACAGGTAAAAGTAAACTCATTGTGGAACCAGGGACTGAAGATTACATCTTTGCTAAACCATAATAGCCAAGAGAATCTGGTATAGTATGAATTATAGTCAACCTGCTCAGACAACGTTTTCAACATTCCTGGACCAGGAAAGCTATTATTGCCTCTCAGTTTTGGCAATAGAAAACAACAATATATATAATAATATATATAATATATATATTAAAATTATCATAAAATTATGTTTACTTGAAATTTATAACAGGAATTCTCTATAATAATTAGTAGAACAAAGCCCAAAAGTGCAATTTGACCAGAACAAAAATGAACATTTTCCAAATAGAAGCCCTCCCTGCCATTGAAATTTAATTTTAGGATAAGTGGACTAATATCCATCATTTAATGGTTTTTGATTTTTAAAAAAGGAGAGGTGTTAATTGTATGGTGTTATTGAAAATAGTAATTGTTCAGAAGATTGAAGAAAATATAACAGAAGATTTTCTATAATCTAGATTGGCAATATAGTAAAAAAAATCATAGAAAACAGTTTCCAGAGGAACTTAGAACATAAGAGGAATCCCCATTTGTATAACAGTCATGATAGAGTAGTTATAATAACAAATATTTCAAAGATACAGTATTCATGAGCATAATCTTGTAGACCTGGAAGTGCTTAAATATTTTTTTGTATTTGCCACAGAATCATTTTTGAACCTATTTTGTGTTAGATAATAGATAGAATGCATGAAGTTACTTTTTCTTCAAGAACTCCATAAAAATAATAAAAGCTTTACTAAAGTACTGTAAACTAATAAAGGCGATGCAGCTGGACAGAAAATAAGAACAATAAAGTGTGAAGGACTGAAAAATAAAACATAAAACAAACTTAGATAGAAATCAGAGGCAAGCTGATCTACAGTACTGACTCCCTGGAAGAACTGGAGTAGTAGGTACATTTCCAACATCCCATCTTGACAGGAATGTAGAAATAGGCACTGATCAAATTTAACTACCTTGTCTCCACGCCTACATAGAGGCCAATCCTTACTTTGTAATAAAGTTTGGTATTTTCTATCTACAGAGAGAACAGTTATATGATTTCATGGTTTGGAGACAGGTTCATTGCCAAGACACCATACCAAGAGGCAGATGACATTGCACTTTGAGAACCTTGCTCAATCCCATCCCCTCACACAGCATGTAAATAAGACCATTACTTCTCTTCCTTCTAGAGAAAAATTGGAACATATTCCTACAACAAAACTGACTGATTCTAGAAACTAAGCCTCTAGAGGAACAGGTCATATCAGTCAGTGTTGTGTTGCTGCAACAAGTAGCTGCTCCGACCAATTTGTCAGGATGATGGGTTCGTTTGGAGCCATGGTTCTGGAGGCTTCAGTCCTCGATCATTTGGTCCGATTGATTTTGGAACTATGGTGAGGTAGTCTAGCCTAGGCAAATCATATAACAAAGGAAACTGCTATGTTGACAGTAACCAGAAAGTCAAGGAATATAGGAAAGGGTCAATATCTAAAACATAAAGAGAATGAAAAGGAAATACACACATTATACCCAGCCATGGAGCTGACTTCTCAGTGCCCTCCATTCCAATCTCTTGTATACTTGAGACAAAGAATTGTGCCAGGAAAAATATGGTTATGAATAGAAATAGAGATAATTTAAGAAATGAAAAATATTCATCAGTATGGCTATAGGATAGAAGCTTCATCTGGCGATGGATGGAGATAGAGGCAGAGACCCACATTGGAGCGCTGGATTGCGCTCCCAAGGCCCAAATGAGGAGCTGAAGGAGGGAGAACATGAGCAAGGAAGTCAGGACTGCAAGGGATTCGCCCACCCACTGAGACTGTGGGGCTGATCTAATGAGAGCTCACCAAGGCCAGCTCGACTGGGACTGAAAAAGCATGGGATCAAACAGGACTCTCTGAATGTGGACAATGAGGGCTGACTGAGAAGCCAAGGACAATGGCACTGGGTTTTGATCCTACTGCGTGTACTGGCTTTGAGGGAGCCTAGTCTGTTTAGATGCTCACCTTCCTGGACCTGGATGAAGGGGGGAGGTCCTTGGACTTCCCACAGGGCAGGGAACCCTGACTGCTCTTTGGACTGGAGAGGGATGGGGAGGGGAGTGGGGAAGGGAGAGAGGAGGGAAATGGGAGGCAGAAATTTTTAATAATAAAAAAAAAGAAAAAAAGAAGAAATGAAATGAAAAATATTATCAAGAATGGAGAGAGACTGGTGAATGAGAGGAAATCCTCAAAATTTTGAGCATTGATATCTATAGACCTCTATACTGCTCTTGCCTTTTCCACATTTGTATGTGGTGAGCATTCCTTGTGCGTGTTGTGGTCCTTAGAGGAAACCCAGGTGGAATAGGGCTTCCAATCTTCCTCTGTAAACTTACCAGAGTGTGCTCAGTTTGTTCTGTATGAGGCCCTGATGGAGAAGGGTTTCCTTCCTTACTGATTTCTTATGTCCATTTTTTTGTTTCAGTCTCCAGTTCGCGTTGTCTGGGCTCTACACACAGGAAAACACTATTTTCACTGTCTTATAGCAGGGACAAATACTTCACAGATATATTTCATTATGCAGGAGCTAATGTGATTTTTCTTTCTGTTTGTTTCAGAAAGCTTTTCACTGAAGGGAAAATGTTTGTGATCACAATTTTTAAGAAATGAAAATTTATTTTCTAAATATAATATGCTAAATATTTACTTTATTTATAAGAAAAAATGCTTGTTGTCTAGGACACTAAAAGCACAAGGCAAATGAAAATATTGCAATTATGTTTTCATTCAGCATCCAGTAACATTTTAGGGTTGTTTTTTAAATGAAAAGGATAGAGGGCTGCTTTTATGTTAGTTAAAGTAAACAATTAATCATGTGATTTCACAGAAAGCCTTGCTTTTACAACTTGTGGTCAGGTCATGTTGTGATGATTCATATTTCATCAATGAAGAAGCTGTAAAAAATAAGCACTCAAAATCAAGGAAATATTCTGTCCCAGGGCAAAAGACTTTACCCAGAATATCAAAACAGACATAAAACTCATATAAGTAAACTTATTACTTGGTGTCATAAACTATTCTAAGCAGTTCCCTGGTTCTTCCTGTGCACTGATGGTGGGGAAAGCTCGGATGTTGATGACCTTTGCAAATGCCCTGAGCTTGTAGCTGCACACCAGACAGATCTCAGGCCCACTATGAAAAAAAAAAAAAAACTTTTAGGCTATTTTTAAAAGAGCAGTTCAGTGCTGGAGAGATGGCTCAGTGGTTGAGTGTTCTTGGTGTTATTCCCAAGACTATTTCCCAGTGCCTGAGTCAATGTCTCACAATTGCCTCTACTCCTGGGAATATGACGCCCTCTCCTGACCTCCCAGCCATGCACAGACACATGGTGGACACTCACAAACATAAAAACATATACGTGAATAGAAATAAAAGTTTTAAGAACTGGATAGTACAGGAGCAGCTTGTTATTATCATCATTCTACATTATCAGCCAAAGAAACCAAAATGACTAGTGTGGGTCATTGAGAATTTGTGAGTCATTGAGAATTTGGAATAACAGAAGTACAATATTGAGGCAGAAACAGCATAAAGCACTTGTTGTTCATAAATGCATACGCTCGTATTTCATTGATTTTATGTCCCCCACAGAACACATAAGCACCTTCCATAGCTCTTTGTCAGCTAGATTAATTTTTGTTTTAAATCCCAGTGCTGTTTCTCCTCATTTCAAAATGCTTGCATTTTCTCTTACATATCCTCCTGGGAGAGATATGATGAATTTCTCTTTTTCCAATAGTGTTTCTTTGGCATTATACTTAGGGGAAGCGATTTTTCCTGTTGATTTCTTTGATTCTCATTCTTCACATTCCTCATGCAGTCCTTTTGTGTTTGCATTTTTCCTTTTCAATTACACAGAACTTGGTGATATTACAGAACCACAGGAACCCCTTCCTCTGCTACCTCATTTTCAATTATTTTGATTTAATCTCAAAATAAAAAATGTAGTTTTCTCACTGAAGAAATTTCTCATTTTATTATTAGTGTTGAGAAGTGTTCTGGGCTGCTGAACATATTTACATGTAGTTAATGCTGAGGGTGGCTGTTCTACATGTCTCATTTTTCTTCCTGTGGTATCTCATTACTCTCTAGCATCTTAAGTCTTTCCAGTTCAGGATGTGACTGGAGAACATTTCAGGTTTTATCTGCAGGTTTGTCCCCTAACGAAGGAGTAGCAGTTGATGAATGAGGCAACAAAGGGTCTGTCAGGCAAAGCCTTGCTTTACACAGGCATGAATATCAGTTAAAACCCCCTCCCTGTTCTTCCAAGAGGGGGGATTGTCATCCTGACATTTGGTATGAGAAATCATGTGAACAGACCTGGGTCTTCTTCCATGGTTCTACATGGCAGAGCTCAGAGTGGCTGGGCAGTTCTGGTACAAAGTTTGTGGAGAGAGAAACAGGGCAGTCTATGTGCCTTTAGAGGATCCTAAGATGCGAAATAAGACAAAGTCTACATAACAAGGGACAAATTCGATGTGTAACCTTGTCTATTTCTAAAATGACATTAATATTCATAAGAAAAAATAGCAATGTAAAGACCAGGATTTTGTCTATTTTTCTCTAGTCTTTCTCTTTCCTTTCCTTTCCTTTCCTTTCCTTTCCTTTCCTTTCCTTTCCTTTCCTTTCCTTTCCTTTCCTTTCCTTTCCTTTCCCTTCCTTTCCTTCCTTCCTTTTTTTTCTTTCTTTCCTTCTTTCTTTCATTTTTTTTTGCTTTTCATTTCTGTTTATTTCGAGACAGGGTTTTTCTGTAGCATTGGAGCCTGTCCTGGAACTAGCTCTTGTAGACCAGGCTGGCCTCAAACTACCAGAGATCCGCCTGTCTCTACCTCCCGAGTGCTGGGATAAAAGGCTTGTGCCACCGCTATCCAGATCTTTTCTATTCTGTCAATAAAATCAAATGTTTCAATGAAATCTTAGCCTTAACTAAACTTATAAAAAATGAGAATAAGAAAAAAAGGATATGCAGGTATTTTTAGATTTGTATTTTATTGGATTAGTTCTTTGGAAATTCCATACACTCTATATTGTTGTCTGTTTTTGCTTACATCAGTCCCTTCCTATCTCCCCCTCTCACCCTTGCCAGCCATATAGTGACCTTCCTATAGCCACTTTCTCTATTTTTGTGTATTTTTCTTTTGTTTTGTGACCCAATGTCTTTAACCAGGACCATTTGTGTGACTAAATGTTAGAAACTATTCATTGGCACCTGGTGGGCTCACCAGTGGGTACACAGTTGAAGACAATGGCTAACTCCTGCCACCCCATACAACTCTGTCCATAGCTGTTACTTCAACATCATGGAATAGCACCTCATTATCACTTCCTGACCCATGATGGACTGCTGTCAGGCCTTATCTTGTGCAGGTTCAGTGCGAGCAGCTCTGTTTACTCTGAGATCATGTGTGCATGCCCTAAAAACAGCATTTCACAGCCCCTTTCCTTGTCATCTGGCTTTGTGGTCTGTCAGAACCTTCTTCTGTGATGTTCCCTGAGCCTTGCACAGGGTAGACTCAATGTCCTCTTTATAGCTAGGCACTCACTTGCACTTATTCTCTTCTCGTTGAGCAGCCTTAAGTCTCTGCATTCACCTCTGCATACAATAAAAGAGAAGCCTCTTTGTCCAAAGATGAGAGGAGCATTTGTCTAGAGGCTTAAACATACAAATCTAAAATGGAGTTTGTTTCCATGCCAGAATAACTAATTAAAAGTTGCATGTTTCAGTTTTAAAACTCCTCATGAATGTAAAATTACCACCTTTCACATCAGACAGAATATTAAGACCCTGATGACCACACGAGAAGTAGAAAGCTGGTGTCCCATGACTGGGGAGAGTAGAGTACGGGCTCTGTCTTCAAACACTGGATGGCCATAAAGTGCCAACGTGAAGCACTTAGAGGGACATTAGTATGCTATTAAAATAGTAAGAAAAACAGAAATTGATGACTGACTCTGCCATTTAGCACCACTCAAATACTATTTTCTTTCTAATAAAGCAGGGAAATGTACATCCTCTTAATGAGATTTTTTAAAATTTATTTGGCCACTATTTGACTCTCATGGAAACATTACTAATATGCAGAGCTGGAATTGCATGGGAGTCTGTTAGTGAGATGTGTGAGTCACCAGGGGAATTTTCATCTGTCTACTGACAATCCTGTTTAGCCTGAAATTCAGTAAAGCACTAAATTAGTTATTATCGGAGATGTGCTTCTGGTTAACCCTGTGTGTGTGATACAATTCTCACAGTAAATATATACTTTTTGAAAGTGTCTTTCTTTGAATCCTATCTCCCACATGACAGGACAAGGAAGTACATATTCATGGAAAGAGTGTAACCACAAAAATCAGGATCTCCTGATATCATCCCTTTTTTGGGTTACTCGGTATTTGTGGTCCATCAGACAAACCAAATAACCTCCTTTAACAATAAATACCATCTATTTTGTAATGTTCTTGGAAAGACATTACTTCATGTATATAAATTACCAAGTAAAGGTAATTTATTAAGAAAAATGCTGGTATTTTTACTATCCTTGTTTTCAGATAATGTTAGTATCTCATCCAGTTTTACCCTGATGATATTTTTAGGTCTAGCTAGTTTCAGAAACAGATCCTACCACCAGAGCATCTTCAGACAAACCACAAAAGCCAAGTTAAGTTGTAGCAGAAGTTATAATAGGTCTTAATAATAAAAGCCTGGAGTCAGACATAGGGGAAAATGCTGAGAGATCATAGAGACGAAGGAGTCAAACCACACGCTTCTTACCTACTCAACTTCCCAGCCAAAAATACTGAGTTGTTGTTTCCTCCCACATTATCACTTCTCTCTGCCCAGCAATATCCCTTTCCTGTCCATCTGTACAGACCTCCAGACTTCTATGGTGTGATGGAAAAGTCCTTTGTTAAATGTTTTTTATGAACATGATTTTTTTATGAAATTCTGAGGCCTTCAACACATTTCCAATCAATCATTGATCAATTTCTGCATTACTTTGTACTAGAAGACCTGGCAGGCTCTTATGGAATCACATGTGTGTTATGTATATGGGATGATACCTATTTCTGATTTATCTTGTACCTGAATAAATAATAAAGTCAATTCTATATCTTGTGGTGTACATTCATAAGTTTCAATATGCAACACAACTCTTTCTGCATATTGCAAATTTAACAAATTTATAACTATATTGACAGGTTCTTTAAAAATCTCTTAGTGCCATGAGAATAGCATATAATTCTGATGTTTGAACCGAATCATAAGGATTTGGTTCCACTCTACTCACATTTTTTGATTTGTAACCTGACTTTCCTGATTTAATTGTATCAGTATAGAATGTAGGGGCTCCAATTACTGGTGTATCCTGTAAAATGCAAGGAAGAATCCAATTAGTTCTCTTTATAAGTCAAATTCTCTCACTTTTGGTATAGTTGTTGTTAATCTCTCCCCCTAAAAATTACTACAAGCTCTTTGCAAAGCATCACTTTCTTCCTATAATTATCCAAGTTCATCATTAGTTAAAAGGTACAATAATTTCTGCTGGATCTAATCCCACAAATTGACAAAGTCTCAATTTTTCTTTTAAAATTAACTCAGAGACCTTTTCACATAAGTTTTTAATTCTTCATTCAATTTATGTGGTTAAAAAAGATCCATTCTAAGATAACATCTTCCCTTTGCATTAAAATTTCTATAGGGGAATATTTGGAGGGTAATATGACCAGAGTACAGTTAAGATTCAGATCCAATCAATCCACATGGACCTTATGTAATTTCTCTTCAGTCAAAGTCAATACTCTCTTAACTTCAGCTGATAATTCCTTGGGACTGTTTAAGTCGTTTTCACTATCTAAGGTGTTGTTTAAATTAATCAGTTGATCATGTTTTATCCCAAAAGTGGGTCATAGATTGGAAATGTTTCTTAGCAATCTTTGAATGTCATTAAGAGTCTGAAATTGATCTCTTATAATTATAGCACCTTTTGGGGTCTAATTTTCTGTCAACCTATTTTAATAGCCTAAATAATTAATAGAATCTCCTCTTTAGTTTTTTAGGAGCAATTTGTAATCGCCAACAATGCAAATTTTTCTTTACTTCTTCAAACATTCTTTTTAACAGATCTACATTTGAATCAGCTAGAAAGAATCATCCATGTCATGATAAAGTATAGATTGAAGAAATTTGCTTATGTATTATTTTTAATGACTAAGTTACAGGCTATTGGCACAGGGTGGGGTTATTTAACATTCCCCATGGGAGACTCTTCCATTGCTATCTCTTACAAGGTTGAGAATTATTATAAGTAGGCACCATAAAGCCAAATTTGTCTCTGTCTTTTATTGTAAATGTATAGTAAAGAAACAATCTTTTAAATCAGTTAACTATAAGAGGCCATTGCTTAGGTAATAGAAAATGCAAATGAAACTATAGAGAATCCATTGACTGAATCATTTTATTAACCACTCTTAGATCTGTTACCATTCTCTGTTGAAATTGGTTCTACATTAAATTCCTATGTCTGTATCTAAATATCTCTATGATCTGTTTTATTAAGTTTTTCTAAAACTTGTATCTTAGCACTCCTGTTAACTAACTTTTTGGTGGAAAAAAATGATTAAACTAATAATGTTTATAACTGACATTATGTGAGTCTCATCTAAATGTGCTATCCTCTCATTTAATTGTAACATTTTCAAACTGTTCAGCATATTATTATACAAAGACTTAATCCTTCTATAGTAATAGTGTTTCCTTATTTTTAGTGTAGGAAAAAAAACTCTCTCTTTTAACTAATTCTTCCCTTTAAGAAATCCCAATTGTTTTATCAAACTTGCTGACAATGTCAGTGAACTGTGAGGTGTAGCACATCTGGGCAGAGAACATGGGGGATGAAGAGCTTGACCAAAGACAGCTGTGACTGCTAGCATGTAGCTGTGAGCTGCAAGAGGCAGTCCGAGGAGAGGGGATGTAGGAAAAGTCCACAAGCTACAGTGGGGAGAAATAGAGTGACTCATGGAGTTGGGAGCCACCCTCCCCACTGCTTCATGATGCCTGACCCATTCTCTCTAGGGAGGGAGAGAGGGATGGAGGGAGGGAGAGAGGGAGGGAGGGAGGGAGGGAGGGAAGGAGGAAAATGCACAGGGGATTGTGCAGAAAAAGCACATTTGGGGAAAGTTGTCTGTAAGCAGAGCCAGACAGTCTAGGGTGGACAGGTCCTGTGGTGTTTGGAACCCAGGTGCCTTGGACTTTGCTGCAGAGGGGCTGCAACACAACAATAACAAAAAATCGAAAACTTGCTTAGAGGCTTATGGAAAAAGGAACAGAAACCCTACCTGGGTGTGGGGGAATGAAGACTCCAGTGGCTGCAAAGCCACAGGCAAATGGCTTTTTCGTGAATTCTTGCCTTTAACTTGGGCACCAACATGTAGCACAAGTTCCAAAAGTTCTTAATTAAAAAAAAAGTCCAGAGTCAGCCATAGGGGAAATGTTGAGAGATCAGAGAGATGAATGAGCCAAACCACAACCTCCTTACCTATCAACTACCCAGCTCATAAGATATTGAGTTTCTGTTTCCTCCCAACTTTTTGCTTTCTCTCTTCCCAATCATATTACTTCCTGTTTATCTATACAGACCTCCAGACCTCTTTGGTTAACTAGTAGCCACTAGGCATCTAATCTTCAGGCAAGCTTTATTTGTACAAACAATATATCACCACATTAAGCTTTCAAAAACTGTCATTTAAGGTTTTACTGAGTCTAATCATTTCTGCTTTCATAACTTACCTAACAAGGAAATCAACACTCTGCTTTTACACAATCAAAAAGAGAAAAAGGATGATTCAAAACTTTTAGCTTAACCACGTGAAAGCTAACTTTATAATCTGAATCTCTGGCAAGTGTTGTAATTTGCTATGACTCATGTATGTGTCACACTGCTTTTAGATACATTTTTCCTATAAGGAGAATCAATCACAGCTTGATGTTAATTTTAAGATGTGCATATGGCCAAGAAGCTTTCCTATCCACTTGTGATCATACTGAGTCTTCAAATTTTGAATTTTTTTCATCAGAGAAATTTATTGAAAAGCACAGTAGTAGTTTAAAGAAGAATGACTCCCCCATCTCAACTTCTCCTCCTTGCCTTCTCCCCTCATCTTCCTCTTCTGCCCTTCCTTTTCCCCTACCCCTATGCTTCCAATTTTGTCAGACGATCTTGTCTATTTCCCCTTCCCAGGTGAATCTGCATATGTTTTTGTTAGGGTTCACCTTGTTACTTAGCTTCAGGATTGCGAGGGGTGCTCCCACCTACCGAGATGGTGGGGCTGATCTAATCGGAGCTCACCAAGGCCAGCTGGACTGGGACTGAAAAAGCTCAGGATAAAACCAGACTCCCTGAACATGGCAGACAATGAGGGCTGCTGAGAAGCCAAGGATAATGGCACTGGATTTTGTTCCTACTACACATACTGGCTTTGGGGGGGCCTAGCCTGTTTGGATGCTCACCTTCCTAGACCTGGATGGAGGGGGGAGGAACTTGGACTTCCCACAGGGCAGGGAACCCTTACTGTTCTTTGGACAGGAGAGGAAGGGGGACTGGAGGGGGAGGGGAAGGGAAATAGGAGGTGGGGAGGAGGCGGAAAATTTTTAATAAAAGAAAAGAAATTGAAGAAGATAACAGGAAATGCAAATTTTGAATTTTTAACATTCTCTGAATAAAGAGTGCATTTCTTTTATATAATCATTTACCTATTATCATTCTGAGAGAAAGTCTAGGATTGTGTCTTCTACGATAGTTTAAAATTGTTCTGTGTACTTCTACTGATTCAATTGCACAAATAAATCAAATAGGAAAACAAAATCTATTGAAAACATCTCAAAGAATGGCAAATCTTAGGTTGATGATTTGTGGTTTTCTGTTCCACTGTTCTAATTTCAATATCTCAAAGAGAATTAATTGGACTTTCACTTACTGTTATCCATGCTTCCTATTTACCCATGAGGTGGACTACTGTGGCTATCTTGCCTGATTTAACTGTTAGAAATGTCACAAATACTGGCAGAAATCAGTCTGCTGAGGCAGACACAGGAGCAGACATAGGCCTTTGCCTGAAGTTATTCAAACACTAGCAGTATCCATACAATATTTATTTTTCTTTTCAAAATAGATGTCTTTCTTCCCTAAGGCTGTAAATCTAACTCCCCCTTTTTTTTTTTCTGCAAACAAAATGCTATTTACCGCAGAAGGAAGAAAAGGAAAGATCCGCGGTAGTGAGGAGGGGGAGGCAATAACAGAAAGTTTCCACCATAAGCGACTTGAAGATCTGAACACATTCTGGAGACAAAAAGCTAAATCAGAGTATTAGGGTGAAGAATGTAGCCTCACAATGGAAAATTACTGCCTTTCAAAAATTTATTTTAATATCAAGCTCTTACTAGACATTTAAAATTGCATGTGGTTTTGCTGGAATATTTTATTTTGTCTAAGGTGCGAAAATAATAAATACCTCTGTACTATCACATTTTCCAAACTGACTGCTATATAGGGTCTCATGTAGCCCAGGTTGGTTCAAAACTTACTATATACTTAAAAATGAGCTTCTTTTGATTTTAGACTCCCCCTTCCAAGTGTGCCCATACAATCGGCCAAGTGAAAAAGACTGTGCTGCAGAACTCTCTATTGTTGTGGGAATTCATTGCATCAGTACCTTTTGGAATCGGCCTTAAGGCATGACTTCTATGTTGCTCTTGTTGGTTGTAGGTCCATTTTTGTGTATGTTATTACCCTTTCTTTCTCCTGAACTATATTTGATAATTGTTCTTATTGTATACAGTTTTGTATTAGACTTAGAACCCCTATTTAGACAAAAGGGGGAAGTGTTGTGAGATTTCATTCTGCAATTGCTTTGGGTTACCAGCCTTAAGGTATGGATTCTTGCCTGCAGGTAAGATCTCTTTAAAGGGGAGAGAAAAAGGTCATGGGCTCTTTTAGATTGTAAAGAATGGGTGAGGCATCATAAGCAGTGGGGAGGGTGGCTCCCAACTCCATGAGTCTTCTTTCCCTATAGCACCTCTTAATAAATGGATATAAATATATGTTTATATGTATAAATATGTAATATATTTACATATACATATAAATATATGGCAATATATTTATATAATAATATATATATATATATATATATATACATGTCTATCTTTGTGGTTCACATTACACTCTGCCTGGTGGAATGATGGGATCGTCATGCTTTAAATCATCCTGGCAGTTATACATATCAAGTGAAAATTTTGGTTTTCCCCTGATATTTGAAAAATCTATTTCCCCAGTGACCCATCTTCTAGTTAAATATTCTCTGTGAGGCATTGTCTTAGGGTTTCTATTGCTGTGAAGAGTCATCATGACCATGACAACTCTTATAAAAGAAAACATTTAATTGGACAGTTTCAGCAGTTTAGTCCATTATCATCATGGCAGTAAGCATGGCAGTATGCAGGCAGACTTGGTGCTGGAGAAGGGGCTGAGAGTTCTACATCTGGATCTTCAGACAACAGGTAATGAACACTCTACCACATTGAGTGTAGCTTGAGCAAAGGAGACCTCCAAGCCCAGATCACAGGTTTTTATTGAGGCCATACCAACTCCAATAAAACCACACCTTCTAATAATGTCACTTGCTTTGGGGTCTATTTTTTTCAATCCATCACAAGCATCTTCCACATAAATAGTTTGCTCAGCCTCAAGCTGAAGATGACCATGCAGCTTCAGCACTGCATGATTATTCTAAGGGTTTTCATTCTCCAGATTCTTATAGCAAACAATGCACTTTAACTCCATGCCATCCTAATTAGGAGTGATAGATCATTAATGAAGAGACACTGGTGGGAAGTGAACCTGACAACCAGAAGTCCTAAACACATAGGTGACTTGTAAATTCAAAGCACTCTGAAAGTTTAAAATGCTCAAATACCCAAAAGGCAGAGCCAGGGAAACCCTCAGTTCATGTTAATAACCTTTATTCCCAATATCTACCTAATTCTTAAAAGATGTACAACTCTCAGCTCCTTCCCCAGCACCATGTCTACCTGCATGCTGCCATATCCTACCATGATGATAATGGACTAAACCACTGAAACTGTAAACCAATCCAATTAAATGAGGTACTGAAATAAATAGAGAATTCTCAACAGAATAATTTCAAATGGCCAAGAGATACTTAAGTGTAGTAGGTGCTATGGAGGGCTGCTTCCCGCCACACAGCTAGCTTTACTCAAAATAATTACACGGAAACTGTATTCATTTAAATACTGCCTGGCCCATTAGTTTCAGCCTCTTATTGGCTAACTCTTACAACTTGCTTTAACCCATATTTAGTAATCTGTGTAGCACCACGGGGTGGTGTCGTACCAGGAGAGATATTAACCTCTGTCTGTCTCAGAAAGGAGAGGCATGGTGACTGCATGAGGTGTCTATCTGACTCTGTTTTCATTCTCTCACAATTTTGTTTTGTCTACTCTACCTACCTCATTTTCTGTCCTATTAAAGGGCCAAGGCAGTTTCTTTATTAACCAATGAAAGTAACACATACACAGATGACCCTCCTCCATTACTTGAGGACATGTCAACTTCCTTATCTCTCAGGGAAATGCAAATCAAAACAACTTTGAGATACCATCTTACACCTATCAGAATGGCTAAAATCAAAAACACCAATGATAACCTATGCTGGAGAGGATGTGGAGTAAGGGCAACACTTATATATTGCTGGTGGGAATGCAAACTTGTGCAACCACTTTGGAAATTAGTGTGGCAGTTTCTCAGAAAATTGGGAGTCAACTACTCTTGGGATATGTGCAATCATACTTCAAAAGCATTTGTTCAACCATGTTTATAGCAGCATTATTTGTAATAGCCAGAACCTGGAAACACCTTTATGCCTGTCAACAGAAGAATGGATAAAGAAACTGAGGCACATTTACACATTAGAGTACTACTCAGTGGTAAAAAGCAGTGACATCTTGAATTTTGCATGCAAATGGGTGGAAATAGAAAACACTTTACTGAGTGAGATAACCCAGACCAAAAAATATGAATATGGTATGTACTCACTCATTAGTGGATACAAGCCATAAACAAAGGACATTGAGCCTATAGTTCATGATCCTAGAGAAGCTTAGTAATAAGATTAACCCAAAGAAAAACATATATAGATCCACCTGGAAATTGGAAGCAAACAAGATCGCCTGACAAATTTGGGAGCATGGCAGCAGGGAGTAGATGGAAGGGGAGAAGGAGAAGAGGACAAGAGAAGGGGAGGGTTGGGGAGAGCTTGAGGGAATGGGATTGTTGAGATGGAGGAAAGACAGTGATGAGAGCAAGGAAAGGGATATCTTGATTGAGGGAGCCATTTTGGGGTTAGCAAGAAACATGGCTCTAGAAAAATTCCCAGGAATCCACAAGGATGACCCCAGCTAAGACCCTAAGCAATATAGAGGGTACCTGAACTGGACTTGCCCTGTAGTCAGACTGATGATTATCTTAAATAGCACCATAGAACCTTTGTCTAACAACAGATAGAAACAGAGACAAAGACCCACATCGGAGCACTGGACTGAGCTCACAAGGTTTAGTTTAAGAGTGGAAGGTGGGAGAATATGAGCAAAGAAATCAAGACCATGAGGGGTTCACCCACTGAGATAATGTGCCAGAGCTAATGGGAGCTTACCAACTCCAACTGTGCTGGGAATGAACAAGTATGGGATCAAACTAGTCCCTCTGAATGTGGCTGACTCCTGGGGCATACTGAGGGGCCAATGACAATGGCACTGGGATTTCTCCTGTTCTCTTTGGATACATACCTTGCTCAACCTGGATGTAGTGGGAAGGGCCTTGGACTTCCCATAGGGCAGAGTGCCTTGCCCTCTCTTAAGATTGGAGGGGGTTGGGGAAAGGGTGTGTGGAGGGAGTGGGAGGGAAGTGGGAGGAGGGGAGGAAATGGGAATTTGGATTGGTATTTTTAAGTAATAAAATAAAATAATAATTATAAAATAATAAAAAAGGAAATTAAAATAAAATAGAAGATATTTTCCATTTTGCTCAAAATCTATGAAATGTGATATTGTAAAATCTAAATAATCCCCTACCCCAAGAAAATCTTAAACAGCCATTCAGCCATAGACAGTAAAGGATATGACAGTGGCTCCAACAACAGAACTTATTTCCGAGCATGCACCTAGAAACTGTACCTGAGAATACTGAATCAAATAAGAGCACCATCCCATCCGGATAAACCCCAAAGATGATGACTGCAATCTATGAACTCTGGGAAATCTTCCAAACATCTTGAGATGAAGGAAACCACAAGGTATCAAGAGAAAAAGGGAACAGCGCTGGGATGATTTAGAATTAAGAGGTGACAGATGATCATGTGAGAAATTCTCCACTGGAAATTTGGACAGTTGGCATTATCTCTGACAGACACCTTGTAGTTTGTTTTGTGTATATTAATGATTGTCATTAAATCAGGATCATTGCTATAACTGGAGGCCTGGGTAGCATGAACTCAACTCTGTAATCAGGCTGGCCTTGAACTCACAGAGATCAGTCTAACTCTGTTTTCCAAGTGCTGTGATTAAGCATTCACCATCATACTTTTGCTATTATCAATTTTTGAGGCAAGAATCTATGACTTCTTTCATCTAGAACTAGGAAAGTAACTAGTTCTATTTAAACTGTAAATCAAGTGGTAGCCTTGGAACTTTTATTTGTGTGTTGATAACCTATGGCCATTTCTAAGTTCAAGGGCAGTACACAAGGATGGAGAGGTAGGCCATATGCTGCTTGCTTTTCATTGACTGGGAAATAATTCTCTTTCAGATTCTAAGTTTTACTAAACTTGGAAGTTGGACATGAGAATTGCAAGGACACTAGCATTAAACAGAAAAAATGATGCAAAAAGAAAATTCATCTGATAATGATTTGAGCATCCCTCAGTTACTAATAAAAATCATTAGCTATCATGTGAGCAAATAAGTCTACTTTTAGTGTTTCCTTAGTCTAATATGCAAATTCTCAAGTATGGACTAAGACTAAAATACATGGTGAAGGTTAGTTGAAATTCCTGGTATCGTCATCACACTATATCCTGCAGCTTTACAGTTGACAGCGCTCATAAGGACAAGGTACATTGAGACGATAAAAATAGGTTCAAGGTGAATGGGTACTTTGGAGTGTTTCAATTCAACTTGTTCACAGCAAGGCCGGCACAGTAACAAATTTATAAGAAACTGAATGCTATTATGTAAAGCAGGACAAAAAATACAGACATGTGTGCACATGGCAGGGTGAACAGGGAAGCAATAATTCAGATGTCCAACTAACCACCACCACCATCAGAATCTGTGACACCATTGAGCATTTATAAAAATTAAGGTGCACTGTACTGCCATGTGATGCTAGAAACCAGGCTATGAAAAGCTAAGGATTTTCAGGATAAGGACAAATCCTGCATTTCAATAGACTTTTAAAATGTTTCAATTAAAGGTCTGTGGTTTAATTGAAAAGAGTAAAGAAAAGGTGTAAGTGACTTTAGTTCTCTCCCAGTGCCTTCTTCGCATTTGGAGCACCTTCGCAGCACTGTGCACCACAGAGAATTCTGCTTCTATAGACAGACGGAGGCTTGAACCTATAAAGAATGACATGTTTCTCAACATTTACGTTTCATATCTTTTGACTTTTGTACAAGGATTTTTCTTTTGAACCAGCAACCCGCTCCCAAATCATGACATGGAGACTTATTATTAGTTTTGAATGCTGAGTCTTAGCTTAGCTCTCTTCTGGCTAGCTCTTTTAACTGAATTAACCTGTTTCTCTTTATCTACCGTTTTCCTTGGGGCTCATTACTTTTCTTTCTCCTATGTATCGTTCACTGCTTCTTGTGTCTGGATGACTGGTAGCTGCCTGCCTGGCCCCAAGTGTGTTCCTCTCCTTTTTCCCTCATTCTCCCCTTCTTTTTCCCTCTTATATTTCTTCTCCTATTTATTTTCTCAGCTTGACAAGTCCACCTATCTTTCACTTTCCTAGCTATTGGACATTCACATTTTTAATTAGACCAAATAGGTGCCTTAAGCAGGCAAGGTGAAACAAATGCAACACATCTTTACATAATTAAACACACATCCTTACATTCTTAAACAAATGTAGCATAATCAAATTTAACACACCTTTATACAGTTAAAGTAATATTCTGCAACATAAATAGATGTAACAGATCTTTGCCTAGTTAAATATTTCACAACAGACATTTTGTTCTGTTTATGTTTTGGAAGCTGGAACTCATTTCTCAGCCTGGGCTTGTATATAACTCACTATATAACCACAAACTTGTATCAGCCCGTCTGGCTTGGGTTTCCAAGTACTGGTCATTTGCTAAAATCTTTAAACCTATTAATTATAATCAGATTGGTTAATTTCGTTTTCTCATTTATTAGAGAATTAAGTATCAGATATTTTCATTTGGTTTTTAATACGTGATAACTGAAACTTCTTCACTTAGAACCTTACTTAGAAGTCTTACAATTAAGCAAAATATTTAAACTCCAAGGCTTAGTCATTATTTGAACAAAATTAGAATTTTACAGAACTGTGGAGAGAGTTGGAGACAATATATGCTGTGAACACATTAGGTGACTATTAGTTCTCACAAATAGCTAATGGTTCAGAAAGCTTTCCGTATGGCAGATTTAAAGATTCTTTATCCAGTATTCACCAAAGACTCTCAAAACACCCATCAAAACAACATCAAAACATTGTTTTTAAAAACCCAGCTACCCATGCAGCTGTTCTAGGGTCTCCTAAAAATAGCTCAGGGTTGCATTTTAATCATCATTTTGTGCAGATTTCTTTTAGGAAGCATACAATAGTGATTGCTCTAATTGTGTCCTTTAAGATTGAAAGCATTGAAATTGACAAACTAAGGCATTCCAGGTAAACAGCAAGAGTTTTTTTTTCCCCAGGAAAGTGCACTAATTATAATAGAATAAGTACATAATTGAGTAACTTTATAATTGAGCAAAAATAAAAGCAAGTCAACCCTTTCAACAACTACTAACTGATTACTGCACAAGGTTCACTAGAAGCCAGAAGGGTAGGGATCGGGTTATCTAATATAGTCTAGTGATTTGAACTCCTAGAATCTATCAGTTCTTCGTCCAGCTGTAGTCAACACACAGGTAGAGATAATAAGTTGATGGACACTGCATGTTTGAATGTGTAACACCCTTCAAAAAAGTCTGGAGCTTCAATAAGAGGAGATGTTACTGGGGTCATTGCCTCAAAAGGCTGATGATCTGCCTCTGTCTAAGGAGGAAGAATGCAAAGAGCAGAAGGGTATACTGGCAGAGGAAAATCAGCCAAAGTTTTAAAACACAATGCACTATAGTAGTTTCTTTGAGTATATGTTTTCCTTTTCCAAGTAAGAGAAAACAGGAACCAGACAGTAGCTCTGCTCCCCCAGTACATAAAAGATCTAGATTTTTCCTGGACTATGGATCTGTATGTAAATTAATAATACCTGGTTTGGGGGCATTTCAAAGTGCATATCCATCCAATCCAGGAATGCTACACTTTGGGAACTGCTTAATATGAGTAAATTCTTCTGTCTCACAATGACATAAGTGGGAAAGCCTGTAGCAGCTCCTTTCATGATATCATATATAGAAACAAATCGTAGAACACATGGGATTTGTGTAGGGATGGAGTCTGTCTGAATATTTTGCAAGTATTCAAAATGAAAATCTTCCCTGGAACTAGTGTGCTATGTTTTGGCCAGTTGTGAGTTTGAGGCTGTCAAAGAAGAGTCATATTAAAGTTTGTCTACTCATAAAAATGCCAATAGAACATAACAGACTTAAAATTACAGCTATAATTATTTTATTGAAATATATAATAGATTTGATCTTTCTATTAAACTGGAACTGTTTTAATTTGGCTATTAACAGATATACTTATCTCAAACTTCAGAGGCAATCACCCAAGGAGAAGGCAAAGCAGGAAATGAAGTTTATAAAGAGAATTTATTATTTTAAAGGTACAACTGTTATTATTAAAACAGCTTGAAAGTAAGGAAAATCAAAGCTAATTCATGAAGCTGCAGGAACTTTATACAACCCTAACTATACAGTGGAGAGAGAGAGAAAAGGAGTCCTTAACCAGACAGGGAGTTATTTTCTATGCTCACTTCTGGTACTCATATTTTCACTTGACAGAAACAGTGCTATTCAAAATATGTTGATTCTATTAATAACGCATCACAAATGTATGCATATAAAGAAAACAATTTAATTTGCCTATAAGAGCTGTATTTATATTCATATGCAGTTATATATCATTTCACATATGCACTTTGTATTGATTATGTGCATTTGAAACAGGTTTAAAATACTTTGGGGTTCTAGACATTTGCCAAAGATTGTATATCCAGTTTTAATGAAAGTTATTAGGTAAAACTAATTACTTCAGAAGATATTTGCTTGGAGGGCTACATTCTGGGACTGATTTCTTTAGATGATATGCTTATTGGAAGGAATTGAAGTTATGAAGGAAATTGGTTTAAGTTAGAGCAAAGCTGACCTATGAGTAATTAAACCTCTTTCTTTCACCTTCAACAATAAACGACTACAATTCAACTTTACAGAAACTGGGAGGTAAGAACAATGTTAAACTTCATTTCATGTTCCTCACAGGTCAGGTTTTTAGTGACCTACTGTACCGTATCATCTCCAAGCCATAGGACTATGTGGCAAACTCTGCCTTACCTACAATGAGTTTAGTTCTTTGCTCTTTAATTAATACAACACTATTGGAACGGAAACATGGCACGAAGAATCCTTTTATAAGAAAGTTATTTTTCTCAAGAACATCAAAGTTATTTTGCATGCTAATGGGAGAAGTAGTATTAAGTTTAAAAAGATTTAACTATGCTGCATTTTATTTCACTGATTGCTTAACCATGTTTAGCTAAACCTGCCAGCTAAGTATCTGTAATTATTGCACAGATTAAAAGCAGCCAGGCTGTATGTACACACTTAGACATGGTGTGAAGCATTAATATTTAACTCAATCATTTTCCATTATACCATGTAGCATTAGACATCATTATTGCAGTATGCAGTCTCAATGAACACTTAATGCTATAGAAGAAAATGTCAGGAATAGTACCTGATTTTTTTTTAATCTATACATGTATATTACCATTATGAGGTTTTTGCTACTTCAATTCATCTGGTTTAATTTGTTAAATTTGTGCAAATTCTCAACATAAATATTTTCCCAGAACAATTGCAGAGGCACATAGTTGGATGATGTGCTAATGAGACAACCTGGAACATTCAGTCTTAAATGGGATATCTACATCAAATTCTTCCCTTCACAGCTCAGTGAACCCTATAGAAGAGAAGTAAGGATTGTAAGGGACAAAGGGGACGGAGGACATCAAAGAAACAAAGCCTTCTGAACACAGCAGTACAAACCCATGTATGAACTCACAGAGTGTGGCAACATGAATAGAACCTGCATGGATCTGAACTAGTTGGGGCCTATATTTGAGAAGAGAAGTAGAAACATGTCCTCATCCCTAACTAAGGTGCTATGTCCAGTTGATAACCACTCATACATGAAAAACTCATTTCTCCCCACAGGAGTCTCACTAGATGTACAAATGACTCCTAAAGGTAGGCCCTTTGCCTAGTGGTAGTAGGCCAACTCAAAACAATTTTGATAGAATATTTGGAGGCTCCTTGTTCAAAAGATTTTGACAAAGAATTTTTATTGCCTTGCAGGCACTTTATATATATGTTATGGCTTCATGCTTTGTGTTTTTATGGAATTCCGATGTGTACAAATGTGTGTCTCTGCATCAATTTCTGTATCTTGTGCTTTCTCATTGCTTGCTTCTTTTTTTGTTTGTTTTCTGCTATTCTGATTTGCTTGTTTGTGTTTTATCTGATTTTGTTTTATTACTATTCTTTAGAAGACTGTTTCTTTTCTATTGAGAGACAAAAAATGGTATGGATTCCAATGGCAAGGGAGGTGGAAGAATCTCAGTGGAGATGGGGGAGGGAAGGCCATAATCAGTCTATATTAAATCAAAAGAAATATATTTTCAGCAAAGAAAAAAGAATGAATGAAATAAAAACTTAATACTCAGCTCTATACTAAAACGCTAAGTATTATTGATATTTGTATTTTTAAAATAGTATCAATTTATTTCCAATAAAATTCAAATAAAAAAACGTTGTTACTGAATATTTATGCTTTGTATGTATATGAGAGGTTTTTTTCTTTTTTAATCTTGAAATCTAAAATAAAGAGAAACCTGACTGTGGTATTTTGAATAAGACTTCCCGCTATAGGCAAAGATATTTGAATATTTACTTGGTCTTTAGTTTGTGGATATGTTTGTGTAGATTTATGAAATGTAACTTTGCTATAGAAAATATGTCAGTGGAGGTGAGCTTTGAGGTTCAAAACCCCATCAAATCCCCAAAGCATCCACTCCACTCTGCCCTCTGCTTACAGTTTAAGATACAAACTTTTAGTTTGTTGGTCCAGTCACTGTGCCTGCCTACTATCATGCTTCCCAATTGTGGCAGTGATGGATTGTGATCTCTCCAGAATAATAAGGCTGAATGCACCCATATTTCTATTTTTTTAAAAAAAATCACCAAATGTGTATGTTATAATTAGGTTGTAATTCTGAGTAACTTCAAATGACACTTAAGAGCAAACTGGGAGTCTAATGGGTTTTCCTTCCAGTCCTGGGGAGCTTAGAATCAGAATACAAAATGCTATTTATGCAACTCTGGGAGATGACTGTGCATAGCTACCTGCCTACAAAAGGCAAATTTCCTCAATTGTTATTCCTTTATTTCTGTCAATTCAAACTTAATATTGTACCCTTTAAAATTCTAGTTATGGCAGTGTGCATCATTAAAGTACATTTAGTAGTAGTAGCTTGTATGGCTGGGGGAAGCTCAGTTGGTAAAGCAATTGCCCTGAAAGAGAGCTAAAGTTCCATTTCCCTGGAAATGATGGATGTCCAACAGCATGAACCTGTAAGCCCACTATTGGGAAATTCGAGTTAGAAAGATCCTTGGGCAGAAGACTACGGCAGCTTTCTTATTGAGAGTGTTCCCCAAATAAAGAGTTGTTATTCATTAAAAAGAAAGAAAGAAAGAAAGAAAGAAAGAAAGAAAGAAAGAAAGAAAGAAAGAAAGAAAGAAAGAAAGATCCTTGGGACTTGTTGGTCTGTCAGTCTAGCTGAATCAGTGAGCTCCAGGCTCAATGAGAGCTCCCTATTTTCTTTCCCAAACTATGGAGTAGAAATTGAGAGAGATACACACTTCCAGTCAGATTGCGGCCTCCACAAACAGGTTCATGTGTACCCATACAAGCATGTGTGTGCAGATACATGAAGACAATGAAGACACACATATGTATAATACATAAGAAAATAAATAAATAGCAATTTGCTTTTCTCAAAATCTCTACCAGTATCTCAGAATCTATCCTCTTACATCTGTAGTTGGACCTGGACATCTGCATTTCTGATCAGATCCTGAGTGAGGACAGTGTTATTGTTCCCTGGAGCATCCTACAAATTGCAGGGTGTAACTTTCATTCTCTGATTTCTGAGCAACTATCAGTGGAAAGTAGTCAGGGGAATATAGGCAGAAGCCCCTGAACGAAAGCTGTCTTCAGCATCTCCTTATTGCATATGGCTAATCCCAATGCAAAACCCATACATTTGCATCCTGGCAGAAGACTCAGAGACTGTTTATGTCTAACTGTGGCTCTCATTTTCCTGAAAAACCAGGCTCCACAGACATTTAAGAGAGCTCATATAAGCAAAAAACAGCAAGCTTACTCTTGGAATTCAACAAATCTGTAGTCTGTTGAAGAAAAGAAAATCATTGGTATGAATCTAAACTCATTTCTTAACCTCTCCAGACATCTTTTTATCTTTAAAATCTAGATGGTATTAGTTCCTTCTCAAAACTATATTGAGGTTGTGGGAGATAATACAAGTAAGATGCTTAGTGATAGCAGAGGCTTTTACTTTGGCTGAGACATTATGTCCTATTTTTTATTTACATTTATTCTCTTCTAAACTAGATGGCATACTGTTTAAAGACAGGATAAGTAGCTTCCTTTTTTATTTTCACTGACTCTCACATTAGGACAAAAAAATAGCACAAGAGCTTAATGTATAATGACATAGCTCAAAACCAAAGCCGTCTCATTCTTTGAACACACTATCTCCCTACTGTAGCTACATGAAGCTAGGTATCAGATATCTATATTTCATGGGGCCTAGACTAAAAGTCGCATAATTTATCCTACCAATTCTACATTTTTAGCAAGTTCCAGTGGAAAACTGACCGCTATCTAAATCTTGGGAACATCAATCTCCATGAAGATAAGATGAGATTAGTGATAGTAAGTGTCAGTCACAGAACTCAATTTAAATTCAAGCTAGCGTCTGGATGCAAATTACATTATGGCTAATCTCCCTACCTAAGATACCTTAGATTGCTCTGATGTAGAAATGTTTCAATATTAGCACACTAATTTAATACTTATATTACCTCTGTATTTATATGTTAACTTTCTTTTACCAATAGATTACAAATATTTGAAAACAGGGTGTTGTGTACCTTTCTACACCCAGTAGTATTACAGTATAAGGAATATGGTAGGTATTATGAAGGGTAATTATACAATTATATATCTTTGCTGGTTTGTAATGAAAAGAAATGAAAACAGGCTTAATATTTGTTAGTCTCATTTTCAGAAACATTTGCCTTACCTTGCAAAAAGCATTCTAATTTTGTGATTCTCAAATACTTCTCAATGAAATTATAACAATTCTTTGGAGTGGTGGAGAGGGAGGAAGAGATAAGAAATAAAAATATGAAAATAGCTCAGTGGGGGGATTTAATGCAAAGTCAAGAGCAGTCAGAATTCTGTCATGCTGGACTGACTCTCAGATCTAGGATTTGTGAAAAATTGAATACATGTGCTCAGCAATTCACAGAGCATCCCAGAACCTAGAGCAGTGGCTAATGTTGAAATGATACTAATTGAATGATGAGTTAAAAACTTAATAATATCAGTCATTTATATTTGCTTGTGCATAATATGAAGGGAATGGTAAGGGAATTGCCATGTAATAGATTCTTGGAGCAAGTAATCAGAGACTCTGTTTCATCAAATCTAGCTACTGTGGTACATTTATGTAGCTGATATATACAGAAACACACAACATACAAGTGGTGCTTTTACATAGTTAAGATACATGCTATAGTATTATGACTAATTATGAAACAAAACTAATATTGTCTCCAGGTCACTTAAGGGAATTTATTTATTTTTGAGACAGTTTGGCAAACTTTAGACTTAACATCCTTTGTAAAAGTATATATTTTTTGCTTCTTTGTCAAAGTTCAGGTGTTTGAAGATGTGTGGATTGATATACATGTCTTTTATTTGGTCCCATTGGCCCTCCTGTCTGTTCTTATGCCAATACCAGTCTGTTTTCAGTACTGTAACTCTATAGTAGAGTTTGAAGTCAGGGATTGTGATACCTCCAGATGTCCTTTACTATACAGGATTATTTTGGCTATCCTGGGTTTTTTGACTTCCATATGAAGTTTAGTACTGTTCTTTTGAGGTATGTGATAAATTTCTCTGGAATTTTTAAAACTGGTAACAAAAAGAACAAATAATCTAGTAAAAAAACGGGATACAGACCTAAACAGAGAACTCTCAAAAGATGAATCTAAAATGGCTGAAAGACTCTTAAGGAAATGTTCAACATCCTTAGCCATCAGAGAAATGCAAATCAAAACAAGTCTGAGATTTCATCTTACATCTGCAATAATGGCCAAGATCAAAAACACTCATGACAACTTATCCTGGAGAGGATATGGGATAAAGGGAACACTCCTCCATTGCTGGTAGGAGTGCAAACTGGAACAGCACCTATAAGATATCAGTATGGTGATTTTGTAGAAAATTAGAAAACAACCTTCTTCAAGATCCAGCAATACCACTTTTGGGTATATACACAAAGGATATTCAATCATACCACAAGGACAGGTGCCCAACTATGTTCATAGCAGCATTGTTTGTCATAGTCAGAAACTGGAAACAACCTCAATGCCCCTCGACCAATGAATGGAAAAGGAAAATGTGGTACATTTACACAATGGAGTAATACACAACAGAAAAAAATGACATCTTGAGATTTATAGACAAATGGATGTATCTGGAAAATATCACATTGAGTGAGGTAACTCAGATCCAGAAAGTCAAGCATCATATGTATTCATTCATAAGTGGCTTTTAGTCATAAAGCAAAGAAAAACAGCCTAAAATTCATAATCCCAGAGAACATAGACAATAACGAGAACCCAAAGAAAGACATACAAGGATCTAATATACATGGGAAGTAGAAAAAGTCAAGATCTCTTGTATAAATTTGGAGCATAGAGACCATGAAAGAGGGTGGGGGGGGGGAAGAGAGGAGAACAGAGAAAAATGTTTAGCTTAATAAAATAAATTTAAAAATTTTTTTAAAGTATATAATGGAGGAGTTATTTTATTTTTGAGCACAAAGAATCCATGAGGAAGTTTAGGAGTACCAGGAAGGCTTTCTGTAGACAAGTTGAGGATAGATGGCTGGAGACAGTTTGGTTTAGAGATGCCTAAGATAATTGTGAACCTTTTAAAATAAAATGCAGCTCATTTCTCATTCAACAGAGAAACTGTGTCTCCAAACCCCATACTCATCTTCCAACTGAATCTTCCTCTTGTTTTCATATCTTATAATACTTTGATGCTCTTCAAAAATAAAAACTGTCCAAAATATGTCAAACATTTGTATTTTTCCTTTTAGCTGACCATTCAGTGCTCCTATACAAAAAACCTCATGCACTATGAAGACAGCTGATTTCTTGTAATTCCTTTTTTAACTTATTTTTGGTAATGTTATACATAAATACAATATTACTCACTCTGATCTCATCCTCCAACTCTGTTAATCTCTTCCAACATCCTTCTCTCAACTTCATGTCATTTTTTTTGCTGTTGTTGCTATTATATCACTAAATCCAATTATACTTGCCTGTACGCAATTGAGTGTATAGAACAACATCCAATGGAGGGTGGGGAACATACCATTGACCAAACCCCTAAGAAACTGACTTCCCCTTCCCTAGAGGCCATCAACTGCCAGGATCACCTCAGCTATACCAGTCTCCTGTGCCATCTTGATGCATGAGTGCTGGTTGGCTTGATCTTGTTCTATCTTGTGCAAGTAACCACAGTTGCAGTGATGAGTGCATGGACCTTTTATGTTGAAAGATATTATTTCTTACAATCTTCCCTGACTTCTGGATTCTAATAATTATTAACAGCAATCACTCTCTTCTATAGAAACACTGAGTCTGCAGAAGCTAAAGACTGTCCTCTGTCACACAATGAATCATACAATCGAAAGATGTAACTGTCAGGCTCCCATTCTCGAACACCTTATGTGTTGCAAACAGAGATAGGATACAAACATCCCCAATGGTACCTTAATTCAACAGAAAAACTGCATCTCCAAATCCCATACTCATCTTGCAGACAAAATGTAGGAGTAAATCTTGGTCCAGTTGTATATGAAGCAGTGTTTTAAAGTCTCTAACAAATTTGACTACTCAATAAATATAATATAATATCGTCTGACTTTTCTTTGAAACTTTTACATAGTACCTAACACTGAATCCATTTTTGTACCAATCCTTTGCTTGTAATTTCTGTTATAAACTCAAGCATGTGTTCTCTAAAAAAAAAAAAAAAAATCTATCCTATGGCATTATAGAAAATGGCTAACCTTAGCCGGGCGGTGGTGGCGCACGCCTTTAATCCCAGCACTCGGGAGGCAGAGGCAGGCAGATCTCTGTGAGTTCGAGACCAGCCTGGTCTACAAGAGCTAGCTCCAGGACAGGCTCTAAAGCTGCAGAGAAACCCTGTCTCGAAAAACCAAAAAAAAAAAAAAAAAAAAAAAAAAAAAAAAAAAAAAAAAGAAAGAAAAAGAAAATGGCTAACCTTAAATGAGCTACATTGATTATTTTATGCTTTTTTCCTGAGTCTAAATTATGCTAAACCACTCTATAAAATTCTTGACAATGACTCTTTAATTGTATATTCACAGTATTCATATAAGACAAATACTATTTTCATCTTATTTAAGATTCTCTGTGTTAGTAAGTTTTCCAAAAGTTACAGATTCTAAGCTGCTCTTCAATTGTACTTGTGTCCATTCTGATGCACAGATACCCCATGAATTTTATATGTTAATATGAGACTGGAGCAAACTTTGAATATGTGTCAGATAGACAATGTTTTTTTAAATAATTAGCAACTATAAGTAAGGCAATATTGATGCAGTCTTCTCTAAAGACTAGACAGCAGAATGTATCTTGTATTATGGAATTTGCTTATATTTTGATATCAAAAGATCAAGATTAAAATGCCATCGTAAAACACAGTTAGGTATCAGGTCTTAACCACTTTTAATAGACTATTTATTCCAGGGATTCTATTAAGAGAAAAGGAATGCACATATCCAAGGCAGGTTTATTGTAAAAGAAGTAAATGCCTGGCTGAGTGATCTCTGTGTAGCTATCCACTAACTACGCACTATTGCCTTCATCCTCTTTCCCCACACCTACACTTACATATGCTTCAAAGACTTTCAACTCAAAATTTCCCAATGAAGATGACTTTCCTCTAATTTCTGCTTTCTTTGCCTTTGTCATTTTTGTTTTGATTTGGTGAAAGACATAAGTCAAATTATATTTCAAGTTTCTTTTTAAAAGAAAAAATTTAGAAAGTTAATCCAAGAACAACCTTTTGCTGAAACATTTTTATTGAAGAAAAATTAGGCAGCATGGGTTATCTGATTAGTAGAAGAAGATAATAATTGTTCAAATGTAACTGGTCTGGTACTTGGCTGGTCTGCTTACTGGCAATTTTCCTGGAATAGTCTTCATTCAATCACCCTTTGGTAAATGTTTTAGAATTGTACAAGAGAAGTAATTTTTTCTTATTTATGGAGTGTTGTGGCATGAGTCAGGGTTCTATTTCCAGTCTTTTTTTCATGTAAAGAAGTTGCCACATTGTGGAACCATCAGCAGGGATAGAGTTATTTCAGTGGTCATGCCAACTGAATTCAACTTTAAGGAGCCAGGAAATCTTTCCTCCTTTATGCTGCTTCTCATGTTTTGTTACAGAGATAAGAAAAGTAACCACTGCAGCTCTCCCTCATGAGAAATGTCCTAACTCTTGCCTTGACAGGCCATGGCTATTTTCTTCTCCATTAGTGGCATCTAGCTATTCTGATTTAGGGTATCTTCTGGACTATTATTTGAGACCACTATAATAATCTCATAACCATATCATCAGGACCTCCAGCAGACCTCCAGCTGATCTTCAATATTAAAGTCAAAATTATAGACACCAACTTTCAGATTTTTATGATATAATACCTGCACTATGATGTACCTTTCTCGATAGTCAACTAATATCACCATTCACCCATCAAACATTAAGTGGTTTTTCATTGTTTCATTGAATCAAGTATGTGACAAACACTATATAAAGCATTTTATAAATATTACCTAATTTGTGTATAGGTGAAATGAACTCATAGCTCAATGAAGTAGATATAAATATTGTCTCCTTTGCTAGTTTAAAAATCAAGGCAAAGACAAGCTAAATTACTTGTCTGCAATCACACCTCAAACAAGTTCTAACATTGGGCTTGAACTCAGATAATTCTGAATCAAAGTCCAACCAAATCTATTTTTTGATCACTTTGCTGAAGTACCTTTGTAGAGTATTATTCAGTGCACTGTATCTTTATTTTAATGTTTATAATATTATAATATTTTTATTTTATGTCCTTGCTAAATTGTCTGAAAAGGGTCTATCCCCACTTTTTTTCCACAGTTCCTAGTTTAGTACATGGTCTAACACTCCTGTGTCAAACTGTTTTCTGCACTGCGTTAAAGTAAGATGCAAGCTTTATGTTTGTTTGTTTGTCTGTATTTCCTCTGCTGATGAATGGGCTTCTGTGACAAGAATTTGCCCTGAGGGGAAAGGTAAGACAATAAACAAAAGTGAGTTAGTTTATTGAAAAAACAAAAATAGTACTTTAAAATGACTAAAGACACTACCACATCCTCCTACAGAAAGTACTTTCAGAAATAAAGATTTACTTGGTATTTTCTGGAAGTCATGGACAGTAATTCAAGAACATATCAGTCAGAAGGTACTCCTTTTATGGGGTATCACTACCGACCAAGTAGAAGTGGAGTCGCACATGATGGACACATAATTGGAGTTAAATTTGTAGACTTTGAACACTGCTAAGTACGGTTCACCTGTGATCTTGTGAGGTGAAATGATGACTCTGATATTAATATGGATAATACCAGCAGGAACAGGAAGACTGAATCTTCAGAAGAAGAAAAAAATCACAAAGCTCTTTATAGGGAAGAGATTTTTAAAAGTAGATAAAAAAAATCAAATTTCTCATTCTGTACTATGAATATTCTCATGGATGCTTTTGACACTAGTGAGCTCTAACATGACAGCAGGATGATAAACCTGTTGTCATGGAAATTGATAATACATGCGGTACTCATTGTATTATCAAACAAAACCATTGTAAAATATACATTGTATTTGAACAAATGCCAAATGAGTATGACGATGGGAGGGAAGTATCAAAGGAATGAGAGCATTCTCTTTTCCTTTATGTAATCAGTGTTCAGGTAGATGCACACGCCTGATGCTGGAAATGACAGGCTTCAGTTTCACACACCAAACCACACAGATGTCATCACAGCACAATCTTAGAGCTTAGTATTCAGTGAAGTTGCAGTTTCATGATTAGAACAGCAAAGATGAAAGCATTTTCAGCTCATTGAATTCACGCTCTCGCTAAAATAAAGATTTATTTTTATTTCTACATTTCTTAGAAACATTAATTCTTACAAAGACCCCCTAAGCGAGAAAATTCACTACTTTATACAACAGTCCTTTCTTGTTGGCACCCAGGGCTCATGGTAAAAAAAATGGTTATTAACCAGAACAATAGCAATTAAAGACTTTCCAGAGGCTCGGAGCAAAAGCACTTGTTACATTTTCCTAAAAATGAAAAGAAACTGTTTGCAAATAAAATGCAATTTTACTAATCCTGAGGTTCACAGTAGTAGCCACCAGAGGAGAGTCTAGTTTGAATGCAGTCTTGCAACTTTTCATAAATAATTGACCAAATAATTTCACAGGGTTCTTGAGGTGGCAGGTACTTTTAGTCACAACATTTCATTAGGTTGAATTCATATGTTCTGGAAGAATGCAATGTCTTCAGATGAATTCTTTAACTTGACTGCATTCCACAGAATCACTCCCATTTTGCACAAGAAGACAGATTTTGTAGTACTTAAATTATGGAAGTGACAAAATGCTATGAACCACAAAAGCCTGGTTATATGGCTCTGACTGAATCCTGGATCAAGAATAAAAAAGGTCCTTTTCCACTATACAGACTCTATAGTGGTGTATAAGTCATTATTAGATGTAGGATCCTTGAAACATCTTTGCTGACACTCTAGAGACTTGACACATGCGTTGTGAAGTAACAATTTCTTTCACTAGTTTGCACCATTAATTTTTTATTTTTTTTTATTTTTTATTTTTTTGGTTTTTCGAGACAGGGTTTCCCTGTAGTTTCTAGAGCCTGTCCTGGAGCTAGCTCTTGTAGACCAGGCTGGCCTCGAACTCAGAGATCCACCTGCCTCTGCCTCCTAAGACTTGCAAGCATGTATTTGATGTCTACAACTTGCCTGAGAGAGCTCCCAAATCTCTACAACTAGAAGCATGTTGATGTTGGAAGCTACCACAGGAGGAGAACAAAACAGTTTTGTTCTCCACAATAAGAAATCAAAAGGAACAAAACTCATTACCAAGTCTTTTAAGTGGTTCTTGTATTGATAACTACATTTGTTGTTAGCATTTATTTAAATAGTATTCCATGCAGTTCACTGTCAAATGTTTTCTAGGTATTTACCTATAGTTGTCAGTCCCTAGAAAAGAAAATATTATTATTTCTATTGGTGAGAGAGATACAACACAGAAAGCCACGTGCATCTTCAAAGTCACACTGAGCTTAAGTAAATGAATTTGTGTGCATAGACTGGCTTAACACAAGCACCATTACTAGAAAACGGATGTCTTCTAATATTAGCTTCATGTCATTTTGGTTCTAGCATGTTTTCTGTGTGAGTTCAGTTTAAACATTGCTGCCATCACAATTTGCTGTACGAGTGGTCTTCTAGGTCTCTGTCCTCAGAGAGGAGTGCAACTGTCCTAGCTCAGAAGGCAAGGTAAGCAGTGGTAAGGAACATTGCCAGCTAAAAGGGCAATTTGGGGGTTGGCTACCTATTGACCTATGTGACATGCCACGCATATAACATTCATCATCTAACTTCTATAATAAGTTCACAGTGGGTTGATTTAGACTACACTATTAAGGGGTTATGATACAAACTTTTAAAAAACTTTTCGTTTTATACACACACACACATACAAGAATGTATGCATACAAACACACAAGATCCATTATGAGATGATCTAATACATCCTTTCTGATGGTTCATCACATTTTAATTAATTTCCTTAAATTTAAGCCACCCTCAATTAGAACCTGTCATCCAAGGACGGTTTTAATAAAGAGTTCTCAATGATGCTATAAAACCCCTGAGAGATATTGTTTAACTGCACACAAGAAGGGAGTGATAAAGGTTCTTCTCCAAGTGTGTGAATTCAATCTAACAGATCATCACATGAAAGAAATCTGCTTGTCACCAATCAACGTGCAACCGTTCTGCAACTGTCATCTCTATTTTGTGAACACATAGAATTAGATGGCGATATAAAGATGAATGGCTGTCAAATCTTGTCCAACGACTCTATTTAAAACAGATTGCAAGATGATACAAAGGATTCATTACCAAGAGACTACTTGCCTCTGTGGATGAGGATTATTAGCATCTATCCCAGAGCATCAGATTCCATGACAAGGGCACTTCAAATGCCTTTGAGATGTAATCAAGAAAGAATATAACTCAGATTTATAAATATGTGAATAAATTAAGACCAAAGGGTACTTGCATATGTGTCAAAACTATTCTTAATTACATTGTAAACTTTAAAATAAATCATAGATTAAAATACAATAAATTTCCCCAAAGAGACATCCAGGAAGCCCTGGGAAAGTTAATTTTGCGGTTAATGGTTAATACATGAGGGTGTTCTAGAAATCACATAGCATATTAAAATGACTATAATAGTGTGAATTCCAAAGACTTTAAGACTTTCTGAAGTTATGAGCTATCTTAAAGACAGATTGCAGGGTTTTGGAACATTGTTGGAGTTGGTAATGTTGGAGAAGCATGGGCTCTGATGTTGCTGATATACAAGTAGATGCCTTGGTATCAGTCATAACAATAGAGGTATTTGTGAGGACATTGAAGGGAATTCAACAGGATTATCCTATGTCAATCTCAATACTTTCTTCTTGACCCTGGGGTGTTATGACCACTTAATTTGTGTTTCCAAATCAGATGGCCAGTGTGAGTTTTGTCCCTGTAGCAATTAAAAGAACACCTTGTATTCATATTCATAATCTAATTTGAATAATTTAAGTGTGAAGAACTAATGAAGCTCTTTCCCACAACTCCAGAAAAGGAAGGCACACAGCTGACTATTCAAAAGGTAAGAATTTCACCAATTCAAATTCAAAACTGTATTACTCTCTGGGGCTGTTCTAATAGAAATCGTGTGTAAATCTTGCAGGGATTTCACACTGAACTCAAAGATATTTGTCAATGCGGATTTCACAGAAGACTCTCTCTCTCATACACACACACACACACACACACACACACACACACACACAAACGGAGGTTGTAGTTAAGAAAGATGGAATGAGCTGGAGTGTTCATCAGTGAAATTGTATGTTTATAAATATTTGAAATTTGGATATGGGTAGGGAGTCCAGTGGTAAAACCATTTAGCCATTTGCATCGCAAGCTTGGGGATCTGCATTCAAATTCATGTAACTCACATAAGGCTTAGCATAGCTGCAGATATTTAAAATCCTATGGCAAGATGAAAAGTATGAAAAATAAAATTCCAGATGTTCCCATGACAGCTGCTTGGCACACAAAGTGAAATAACAGCAAAGAGATTCTTGTCTCCAGCAAAGGGAAAGGTGAGAACTGAAACCTGAGATTGTTCTTTGATCACCACACACACTCAATGGCTTATGTCCACCCACACTTCCACACACAAACATGCACACACAAACACATCAACCATACATGCACACAGCTAAGCAAATGATAAAAATGATTTTGATTTATTGACTCAGTTTCATAGATTTTTGTCTACCTGAGTGCCCTTTAACTCATTTCTTAATGTGTTATCTGGTCTAACATTACAACATGATAAAGAGCTAAGAGCTCGATTCTGCAGTATGGAGACTACATTTGATGCTGACATCTTATGTTACTGAAAAATGTCTATGTTCTCATAATAAAGCTGACAATGACAGTGTGCCTTTATAATAAATAGCTCTGTTTGGATTATATGTATGCGCAACTTATATGTATGCTAAAATGTGGTAGACGTAATAAAAACATATTCATATTTGTCACTTGAAACATTTGAAAGAATAATAGTGTATAATTGAATTTAACTAGGAAAGTAGAACTCAGAGAAGTCAGTTAAGGGTGTGGCTGGAACATTCCCCTAAGTAGTACTACACATACTAAGAAATTAGCTAAGGGACAGACAATAAAATCAACAATAATGGAAGTAGAGCTTTAGTAATGAAACATCCTGTGTTCTATCTATGTAATATAACTGGATAAGCTACTTAAGCTTTTTTAATGGGGGAAGGATTTACTTTGCTTACAGTTTGAAGACATAGTGTATATCGGCAAAGAAGACATGCAGAGTCTCAAGGCAGCAGGTCACATTTTATCTGTAGCCAGAGGAAAAAAATAAGTCATTTAATCTTTTTGAATCACTTAAAAGTAAAACTGATATTAATAACCTTGAGAGTTTTCTGTGAGAATAAAATTAGTACTGTGTTGGTGTGTGTGTGTGTGTGTGTGTGAGAGAGAGAGAGTGTGCGCGCGCCCGCGCGCGGGCATGCCCACCCACACACACGTGTCTGCACACATGATTTCTGGATAAATGTAGATCTCCTTCCTCAAAGGCAGGCCGATTTGGAACAGACAACACAACCTACAGAGCAGAGTCTGAAGGCCAAAACTACAATACAGAGCACCTTAGCTGATCTGTTATTTTTGTTTGCTACCACTTTTGCATGACAATGATGCTTGTTTTGACTCAATGTGGCTTTCAAACTTGAGAAAGTATTTTATCTGTACAAGCATATTCCTACCTTCCACTTCATTAAGGAAAGCTCCCTAGTCAGTAACTTTAGGATCTCAAACTTATTTACTGATTTACTACTAATATTTAAAACACTATTTTTGTATCTAGGATTAAGACACACTATACAAATTTTTATTCTATTTATATTTCCAGCAAATTTTAACAATGGTCTCATTTATATAAGCAATTCTTGCAATGTTTTAAATTGTATTCATAAATTTAACATGGTTAATTTCTTATTTAAGTACTCTGGATGAATTAAAATAGCTTCACCCTAATTCTTTTTTTAAGCCAGCAGAATTAAAGCTATAAATATGATGATTCTTAAATGGTTTTGAATTTATCAATATAACATGCTGCTTTAGCAAATTACATGTCTAAAGCAAATACTCAATGACATACTTTAAGTTAGCATTACAATGTTAACTTTTAACTTGAAAAATAAAGGAAATTTTCCCTAAACCTGCTTAATAAAATATTATATTTGAAAAATTCCATATATATATGGAATATATAATATATAACTATTAATATAATGGATGTAATTTAAAGTATTTGTATATGATACTAAGTCTTCCTATAGCAGAGATGTTAAGAAAATAATGAACTCTCCCTCCATGTTTTTTTTTTCCCAGAAGTAGGACAAGGCAAGCAAACACCAGAAAGAGAGAGCAGAAGTATGAAGCAGAGAGCTACAAACACACAGGGGGAGCTTTCCCACAATCCCACCTGTCAGTGTAACTTCAGTTTTTAGATACTGTATCTAAAAGTCCACTAATTAAGGAAAGAGGATCAAAATATAACCTGTTTTTTATGCTTCAGTCAAATTATTAGCCCATCTTCTTGTTTTTTAAAGCATAAATATATAATGTCCACTCTAGGTTTCTACATCACTGGATTAGAACTCGCTGATTCTAATTATAACTTTTTAAATTCCTGACTATACACAGACTCTTTCATTCTTTCATAATCCACCCTATCCATTAGAATAGAGATACCTTGATTTTAAAAATAGTATCGGCAAGACATTCAACAAATATATTTCCTTTCTGTAAATGTCAATAATATCATTGTGTTGATTAGACCAAAGAAAAGAAGGTCTTGCAGATGAAATGTGACCAGCTTCCTCCGGCCTCTGCATGCCTTGCTTGCCATGGTAGACTATGTCTTCAAACTGCAAACAAAATAAATGCCCTTCAAGGAAGTATACAGAAATGAGAAATAAAGAGAAAAGAAGATAAATACACTGAGAGAAGCCACATTGGAAAGTACCAGGAATGCCACTCACAGTAGAGTTCTGAGAACACAAGGTGGAGATTAGGTACGAGGACAAGGCAAGAAAATGCATGGACAAGATATCTGATCTTTTGAGTTACAACTAGTTAGAAGAAAAGGGATGGCAATGCATGAAAAAACTGACAACAGGATCAAGTCATCAGGGTTCTGATAAGTGCCACACATGAAGTATACCAAGATAAAAGACAAAGGAGTAACAAGAAAGGCAATGGGGAGATTGATTCTGGCAGTGGTGCCTATACCCTATGTGGGTTCTGGGGAATTGCACAAAATGCTACTGATTTCTCTCACATAGGCTGCAATTGTTTTTAGTACTGAAGACAAAGGAAGCATGTAATTCCAATACATTCTGTCAAAGGAAAAAAAATATATTCAGGTCCTGGAAGTGGTGGAGCAGTGAGCAGGGATGACTGTTGATCTTGTTTGAATAAAGAAGTGACTGTTGATAAAACTTGCTAAGAAAACTGGAAAAAAAAAGGAGTACAGAGGAAAAGCACTATGTGATTCAGGCATGAAAAAGGACAACTCTGCTTTCAGGCTTAACATGATGGGAGAATGAAGCCATCTCAAGAATAGAAGGAAGAAAAACTAGCACTGTATAAATACACCAGAGTTCAAATTCCCCAGAACTCACATAGGGAGGCTGGCAAAAAAAATGGTATGATTCTGAAACCTGAGTACTATGTATAGTAAGTGCTGAGAGAGTTCCCAGACTCTGTAGCCAACCAATCTAGCCAATCCATAACTCCATTCTCTGTGAGAGGCCCTATCCCCAAAAGTAAGGTAAAGATGATACCATCTAAGAGCTTGGGTTGTGTTCGTTTTATCTGGCAGCTAAATAATTAAAAAAAACAAGAACACTCTCAAGTGCAACAGAAACCTTCAGGGAGATTCTCAAACATAACAGGCAGCCAGGGAAGAAAGCCTTTTGTTGGTAGTAATGGGACACACTAGTAGAGGAAGCAGACCAAGAGAAAGAACTTCTACAAAGTAGATAGTGGACTTGGTAACTACAAAATCCAGTCGCTCTTGTTGGGGTAGGATTTTTAAAGATATTTGAGGGTTCTCCCTCCTCAAATTTAATATTGTACAGTACCAGTAGAGAAAGGGTGGCTGACAGTACCACAGACAACTTTGCCATAAAAATGTCTTTATCTGTCCTTGAAATTTTCTAGAAGTTTTATCCGCAGGAATGGGGATGTGGGTAGATGTGAGGAGGGGGGATCCTAGCAGAGGAAGAGCCCCTGGGCTTTAATCCTAAAATGCCAAACTTTTGGTTCATGGGGTAGAAAGAAGCCAGCCATCTAGAAAGTATACTATCTTATTACCTAGTCATGGCTCCTTCTCATCTGTCTCATTCCCTAACAGGGAATTTGTCTAACTCCTAGTCCATGGAAACAGATTAAGGGTCACACAGAAGGTAAACCTCTGGCCTCCACAAGCATACACACGCTCTGAAAAGCACACCAAAATTCGTATAAGCACATATACAGCATACATGCCCATACACATTTTAAAATTTTTTCAAAGAAATTAAAGCATTACATGGTATATTTTTAAAATTTGGCTTAAATATAACTAGGATTATTGAAAATAAAAGTAGAAAGAAGCAACAATATTATTTCTACATTAATTATACAACTTATTAAAACTATTTTATTTTCTAATAAATTATTTTCTGAAAGGAATAATGTAAACAACCTTGGACATGAGCTGTCTTTCTAAAGCATGTTTTCTAAATGTGAGACGCAGGCAGTTAACAGTTATCATACTGCATTATCTACAGTTTATCTCTGGTAATGGAAAAGGTCTCATTTTGTCTTTGTATTACATTTTGTGATACATTTATTATAAATGACAGTGCACATAATCAGAAGATTAATTTGCTTTGGGACTGTGAGGCTTACATTAAAAAGGCAAACAGTATGTTTATATCATGTGTAATTATTTACAAGTTGGGGTCTGCATTGACACAGAAGAGGGAATGTTTGCAAATGAAAATCAATACAAACAATAATTGCATCTTCTGAGAGGAGTACCAGAAACAAGAACAAGAAATATAGGATGGTTTTTAGTTTTTATTATTATTACTGTTTTGTACCAAAATGCATTGGAATGCTCTCTCACCCTGGCTCTCTGTTTTCTATTATCTCCTTTTTTACCGAAACAATATTTTACTGTTTCCTAAAACATGGTCTGATTTTCACACATTGATTATATTTCACTTAAATCATGTGCGCGCGCGCACACACAATCGCTACTTAAGTTTCTCTTTTCTCACTGTAACTATCTAGCTATCTAATAGTAAACATTATTCTGAAGTAATCCATTTTATACAGGCTGCCACAGTGATAGATGATGCCTCTTCATAGAACCTAAATTTCTACTAGTTATTAAAAGAATACTTTAAAACCAGTACCACTATCTATTAATACTGTCTTTTTGCTTCATAGCAATTACTCTAACAAAAGCTTGAGTAAAAATGTGAATTGATTTAGGAAAAACTATGTGTGGCAACACTGTAATTGGATCTTGGCCATCTAAGCTTCTCATTTATGTTTTATATCAGGGATTCAAATGTCAAAACGGATCCTGTTCAAAGTACAGCAGTGCTAAGAAAATGTCTATGGGAAGAGAATTAGGAAAGTTAGAAATGTTAATAGGAATTTATAGTTAGAAGAAAGGGTGGTATAGGCAATAATTACAATGGATCAGAGTGTGTACAGAAAATAAAATTAAAGTATACATACTACTATTGACAAAACTGTGAGAGGAGTTTATGATCTCTCTCTCTCTCTCTCTCTCTCTCTCTCTCTCTCTCTGTGTGTGTGTGTGTGTGTGTGTGTGTGTGTGTGTGTGTGTGTGTGTGTGTGTGTGTGTCAATTAGTCAGGAAGCCAACCACTGAAAACAAAATGAATCTGACCATGGAGTTAGAAAGTAAGAAATGTCTCCACTCAAAAATTTCATAAGAAAGACAAGCAAGTAATTTAAAAAGTAGACTTTTATTGTAGAACCAAGACTTTTAGTTAGATATTTTTCTACACATGAGGGATTTGAAGTATAGAATCATCTGCCCACAGCTAATAACTGTCAGAGACACTATTCACAACTAGGAATCTTCAGCTCAAAGAGCATGCTCTTTGTGCCTATGACAAGCTGCCTGAGTCACTAAACATTTATGGGAATTCAGAGAAGGGAGGAATTAATTTGCCTTAAGTTCTCAAGTGAACATTCTACTGAGTTAGTTCAGTTGATTCTTGAGAAATAAATGAGATTTGAAAAAGTAGAACAGAGTCAAGCAGATCATCCAGATGTGCGGGAGGCTAGGACTGCAAAGTGTACAGTTTATAAAAATGTGTGGAATAAGAATGTGATTGACACTGGAAAATATGCTGGACTACCAGACCTGAGTAAATTACATGTGCTGTGCAGGAAATATTAAATTTAAACTCGATGTGGTGTCAGTTGAGATTCACAGAGCAGAAAACCAGCTTCTGAGATGCTTAAAGTACAGAAAGAGGATAATAGGATTGAAAGAATTAGAATATTTTAATGTTTCTCTTTTGTCAAAAATCTAGGTTTTAGATGGACAGATCAATTTGACAACTGCAGTTTTTTTATGATTGCATGAGCTCTTTAGATATAGGAATCTACAGAGGAGTCACCTTGACTGAGAGGTGAAGGAGAGCTAAATGAAATGATTTTTAAAATGTTTCCATAGGAATGGAACCATAAGAGTCAAACATGAAAGCAGAAACACCTTTTTGTTTCAGGATCAGAGAAACTTAAATGAAGAATATTTATAGACTGAAAGGAAAGGAAATATGAGAGAGTTCATGTGTGGAGGGAAAGAGAGGGAGAAAGAGCAAGAGAGAGAGAGAGAGAGAGAGAGAGAGAGAGAGAGAGAAAGGGAGAAGAAGAAGAAGGTCTGGGATGACTTGAGAGACAGAAGTGGGGTTAGGGATGAAGTGGGAGAGCTGATCAAGGATTTTATCTCCTGTGTCTGCAATTCAGTTAACCCAGAATAAACAGCAGGTTATCCTCAAGGCCAGAAGGAAGTCTGGGGGAAATGAGAGGAAAAAAGTATGTCCCTGAAAGACTGTAGGCGAATACTAAAATATTTACCAAGGACAGGCTGCTTTACTGTTGCCTGGATACTGCTCAGGGTGCAGGAAAGAAGAAGTTTAAAGCTACACAGTGAATAGGGAGGTGTCACATGACTGGAAATGGAGTATGCCTTGAGCTACCTTCATCTCACTTAGGAGACATAAGGGCTAAATATGCATTTTAAACACTAAAGGAAGGCTCCAATTAGGAACCTCAAAATCAACTTCTAAGGTGATTGTATTGGAACTGCAAATTATTATAGCTAATACAGATTGTCAGAAAGCAAATTCAAGACACATATTACCTAAAGTTTAACATTCATCTTCATTCCTAAGAAGTTACCCAAAACATCCAGAAATATGCAAAAATCTTCCAAAAAGAAGTAAGGTCAATCATGGGTTTGAGGTGCTGAGAAATAATAGGAACATAGATTGAGACACATGCTTTTGTATTAATCTATATAGGGACCTTGTGATATATGGAGAAGATTCCAGAATATTGACGCTAGATTACTCTAAGTGTTAGAGCTCTGATAGAAAGGTATCCTATATGGCCAGGGTAGTGGTGATGCATGTCTTTATCCCAGCACTCTGGAGGCAGAGGCAGGTGGATCTCTGTGAATTCAAGGCCAGCCTGGTCTACAAGAGCTAGTTCCAGGACAGCCTCCAAAGCTACAGAAAAACCTTGTGTCAAAAAACCAAAAAGACAAAGGAAGGAAGGAAGGAAGGAAGGAAGGAAGGAAGGAAGGAAGGAAGGAAGGAAGGAAGGAAGGAAGGAAGGAAGGAAGGAAGGAAGGAAGAAAGGAAGAAAGAAAGAAGGAAAGAAGGTTGCCTGGCAGTTGGAAGCCAAGGAATACCTACCTATAGCTCTGAAGGGAATAGTATCCCAACAGAAATGTTACAGCTCTGTTCTGGTGGGGGATGGGCTTCCCCAGTAAATTATTACAGTCCTTGCTCTGGGAAAGGTTTCCCTAAAGCAAGTGTAACAGCTCTGCTCCAGCAAGGTTTTTACAACTCTGCTCTGCTCTTCTGCTCTGGAGAAGTGTTACAACTCAGCTCAGCTCCCTAAGAGTGTAAGGACTCTGCTCCAGCAAGTCCTTTCCCCAGCCAACATGTTACAATTCTTCTCTGTTCTGACTCTGTTCTCTGAAAGTAATTACAACAAACCTCACTCAAGAGATTTGTTCGGAGGGAGGAATCCAGGAGAATGGCTGCCTCCACCAGGGTAGAAGAAGACGGTCCCAAAGTGAACAGGTGCAGGGGTCATATATTGTTTCTTAGAAGTAGGGCTTGCCAGGGTGAAAATTTTTAGGATAGGGATTGGCAGGATCTCAAATCCTGACGCTGGAACATGCTCAGGGATTGGTTGGATTTTGTGCTCAGAAATTAATTTTGTCCTTGTGTGTGTGTGTGTGTGTGTGTGTGTGTGTGTGTGTGTGTGTGTGTGTGTGTGTGTGTGTGTATGTGTGTGTGTTTAGGGATTGGTTAGCTTTCATGCTCAATGACTGGATTTCATGTACTGAGTTTGTTAGGGGCAAAGTGTGTTTCCTTGGCTCCGGTGTCTTTCACTGACCCTTCTTACCCAACGATCACACCTTTAACTTTTTTTAAGCATATGTAAGTTACTTAGCAATCTTGGTCTTCACAGCCTCCTCTGAGAATGGTGGATAAAGGGATGGTGGAAGGAAAAAATTAAAAATCCTTAATGAATCCCTAATGAATATGGGAAGGTGGGTGACAGAAAATAAATCCTAAGAATCTTGTTATTAAAATATCTTTTGAGTAACAAATTAAGTACACCGTTATTTTAATCGAACTACAAAATTAAAAAATAACGTTGAGGAAGAAATGGAGACACAACTCTCAAAGGATCTTGTCACAGAGGAATAACAGTGAATCGGTGAAGAAGGGACATACACTGAAGTCCTGTAGATAATGTGTTTGGGGAAAATATTGTCCAGCACAATTTGATTAAAATAAGAAGACGTTGAAGGCAATCAGTAGCATGCTTAGCACGACAGAATACACAAAGGTGACTGGTCCTCACTTGTCCCCTAGAGTACAGTGTTGTGAACTCTTAGTATAGGTGGTTTTACACCAAATCAAACACACAGATACACAGACACAGACCACACACACACACACACACACACTATAAGAAATGTAGAATGTATCTGTAAGGGCCTCTGCGACCTCCATTGACAACACTGTGATGAGCCTAGGAAGGCAAGAAGACAATTCAGAGCAAGTATTGGTTCAAACTTTAAGGAGTTTGTCCTCAAATTGTTTATTTTAGGAGACATTAAACACAGTACACATTCCAGGAAATTCTCACTTAACTCGATTTGCAGACCACCAATAAAGGCCCCCCAAATTCTCTACCTCATGTCTCTCCCACCTACACCAACTCCTGTCTCCACCCACCCCCAGTATGTCCATAAAATCTATTACCAACTTTCCAGAGAACTGACATATTGACTTCCATTGTGGTTGCCACCAGAAGTGGAGGAATGTCTCCCTTGTTCCACATCCTCGCCAGTATGTGCTTTCACTTGTGTTACTTACCTTAGCCATTCTGAAAGGTGTAAGGTAGAATCTCAAAGTCATTTTAATTTGCATTTCCCTGATGACTAAGGATGTTGAGCATCTTCTTAAGTGCTTCTCAGCCACTTGAGATTCCTCTACTGAAAATTTTACTTCAACCTGTACCCCTTTTTAGTTGGATTGATTGGGGAATTATTGTGATACATAGTTTCTTGAGTTCTTTATATATTTTAAATATTAGTCCTCTATCAGATGTGGAGTTGATAAAAAAAAAGTTTTAATTCTGTTATGCTTCTGCTTTGTCAGATTGACAGTGTCCTTTGTCTTAGTGAAGCTTTTTAGTTTCATGAGGTCCCTTTTGTTAATTGTTGATTTTGTGCCTGTGCTATCAGAATTCTGTTCAGAAACCTGTACCCTGCACCAATGCTTTCAAGACTTTCTCCACTTTAGATTTTATCATGTTCAGTGTATCTAGTGAGGACTCCTAGTAATTGTGGACATGGAGTCTCAACTGTTCATCTTTTATACCAGGCAAGGCTTCTAGTGGCAGGACTAGGTTGCTTTTAATTGAGTCACTGGGCAAGGCGGTCTCATGGAAATCCACAGCACAACAACTTTGTCTTTGCTAAGACAAAAGATTGCTCTCACCAAACTGGCATCTATCCACCACTGCTGACAACAACACCCACACAACTTATTGAACATAGAGAAGACAAGCTAGTGCCTACATGGAGACTTTGCCCCTGCATTCTAGTCTCTTTGTTGTGGGAAGATACCCTCCAAATTACCAAATTACCAAAAGAGAACCATGGATAACAAAGCAATCACAAAACCTTTTACCTACGATTAATTCTGCCTAAAAAATATGATAGGGCAGTGGTGTCATGGAACTTTTGGGAATATCCAACCAATGTCTGATTTGACTTAAAGCCTACTCCACTAGAAGGTACCCATAGCTGACATTACTTCAGTAATCCAGAACACCAGAGATTAGATAGCCCAGAGATCTAGGGTAAAACCAAACACTGAATAATAATAATAATAATAATAATAATAATAATAATAATAATAAATTAAATGATGACAATATTTTGTCATACTTCTACCTCAATACCATATCCAGTCATCATCAGAGATGATTCTTCTGGCATTATATAGGAACAGAGATGAGACTCACAACCAGACATTGCACAGGGAAAGATTCTAAATGGGATGTCTCTATGAAATACATCCTTTCAGACCTCAAGGTATCCCACAGAAAAAGAGGAAGAAAGATTGTATGGGCCAAAAGTGATGGAGGGCACCAGGAGAACAAGGCCCTCTGAATCAACTAAGAAAGTCACTTATGAGCTCACATTCTGAAGTAGCAAGCACAGAGTCTTCACTGGTCTGCACCAAGTCCTCTGTATATTATAGCTATCAGTTTAACATTTTTATGGAACTCCTGACTATGAGAACAAGTGGGTCTCTGACTCTTGTGCCTGCTCTTGGAACTCTTTTCCTCCTGTTGGGTTGCCTTGTTCAACTGATATAGTTTTTGCTTCATGTTATTACATTTTATTTTGTGTTGTTGGTTGCTGTGTTTTAGAAACCTGTTCTCTTCTAATGAGAGACAGAAAAATTGTTGGTCCAGAGGTGAGGAAAAATGAGGAGAAACAGGGAGGGGTAAAGGAGCAAGAAACTATAATCAGGCTATAATATATGAGAAAAGAATCTATTTTCAATAAAAGAAAAGAAATTCTTCTTGGGTTATTATAAATATTTTTATATTAGGTGTACTTAAAGAAATTTAATAAAGTCACCATATCCCATCCCCCCCCCCCAAAAAAAAAGTATAGTCGGGTTAAATCTTTTCTGATTTAACTTAATTCCACATGCACACCAAAGCATCCTTAAATCTCTTTGAGGAGCAAATTAAGATAATACAGATCAGACATGACTACATTGAGATTTTTCTTCAAATCCATAGGACACCTTCCAAAAAGATGGGTTCTATGGACTGACTGAGAAAGACAGGATTAGAAGGATGGGTCTGGAGAAGGGTCCAGTGCCATCAGATCTCCAGCTAGATAGATTGTCCAAGGATCACCAGGCTAGAAGGCAGGTGTGCTCTAGCCTTCTGTGTAGAAAACAGGTTTTGTACTTCTTTCCTTAAAGGAACAATCCTGTGTGCTTGACATTTCTGGTTTCCCTTTCTTTGGAATCACAAAGACCTCCAAGTCTCTACATGTCTCTGTCATCAAGGAGCTTGCATTGTGCCCTGAGCTTAGACTTAGTAGCTAAGAATCTAGTGTTTGTCCAGAAAGTCAGAAATCTTTATTTCCATCTGCCAGCTCTATATTTGTTTGCCAGGTGTCATCCTTTCCTATGGTTGATGTGACAAAGCAAATAATAATTTTGTTTTTCTTAATAGCTGAGTAATATCCATTGTGTGTATATATCACGGATTCATCAACATTCATTAGGTGATGTGCATTTGTGCTGTTTCCATTTCGTAGCTACTGTGAATTGAGAAGAAAAATGAAAGGGGATGTGCAATGTCTCTGCGGTAGGATATAAAGTCCACTGTGGGCATGCTCAGGAGTGATATTGTTGGGTCATATCGTAGTTCTACTTCTGTAGTTTTGGAGAAATTGCACACTGATTTCCAAGGTGTGCAATGTGGCAATAGCTTGCTTTCTACCAAGTGTTTAATGGTACACCAATATTCATTGACATTTATCCCTGAGGATGGCCAATCTGACTACAGTAAGACTGAATCTTAAGCAGCTTCAATCTTCATCTCCTTGTGACTAAAGATGTTGAACACTTTTTGAGTGTTTACTGGCCTCTGCATGTTTTCTTTTAAGAATTTCAGTTAAGTCCCAAATGCCCATTGTTAACTGAGATTTTTTTTTTAACTTGGTGTTTAGCTCCCTTGTGTTCTTTTCGTGTTGTTGAAGTCTTCTGTCAGATGTATAACTGGCAATGATTTTCACCCATTCTGTCAGCTACCTCTTTACTCAACTGACATTCTGAAAAAGAAATAAGGGAAATAATACTATTCACAATAGGCACAAGAAAATAACTCTTTTTCGGGGACAGTGTATTGCATTTTTCTGTTACATTCATATAAATCTTAAGTTTTAATGGACTACTTGTAAAGATACATATTTATACCACTGTCTATGTAATTTTGTAATAATACAGCTGTTATTCATACTAAGCTGGATCAGCTATGCACTGGTGACTTTCTTTTATAGAAACAGAAAATGTCATGAAATTATAATTTCACAGTTACCTGTTAACCATTGAAAAATGTGCCCATAACTATCTCTAATATTGACAATAGGGAATGAACTCTCTGCTGCAGACAGTCCTCAGGTAAGATGAAGAGATTGGAGTTCACTTTGCCCCCACTCACACATGTGGATTGATCTAAAATTCCTAAATCCATCCTGAAAAGGTGTTAATGAACATGTCTGAAAAGATGAAAAACAGACTTTGACTGACACTTGTGGATATGGGAATGAAAGCAGATTACAAACTGCATGTATGCATGCAAAATTAAAACTAGTGGGTCAAAACGTATCTCAAAAATTTATACATTTTAAAAGCTTCAGTTAACCTTGCAAAAAACATAAACATGTGATAGCAAAAAAACGTATATACGCATTTCATTATGAAAAGGTTTGACACATAAAGTGAGTTAATATATGTGTGTTCTTGCTTTATCAAAGCATGTTACTCTTTGAGATTGAACACTCACATTTTTGTAGACGGAGCGGCGGGGCTGTGTCCCACCACCCGGCTAGCTTTACCAAAAATAATTACACGGAAACTGTATTCTTTTAAACACTGCCTGGCCCATTAGTTTCAGCCTCTTATTGGTTAATTCTCATGTCTTGCTTTAACCCATATTTAGTAATCTGTGTAGCACCATGAGGTGGTCACTTACCAGGAGAGATCTTAACCTGCGTCCATCTCGGAGAGGAGAAGCATGATGACTCACTCTGGTGGCTGCCTGAAGCGTCTCCCCAACTCTGCTCCTTTCTCCCACAATTCTGTTCTGTCTACTCCGACTACCTAATTTTCTGTCCTCTTAAAGGGCCAAGGCAGTTTCTTTATTAATCAATGAAAGTAACACAGACACTTCTCCATCACATTTTTGCTATCTCATACCCAAGGAAGCCCTCTTCTTTTTCCTTCAAAGCTCACTATGGCAGGAATTCAGAAAGTTATGCCCACTAACATAAATTCCACCCACTTTCTGTATATCCAGTGTACAGTCCAATGGTAGTTGCAAGCAAGGATAGAGATAAGCACTGTTTAGCTAAGGGAACAATGTTCTTCACAGTTTCCTTATCTCAGGCCCCTCACAGTAACAGTTAGCTACATTCCATAAATCATATGTTGTATTAAAATGATAATCACCCTCTGAGAACTGATCTTGGCCTATATCTCTCGGTGAATTTTTCTCTGAATAAAATGCCAAGGTATGCACATTGTACATGGAAGACTGATGAACTCTGAGCAAATAGCCAAACTTTATGGTCATTTTCCACATACTATATATCTCATATAAAATTTCACTATGCTTTTCTCTCCCCATCTCCCCTTACCCCCCAACCCACCCCACTCCCAAGTTCCAATTTTTGCCCGGCAAACTTGTCTACTTCCAATATCCAGGAGGATAACTATATGTTTTTCTTTGGGTTCACCTTCTTATTGTCTTCTCAAGGATCACGAATTATAGGCTCAATGTCATTTATTTATGGCTAAAAACTGATTATGAGTGAGTACATCCCATGTTCATCTTTTTGGGTCTGGGTTACCTCACTCAGAATAGTGTTTTCTATTTCCATCCATTTGCATGCAAAATTCAAGATGTCATTGTTTTTTTTACCACTGAGTAGTATTCTAATATGTATATATTCCACAGTTTCTTCATCCATTCTTCCACTGAAGGGCATCTAGGTTGTTTCCAGGTTCTGGCTATTACAAATAATGCTGCTATGAACATAGTTGAACAAATGTTTTTGTAGTATGATAGGGCATCTCTTGGGTAAATTCCCAAGAGTGGAATTGCTGGGTCCTGGGGTAGGTTGATCCCGAATTTCCTGAGAAACCACCACACTGCTTTCCAAAGTGGTTGCACAAGTGTGCATTCCCATCAGCAATGGATGAGAGTACCCCTTACCCCACAACCTCTCCAGCAAAGGCTATCATTGGTGTTTTTGATTTTAGCCAATCTGACAGGTGTAAGATGGTATCTCAAAGTTGTTTTGATTTGCATTTCCCTAATAGCTAAGGAGGTTGAGCATGACCTTAAGTGTCTTTTGGCCATTTGGATTTCTTCTGTTGAGAATTCTCTGTTCAGTTCAGAGCCCCATTTTTTAATTGGGTTAATTAGCATTTTAAAGTCTAGTCTCTTGAGTTCCTTATATAGTTTAGAGATCAGACCTTTGTCAGTTGCAGGGTTGGTGAAGATTTTTTCCCAGTCAGTAGGCTGCCTTTGTGTCTTAGTGACAGTGTCCTTTGCTTTACAGAAGCTGCTCAGCTTCAGGAGGTCCCATTTATTCAATGTTGCCCTTAATGTCTGTGCTGCTGGGGTTATACATAAGAAATGGTCTCTTGTGCCCATATGTTGTAGAGTGCTTCCCACTTTCTCCTCTATCAGGCTCAGTGTGTTCTGATTAATATTGAGGTCTTTAATCCATTTGGACTTGAGTTTTGTGCATGGTGATAGATATGGATCTACTTTCATTCTTCTACAGATTGACATCCAGTTATGCCAGCACCATTTGTTGAAGATGCTCTCTTTCTTCCATTGTGTACTTATGGCTCCTTTATCAAAAATCAGGTGTTCATAGGTTTGTGGGTTAAGATCCCGGTCTTCTGTTCGATTCCATTGGTCAACATCTCTGTTTTCATGCCAATACCAAGCTGTTTTCAATACTGTAGCTCTGTAATAGATTTTGAATTCAGGGATGGTAAAGCCTCCAAAAGTTACTTTATTGTATAAGATTGTTTGTGCTATCCTGGGTTTCTTGTTTTTCCATATAAAGTTGATTATTGTCCTCTCAAGATCTGTGAAGAATTTTGTTGGGACCTTTATGGGAATTGCATTGAATCTATAGATTGCTTTTGGTAGAATTGCCATTTTTACTATGTTCATCCTCCCAATCCACGAGCAAGGGAGATCCTTCCATTTTCTGGTATCCTCTTCAATTTCATGAACTGTTTATCCTACCATGCTTCCCCCACCATGGTAGACTAGAAGAGCTTAAACTACAAGCCAAACTAAGCCAATCTTCCTGAAACTGCTTTCTCTCAAGCATCTGTCCACAGTGACAAAAGGCCAATTCATGGAACATCTTGAAATGGAGAACATTAGGAGAGAGGAAGAAAATTAGGAGGAAGAAGAGGATGTAGAAAGGAGTAATGAAAAGGTGATTTTGATCAAAGTATATTGTAAGTATATATGACAAGCATACACTGAAGCTAATTTTGACAATGATTATGTACTAATAAAAATGTGGCACAGAAAGTACAAAGTATGTACACATACACATAAAAAAGAGATGTGCTATCTCAAACAATAGGGAATGCCTCTCCTTTTTCTTCCAAAACTCACTATAAATATACATATATATGTATGTAATGTATATAATTTCATTGCATGTTTATACAATTTCTTATTTATTTATATAATTTTAGTGATAGTATCAAACAAAGAATTGAAATATTTCCTTATTTTGGATTATAACTATAATTTAAATAAAAACAATAATTTTAAAGAAATACAGAAATTATTCATATAAAAGAAAATATTGGATGCAATGAAATACACAACATTCGTTAAAGGTATCCTTGACCCATGGACACAGCTGAGGTGTGGCTGGTGATCTTATTTTGGATTCCAGTCTTTATGTAATTAGTGAAACATGTGAGGATTCACATAAATGAGAAAACACAAACTCTGGTCAGAAAGATAACGCTAGTGCAAAGTGAAACCAAAACCAGCCTATAATTAATTCACTGTTTGAGATCTGTGGATAACAAAATGCGGATTATTTTGTTTTCTTGCCACCTTTTTGATCTCTTTTTGCTATACTTGCTATATGTTGATATTTTCCATTTCTTGTTCTTAGAAAAACAATAATATATATTATGAAATACATACATGAAAAACAGTAACATATACATATGCATGTCACAATATGTCATTTTTAATATTTCAAAATTCCATATCATTTATTTTCAGCGGTAATAAAAATGCACAGGTTTCTTCTAAGTGCATTTTCTATTTGCAGTCAACTGGGCCTCAAGCACTAGCAGACCTCTAAATTTCTCTCATGTGCATAACATTTAGATCAAAACATAACCTTTTCTTAATAAGTGGATTATTCCCTGTGTCCTTAGTGTGGTAGATAAAGATACATAACTCCCCTAGTAGACTTGCCATACTGGCCATGTACCCTCTCTGAATCTGGAAGAATTCTCTCACTGGTCATAAAACAGTTTTGTCAGTGCCTGAGCTGTGAGTTTGGGTTTTGTGGGTAAAGATGAGCACTGGAAGTCTATGTGGAAGGTAATAACTGTCCTTAACATCTCTGCTTGTATAGAAGACAGATATCAAAAAGAGCATGGCAGAAGAGTCAAAGGAGGCTTTAGAGATCTGAGCACTGATACGGAAGTCTACAAATCCCAGTGGAATAACACGAAAGAGAAACAATATATAGGATTTAGGAAAACAAAATATCCTCACATGAGAGATTCATGCTCTGTAGTAGAGTTCTGTAGGTTAATAAATATAGTCTTCTTTTAAATGAAACCTCCCTTATTTCACATGCCCTTAATGGTTTCTGCTATTAGGTTGTGTTCCAAGTTCCGGAAAGATAAAAGCAAAAAGAGAACCTTGCCCAATGGTGGTAGTACACACCTTTAATCCAAGAGCTAGGAAGGCAGAAACAGGAGGATCTCTATGAATGAGTTCAAGGATATCCTGGTCTACAGAGTTACTTCCAGGATAGTTAAGGCTATACAGAGAAAACTTGTCTTGAAAAATAAAACAAAGTGGACCTTACCTCTTGCAGGTTTCTGTATTAGTATGAATTATGAAGTGCCAAAAATCTAAGGACTCATTTAGTTTCAGGGCAAAGCCTATATGTGTATTTAAGTTTATCTAGAAAACAGATAAAGGTACCCAGAAACCATGCAAACTTAAGAATAGGCCTTTCTTCACAGACATTGAAGGAGAAACTGGGGACAACTAGTGACTCTACTGAAATGTTCTCAAAATTGATAAATTTTATGTCTTTCAATGTATTTGAATAAAATGAGCAATTTTTTCAATAACTTCAAGCTGAATTTGACAATTAAAAAAGAAACATAAAGGCAAAGGAAGTCCATGTGCTACAGTGTTTCTCTTGCTTCGTTCTAACGATAGACACTTTGACACTCACTTTATTGATGCCATTTCCATGTGGCTTTGAAGATCAAATATATGTTCTTGGAAGTTGGCTAGAGTCACTTTGATTTTCTCTTTGCACGTGCATGAAAAGATTGATGCAAGAATGACGGGACCTGTGGCAGCTAAGAACCTAGAGTAGGCAACAGCATCATTTTCTAGAAGGTGAAGTAAGAGGCACACCATAAGAACGTGGAGACTCACCCGGTGGTGGTGGTACAGACTAGGGCAACCAGAGAGAGTTACAAAGAGAAACCCTGTCTCAAATAAATTAAAATAATAATAATGTGGAGATGCTCTAAGGAGAGCAGGAGGGTCACCCTGTTCATGCTCCCCACCCAAAGCCAAATGTGCTTTGGACTTTTAAACACAAGTTGGCTTATATATTGTTGTAACTGAGCTAAGTTTAAAATAAATAGCTATTTTCAAGGTCATTGGGTCCATTTTAGGTAGTGAGTACATGAATTTAAGTGAGAATAGTACAAAAATATTGAAGCAGAAGTTTTGGTAAAGATAAATACTTGACATAACATTTACTACTGCCTTTATTTCCTATTTCAATAAGAAGTAGGAATCTTCAAAAAAACAAAAATAACAATAAAAAACCCAAATGATCCTTTTTTATCCATTACACTTCTCTCGTTAACTCATAATTAGTGGACTTTTTAATCCTCATTATTTACTTCAGTATTTTCAAAAAGCAATAGAAATCCCACACAGCTTCTGGAGTAGAAGCCAAAATATGCCAACAAGATTATAGTTCCTCACTTAAACTGGAATCCTTAATAAAATTCAAGAGAAAGGCCAGAAAATGGAGATTTATTAAGCTGGGAAACATTGTTGGGAAGGACATTTTCCCGGATTTCACTAGCAAAGATTAAGTTTATCAAGTAGGGAAGTCAAAAGAGAAGGGCCCCAAGACCTCAACATGTTATATCCATTAATACTAAGGACAGACAGTAAATGTGAGAACTACCAAACCTGGGAGCACAGACAGAGGCTGTTGGTTGAAATCACTATGTTTCTTCCAGCATTATTTCAGTAACATTTATTTTTCCCCATTCTCAAACAAACATGTTTCCCCAGGGTACATTAATTACAGTTTCCAATTCATCAGTTAGGGTTCTCAATACAATGCATTCTATAACAATGCAGAACTCATGATTTAGGTAAGTGTAAAAAGAAACAAGGAATTGTTTGTTTGTTTTAAAATTAGATCATGATATAACAATGGAAACATGTTTTTGTTTCTACCTTTTGTTTGGCATGGGGAAAAATATTTGAACCAGAAGTGTGAGATAGAAGATTTTCCAATCCACTCATTTGAAAACAATATCCTGACCTATAAAAAACATGATTCAAAAGTAATTTAGAAGATAATTAAAATAAAATAGACCTGAAGTAGACGACATGCACTCTGTCTCCATCCTCTCTTTCCCCTGTGCATGATCCTAAGAACAACTAATCTTCACTCTCAACTCTCCCTGCCTGCAAGTGTCTGACATTTTTACACGGGTAGTACTGGATTCTTGCACCTGTTCACTTTCAACTCAGTCTCTCAAAGACTGGACCTCCGATAACACCACTTTGAATCTTAGATGTATCAGCTTCAGAAATATCCAGAAACCTTGCTCTACCAGGCTTTCTGCTTCTAATCACTCTGCCCATAGACAATATTGAAGGGGAATTTTCAGGGTGCAATCTGTATGACAAGAAGCATAGAAATAGCAGACTGTTATGTCTAGGGATACATTAAGAAATCATCTAGAGAAAGAAAACAAGGCATGAAGACTTTTAGAAATGCCTAAAGATTAAAAAAGATCACTTTCATGAAAATAATTCAATAAAATGTGTTGTTCTTAATAGAATGGAATAATTCTCCAGAACCGAACAGCAACAAGAAGTGTACCCACTGAATGCATTTTCAATTGCTGGCAATTGCAAGAGACAATTAATTGGATTTTCCATTTGTTTAATGTATTTCAAAGAATCTGTTAATATAACACATTGATATAAAAATAAACACATCCTAAGGAGTAAAAAAAAAAAAAAAAAAAAAAAAAAGAAATAGCAGACCATTGACTTAGAACTTTGTCAAGAAGGAAAGAAAGACTAAACATTCTCTTGGACAAAAATTTAGAAGAATTGGGTTTGTAAAGGCATCTGTCTGTCAAAGCTCTGTACATCCACACACTTTGCAGCACCCTGTGATCATTGTGAGTTCCTGTCATTATGTTTTTACTCCCAAAGAATGGGACTCTGCTTTGATTTTGTCTGCCCATAGCCTTCCAATATAGCCAGGTTTTGTTGCTATAACTAGAAATCAACCCCCCAAAATATTCCTCATGATGATTCTAACTCAAGTAAAATGAGTTTTAAATGATCGGGCTGAAGAAGGGCCATGTTTCATGTTGCAGGCAAGCTGGTTCTTTTACAGGTTTTATGCATTTTTACTGAGGCTGCTGCAGTTCAATTTAATATTCCTTGTGTTTGTACAACTTGCTTCTCTCTGTAGTATCAGGGTGTTTACAGTTGGAATAACTATCTATCACATCAATTTTTCTCCTTGCTCTCTGAACAAGTGTATGGTCAAGCATAAAAACCCTGGTTTGTTAAATAAGGAAACCTAGACTCCTCCACTTCAACAGGTACTAAATGCAAACCAACAGTTATGTTTGACCCCACCTGACTCTGGTGATAAAAATCCAAGTTTTGTTTTGTCACATGGAATGAACTTATAAAGGAGAATGAGTGACAGAACAATGCTGGAAATTCTGAAACAAAAATATGACAAAAATATAAACACTAGTGAAAGTGTGACTGATCTCCTGGATGCTTTCCATGCACCATGAGCTTCAAGCATCCTTCTGTAGACAGTTTGGAAGTCTGACTTTTGGCACCTGATTCCTTCTTAAAACCTCTAGAAGTCTACATGGCTCATAAATTTTTTTCATTATCGTTTTTCCAAGGATATTAACCTTGATACTAGTTTCTAAAGAGAATATACAATTACACACACACACACACACACACACACACACACACATACACATTTGTGTGTGTGTGTATTCTATATAAAGAGAACAATGGCAGTGTCTATAAACTGTAATATTTTCTTCCATGTAGATGCACTTAGCTCAATTCAACTTTTTTGACTATGTGAAGTATGAAAATAGTACACCCAATGTCTTTAAATGTGGTTACTATAATCTCCCATATGCGTTTCTTTAAAGGAATTTTTCAAGAAAGAGAAATGCAAAAGTAAATACTTAAACAATAGGGTGAGGATTCTATGGTGGGTTACATGAGAAAGGCCCCCATAGGTTAACACATCTGAATGCTTCTTCCCACAGTTGGTAGAACTGTTGGGGAAGATTTTGGAGATATGACCTTATGTAGTAGTTATGTCTTGGAAATGGGCTTTGAGCTTTCAAATGCCCACACCATTCCACCAATCGGCTCTGTGTCTCTGTCTCTGTCTCTGTCTCTGTCTCTGTCTCTGTCTCTCTCTCTCTCTCTCTGTGTGTGTGTGTGTGTGTGTGTGTGTGTGTGTGTGTGTGTGTGTGTTGTACCTAATCTTCCTTTTAACATGTAAGTTATCATCTACTGCTCCAGTGCCATGCTTATTTCCCTGCTAGCAATGACGGTCATGGGTTTTCCATCTGAAACTATAAGCCCCCAATTAACTCTTCCTTTCATAAGTAGCCTTGATCATGGCATCTCTCCTTTGCAGAAGAAAAGAAACTAAAGACAGGCACTATCATAAATACTTGCATAGATTTGAAGGAGGATAAGAACTCAGTCTGTGAATTATCCAGAACAACCTTGACACATCTCTCAACACAGTAAAAGAAGCTCTGTCTACTATTAAATAAAAAAGATACTTAAAAGTATCTTTACTTTGGCATAAGAAATGCTGTCTGGTTTACATTCCAGTCATTTTATTACTTGTTGAAGCTCTTCTTGAACAAAAACTCATATTAGATATAGAACTAGATTGTAACTCTACCCTAAAACAAATTATCCATTGTACAATTACAGTTTTTTGGTAAAATCCATATTAAAAGGATATGTAGCAGAAAATCAATGACAAAAGACAGTATACTTACACTATGGAATCATGAATGTAGAATATTTCTTTGTTCTTTGAATATTTGATTTTGGCAAATATTTTATTTTGTAATCACTTAAGATTTTTGAAAACATTGTAGATGCAGTGGAGCAAAGCACAGACTCAACTCTGGGAGTGTAACTTCTCAGTAGATAGTCGTACATTTGTCAGGATGGATGAACCATTATCAGTGCACTGTTAAATAAGCCCCATACATTTTGTGCATGTCCATGGTTTTACATACGGCCTCCTCTCCCATCATGTATATTATGAAACAGCATCTATTATCATTTGCCTACTGTTTTCTCATAGTTTCACTGTGATCTGAAGCTGGGAACAAAGAAATGATAGAAGTCGTCTTACCCTCATCGCACTGTGTTGCGGGCACTGTGTTTTCCACATTCCTTTGATACACCTGTAGATATGTGGGATGCTTTGGTTTACTCTCATTTCTTTATTCTCTCTTATTCAATGAGACAAGACAAGCCTATCTGCTTATCTACTATATTTTCTGTCTCTGTGTTACAATCAGCATCTTTCAAAACTGAAATTTATATATATGCATAGTGATACACTCCTATAGTTTGCTCTCTTGGGAGACTAAAGCAAGAGAATCACAAGTTTGAGCCAATAGCCTAGTCTTATCTCAAAAAGTATAAAAATAAGACAGAAAGAAAGATTAAACCTATATGAGAAAACGAATAACAAATCTTTGTCTACAATACTCGCTTCTAATAAATACTAATTATCACTCATTTGTTCATCCATTCATCTTGCCATTTAGCACACTAGACTTATTGTCCTCATTTGCTGCCCATTTAGCTGCCAAAGAAGCTTAAGAAAACATTGGCTTGAAAGAATAACCCTAGATATGTACATCTGCACATCTTTCTTTGTGTATAAACTAATACTTACATAAACAACAATAATACACACAAATACTCCCATGTTTAAAAATCTCTTTAAATTAAGTATAAGTCATTTCCAAGATAACATGCTTGTCCTTGACATGAAAAACATTAATACAAAATGAATCACAGCAACAATTTCACGATTTCAGCTTGTTAATTTGGAGAAAAAATTTATAGAAATGAGTAGTTACCATAACAACTGCATGCAATTTGATTTTTGGCAATCACTTCATCATTATTTTAACATTTCAGTTTCCAAGACAACCAAATGCAGTTAGCATTATCTCTAAATACACTAAATAAATACAGTATTTTTTTCAATGGATGAAATTTTTTATTTAATTTTTTATTAAAGAGATCAAGGTTACCTGAATAATGTAAAATTTATCTAACCCTTTATCACAATCAAACTCAAAAGGAGCAATATGTGACTACTGTCCATTTTTCTAATAATGTTTATTAACTAATTTTAAGAAAATACACAAAAAGATGAAAAGAAATTAGTTTACAATGCTGTATACAGGATACACCCAAAAGAAAGACATATTTATCTCAGAGCATACCAGTTCATCCCATACAACCAGTTTTTATTTCAATTGCAGTCATCAGTTTAGTCCCTGAGAGAGAAGCCAGTCATTACAATCCCAGTGGAGTTCACTTACCTGCAGAATCTTTGTATTTGTGGCTCTATTTTGCTTAACTCTGAAGCTGGAGTCTCATGGCCTTCTGACTGCAGTATTATCCCTTCTGTGTGTTCTCTTTTACCAGTCTTTCTCCTTTCCTACTCCTTCAGTTCTCTGTTCTTATGTCTGTTGTTTGTCTCGTCTGTTTCATCATTTGACCTGCCAACTTTGATATCTCATGGAAATATTAACAATGGCACCAGTGGAAGGAAAGTAGGTGCAGCAGGAAAGGTGTGGTTTTGTTCACTGTGGAAATCAAAATTCTCCTTGCAAAAGCCTCTGAATTGTGACTGTAGACATTCAAATGTAAATATTATATAGAAATAAGATTACAAATTGACACCACAACATCCCAAAAGATTTCTGCCTTAGCTTCCAGAGTTATGTGGATCACTTGTATCATAAAAATAGATTTTATAATATGCCAGTCATGTGCTTTTAAATTAGCACTCGATTCATAACACAATTAGAGTAAAACTTCTCACCTTAGTGAAGTTTAGTAATAAATTTGTCTTCTGTATTTTTTCAAGAAAACTCAGTAAGACATATAGACGTATGAATCATTTTCAATACCAAATTCACTATTACAGGGCTAGTGAGAGAGCTCATAGAGTAAAGACACCACTGTCAAGCTTAATATCTGAGTTCAGTCTCTGAACCGACGTGGTGGGATAAGAGATCCAACTGACACAGTTTTCCTCTGACCACATGCACTTCCTGACAAATAGATACACAGAGAGAGAGGGGGGGGGGAGAGAGAGAGGGAGGGAGGGAGGGAGGGACGAAGGGAGGGAGAGAGAGAGAGAGAATTTCTCAGTCACATCTGATAAGCTTCTATTTGCAGTAGTTCATGATTAACACTGAGATCCACCACTGGCTATGGTACAATGAATAAGATTTCAGAATGCTCAGCCCTCAATGAACATATATACCATAGTCCCCTTCTAAAGGCTTAGGTATCATTGCAGAAGAAGGGTCAGAAAAAAGTACAAGAGCCAGGCAGTGGTGGCATTTAATCCCAGTACTCAGGAGGTAGAGGCAGGCGGATCTCTGTGAGTTCGAGACCAGCCTGGTCTACAAGAGCTAGCTCCAGGACAGGCTCCAAAGCCACAGAGAAACCCTGTCTCGAAAAACCAAAAAAAAAAAAAGATTTTTTACTTTTTGGTGACAAAGTTAGGTGAGTAAAGAAAAGAGGAGATCTAGGAAGACTTGAGAGAAGGGGTGAACATAATCAAAACAAATTAACTCCTCAAGGACCTAATGAATATTTAAAAATAAATAAATAAATACTAAAAATCTTAAGAAATCACCTTTAATCTTCTAAACAGAGATTCCTGAAATAAATCTGAAAGATTCCATTTCAGTAACTACCTGAATTTTTTCTAGTATTCACAATAAAATGTTAGGTCAACTTTTCAAAAAATATAATGCTCTCCTAGTATATCTGATTGAAGATGTCTAGCAGGAAACAGTCAAAGGTAAATGTAAATATAATGACTCATCTAAGATTAGCAGTCAGATTTTCTAGAGGAAACCACACCATGGTTAAAGTACACAAGAATTCATGTGGTGTGCAGATCAAATAGATTTAAAGGCTATATGTCTCTGAAGAAAAAAAAACATAGTCTCAGGTAGCCTATGCTCAACTTAATCCACAGGGGGGATTTTGGTTTCCAACAGTTTGTGCTCTATTGGTCAAGAAACCATTTCTACCAGTGTCAAGAAAGTCTATTTCAGCTGTGTCCCAGGAGCCAGAGCAATGACCACATCATTGGTTCGCATACCTAGGATACCTACAGTGCCAAAGTCCTTGGTAATAAGCCTTTCTAATCTGTGCTCACCTATGCAATTTGTTGGAGGAGATTGAATGCTGCTGCTTCAGGTCAATGAATGTCAGAATCAGCTTATGATGCTGCCCAGTGACCACTGCTTGATCTAGGTAAAGCTCTCTCCTCCACATATTACTTCCAAGGTGACAGCTGCAGGTCTGTAAGGCGAAGATGAAGTGGATCATTAGTGTGTATAGTTGCCTTCATTTATCATGTTCTTTCCACAGGAGTCTCAGGTTGTCCTCCACTGGATAATTTCTGGGTCTGACCTCAAGCTCAGTTTTTAGAACTACTAAAGGCTATTGCCATTCCACTGTCATGGTGATTCATTCAGCAAATTTTACTTTAAAACATTAATTCTCCATTGAATGTCCAATCTTTTCCTTGTATCTGATACCATATCTTATTGTTTATATTGATATACCTTTCATCAGTCCAATCTTTATACCCATAAAGGTATGCCATACTTCTTGCTGTACATATTTAAGACTTGCCAGGAGTTTGACAGGACCTTGTCATCAATGACCAGTTGACTATTGTTTCTGGACCACAGAGATGATAGTTTCTTCTCAGAGATACCAGGGTCTCTAACCAGAGCATGGTGTATCTTCATTTGGTGGATGGAGTGTCAGCTGGTAGTCTTCTGAAAGCAACAATCAGCTGTCAGTTTTCCAGTCTTCTCCAGGACACCTTCATTTTATACAGATTTGTCTAAACCTTTGATTCCAGCATCAAGGGTCTGCCATTGCAATTCAGGATGATATTTCTATGCTTCTATGATCTTTCCCAACAGCACATTAAATTAGCCCCCCTGGACCTGTCCAGGATATACTGCATAACTCAGGAAATGTCCATAGATTGACAGACATTTCCTTAATATCTCTAGTTCTTGTTCTAGCACCAAGGTGATATCTACAAGTATGGTTGCCATTGTGCACCATTTACTTATAATATTTTATTCAACGGGCATCAAATAAGTAATCTGCAGTTATAACTGATAAATAAAACTCTAATATCCCATAAAGTAGCAACAAATAAATTAATGTTAGGTTGAGACTTTTTGTGTGTTAATTCAAAAGCCTATTCAAAATTCTGTTGGGTATTCAAAATTCATTATTATTCTTTACAGTTACAAGTTCAGGAGCCTATTTGCAAATCTCTGAAACTGGCTTATTTTATAACTTTCTGTTTTTAAACCTGCAAATTTCAGATAATTGCTTTCAAAAGACCAATGAATAATTATGGCTCTGTTTATGCATTTTATTAATCACTATCAAATATTTCAACCATACTTGTATATTTAATAATGTGAATTTCCTCATCTCAGTAGTTTTATTGTGTGATGGTGAATGAAACCTTCTAGGTCATTGTACTAAATGGTTATCAAAAACTAAATGAACTTTGTAAGTTCTATAACTATATTTATCTTCAGTATTCCACAATATAAAGAAACAATCAGATTTTAACTTAAAAATCACAAATTTATATTACTCAATTCTATACATTAAATTACACTTCTCAAGCTGTCTTAGTGCTGTATCTAATTCTATAAATATGTATTAAGTATATGAAATGACAAATATTTATAACATGTGTTCTGAAAATTAAAACAGTAATGCTCCTTGGAATCAAAAAAGAAAGACATGAGAGTAGATAAATAAAGACAAGGTAAGAGGGGTGAAAGGCATGAGGTAATGAGATGACCACCATCAAAGAACATATTTCCCAGAAATAAAAATGTTGCAATAAATTATATTCCCTGGAGAAATCACTATACACTACAAAAGAAAACAATAGTGGTTTTAATGATTTTTTTTTTAAATTTTAACAAAATCCAAGTTGAAATACATATACCCTTTAAGGGAGATAATGACAGCTTCAGTTAACTGAGATGATATTATATCTTGAACAAAGGAAAGAATTGTCGATCTGTGGGGAGATTTGTCTCAAAATCTGAGGAGTCTGGTTGAGCCTTTTTTTTCAATATTGTCTGTTATTGACTTTAATCTGCAAACATGCTTAGTCTTACACAGCCCACTGATTGCTTTATTTCATTAAATCCATTGTGTGTGTGTGTGTGTGTGTGTGTGTGTGTGTGTGTGCATGTTCATATATCAGCATGACTCATGTACACACGTGTATGTGGTCAGAGGACAACTTGAAGAAGTCAGATTTTTCCATCCAACATGTGTTTTCTGATGATTTGATGTCAAGTACATTTACCTTCTGAGCAGTAGTATCAGCCCTAATAGTCCCTCCACCTCCGTGTGTGCATGTGTGCACGAGTGAGCAGTCATCAGATCACAGCCCTCTTGTTGCAGTGAGAGGACCATTTCTGTGCTGTCTCTGTCTCCCTTCTCCATGGATTCTAGGGATCTAACTTAGGTCCTCATTCTTGTGTAACAAGTCCTTTAACCTCTGAGCCATCTCACCAACCCCTAAAATCCTTTGCATATGATAGAATCCAAGATTATGCATGTGCTTGTTTGTTTTTAAGTTAAAAACTTTGATTAGGTTTGAGTAACCTGCATTTTTGTATGTCCTTAAAACCACAAAGCTTTTTCCTTATTTGCTAAGTTATTCTCAGTGAACTTTGAATACTTCACATGGAATTCTTTGACTTTGTATCCAGTTTACAAAGTCCTTTTACTGACAAAGAAGCATAAAAAGGATTATTTCAGAAAGAAAAAAACAGGCATTTCTTGGTTTTCTGAAAATCTTGACCCTATAAATTTTTCTTATCATCAGTCCATTCATTTACCCACTGAACATTTCCCAAACCCCTCACTGCCATGAAATGCCTTTTCCCAGAATGAAGTCAAGTAGCTTAGAATTTATTGCCTCTTGTTCACGAGAAACATGTCAGAAAAGAAGCAGCGCTAGTGCTCAGGTCTACATGATAAGAATAGTAATGATTATACAACTCTGCCCAAGGCTGAGCACACAGTTAATCTTGAATAAATGCCAGTGTATCACCCTGAAGCACTTCAAACAGATTGGCCGCTGTATTGTGGCATAGTACCTGAGAGGTAAACGTGCAAATCACCTCTCTCCTAATGAACATTCAGGAATGTGCAGTTGAGTGTGTATTATTTGTTTGATAATGTTTGTTTGACAGCGAGGATGAATGCGGAACATTAAACACTTGGTTGCTGCAGTTTCTTGAAAGACAGCAAAGCCTAAAGCACACCTAACTTCAGTCATCACTTGAAAGAAAAGCAAAGAGAACCTTAGTATCCATCAGACACCAACTAGATCTCAGCACTAGTCTAGATGCTGAGCATAAAGAAATGAATCAACAAAATCCTTCCTGCTGGGAAATTTGAGTTCTTGGAGCTGTACTCTCTAGAACATGGGAATAGAAGACAGAAGCAACAGAAATTTTAAAAACCCTGGTGACTTTTAAAGGAGTGTTTCTTATGTTAGTAATCTCAGTTCTTCAGAAGGGGCAGCCATCAGTAGGCATGTATCCTAATGTTGGACTCTGGGCTGAATGGGCAACCTGTATGTATTTTTTTTTCTTAACTTCATTTTTCTAGCAATCCCCGTTAGGTTCTACATATTTTGCATGAAGAAGTATTATTTTCATGTTGTACCATTCTCCTCATAACAATCAGAACCATTTCATATATGAGTGAGAAAAAGTAATAAGGGTATATAGTGTAAGTTGATAACATGCTGAAATCTGAATCGAGATGTACTTATCAGTTTCTGTGTCAATACTCACCGTAATTTTAAACAACTTGAACCTATCTCCTTGAATATTTTACATTTTCTCTAAAGATTTTTATGGGAATGATTAACAATGTATAACACCAAAAAACTATTTTAACTGATCAATTTAATTATTTAATATACCCCGAGATTTCTTTCTACTCAATTAAAAAGATCATATCCTGTCTTTGGACTCTTAACATTCTGTCTCCCCTCATTTTCATTGATATATATTGCTGTTAGAGTTCTCAAAGGCATAACATATACACAACTGAGCACTCAGCGGGAGAGCTTCAGCATCTTCCTTTTGCTAGAGACGCCTCACTACCTAGATATTATGAATATTATTTATTTGGCATTTCCTTTTTAATTTCTGTTATTTATACTAATGAGCTCCCACTGACTTTCCTTGAATAATTTTAAATTTCAAATTTAATTCAGTCAAGAAATGATCAAAAAGTTTATCATGTACTCAGATTTGTCCTGCTATATAGGAGTCAAAAATTTCCAGAACTTACAGTGTTAATAGGGGAAATATAACTCAGCAATGTTAAGCAGGTTGCTTAATTATGAGGTTAGTCCTCTAACTAAATGAAATTGATGTGTTCTTGACCAAAATGTTTCATGAATGCTAATAAAAGCATTTTAAAATCTACCCACACTGAAAACATGATTCCCAATCAACAGGTAAGGAGATATACAAAACCGTGTGTGTGTGTGTGTGTGTGTGTGTGTGTGTATGTGTGTGTGTATGTGTGTGCCTGTGTGTGTGCACACCTGTGTGGGTGTATGCATATGTATGCAGTAGTGTGTCCTGACAGTGATATATTTATATTAACCAAAAAAATGAATTATTGTCATCCACAACACTATGGAGAGATTCCACAAACATTACATTAAGTAAAAGTAGCAAGAGGAAAACACAGCACATACCAATACAATCTAAAATGCAAAATGGTTCTCTAGTGACACAGAACAGTTTAGTGGTTGCCTAGGGCAAGATATTCAGAGAGAAAGTTAAATAGTTAAAGAATATGGGGACTTTGGAGGACAATGTAAATATTCTCTTCTTGATTGCAGTGGCAATTTTTGTTGGATAGACTTCCCAGAGTGTGCAGGTCGAATGAATATATTTATTATATAAATTCATTCTTTAACAAAATTGATAAGAAAAATAACTTCTGAGCAGAAAGGGAGAAGTAAACAGTATCATATAAAGAAAACATAGGTTGACTCCCCATGAGAAACCTTACTCTTTCTGAGGAGTGGATAGGAGGTAAGGTGGAGAGAAGGCGGGGGAAGTAGGAGGAATGGAGGGAGGGAGAACAGGGATAGCTATGTAAAATGAGAAAAGATTGTACTAAAATGTTTTTAATTAACAAGGAAAAAGAAAGAAAATAAGCAAGCATAGTAAAGTTTAATATAATAGTTATCTTTGATATTTGTTCTCAAATTCACTACAACTATTCAAAATGATGGTTCAATAGAAATTTGTTACCATAAAGTCTTCCTGTAATGCCCCTGTCTCACACACCCTTGGCAATTTAAATCTCATATATGAAGAAATTTAGGTTATCATATTGCAACCTACTTTATTGCACTAACTCATAGTCCTGAGGTTCAGATAAGAAGTTCATTATTTATCCTGACATTTGTCCAAAACTGGCAGCCCTATTTGGAAAAGTCATGGAACCTTTAAGAGGGAGAGATATGCCACAAGAAATAAGCCACTAGGGGTAAGTTTTGAGGTTGGATTGTGCTATCCCAGGTCCCATGGGGAATCTAAGAACCCCCTCCCTAAAGATGTACTCTGAACTCCACTCATGTTCTGACTTGTGTGTGTAAAACACACACATACACACACACACACACACACACACACACAAACTCACACACTAAAATACATTCAGTATCTGTTGATACCCTTATTTTACATAACACTTTCTGTTTTGAATTCACAGCTAAAGCAATAAGACAAGATACAGAAATACAGTGGCACATGTGTCTGTTGGTAGAGGCTTCTCATTCATCCTGGCTGCCCAGACCCGAAATAATCACTCAGAAAATACATTATTTGCAATAATGTTTGGCCAATATCTTAAGGGTGTTTCTAGATAGCGCTTAAATCTTAAATCAACCCATTTATATATATATATATATATTACCATGAGGCTCATAGCCTAATGATAAAGTTCCAGCTGACAGCTCACATCTTTCTCCCCTGGCAGCTATATGGCATCTCCCTAATTCTGCCTACTCTCTCCCAACATTCAGTTTAGTTTTCACACCTAGTTCTACTCTGCCCTGTCATAGGCCCAAGCAGCTTCTTTATTCATTAATCAATAAAAGCAACACATATACAGAAGGACTTCCCATATCATCTCTACTTTTCTGTCTAAATAAAAAAGGCTTTAACTTTAACATTGTAAAATTACTCATACAAAACAACTATCAAGCAAGAATTATAGTTACAATATTTATGTCTACTTTATCTTTTATCAGAGCTAAGGGAAACTATAATTATAACTATCTCTTCTTCAACTCCATCAAAGACTACAGAAGGCTATATTAACTAAGTTAACAGGAAGCATATTGTACGCAACTTCTAAAACTTTAGAACTGGCAGAGACATCTTGCTGCCTGGACAGTTACCAAAAGTTCTTCTGTAACATTCTTCTAGGCATCCATCATCAGCCTATAAGCCCATAGTATCTGTCAGACTTTCCCATGGAGCAGAAATTTAATGAGAGTTCCACCTACATTGGTAGTTTGTCAGTCACGAAAGAAAGAAATTGAAGACAGTAGACATCAGAAGATGGAAAGAGTTCCCATACATAAGGGTCATCAAATTAATATTGCTAAAATGGTTACATTATCAAATGAGTGATTCACTGCAAAGCTCACCACAGATATTTTTGCGAGCCTTAAACCCATATGGAACCATCAAAGATTCAGAAAAACTGAAGCAATCCATAGCAAACAGAAAACACTAGGCATCTCAATCCCAGAGTTTAAGTTACAATCCCAGTTCTTAAACTAACATATTCCCAATGCAATGGCTTAAAACTGAATAAACAGACTATTATATATAATATAGAACCCATAAATAAACCCATACAGCCACAATCACTGAAAAAAAAATAGGCCAAGAATTTGATGGAGAATTGGAAGGAGCATATGGAAGCGTTTGAAAGGAAAAAGGGGAAAAGAGAAATATTGTAATTAAGTTATAATCTCAAAAATTTAACAAGGAAACCAAAACTATCATTAAATAAAAGTAGCTTCTTTTAAAAATAGAGATATCTAAAGAAATCTAAGTCAGAAACAATAGAGATAATTGCCTGCCTGTGTTATGGTCACACTCGTGATAGTTAAGTTACTGTATCAGCCTAAATATGCTTTAAGACATAAAGAAAATATGTTCAAGACATACAATGAAGTTCTATTCAACCACAAATAAGAATGAAATCATCTTGTTTGCACAAAAATGGAGAGAAGTGAAGATTACCTTTCTCAGTCAAATACCTTAGAAAGACAACCGATGTTCCTTTTATCTTACACGAGGAATCTGTATGAAACAAGAAAGTGGAGATGGTGTCTGAAAGGAGACTGTTTGAGAAGATGAAGGGGACCAATGGAGGAATGACAAGAGAGGGTGTTTGAGTGAATTAATCAAAGTTCATGATACATAATGTGCATGCATGGCTGCTTCACAGTAGAGCTCATTGTTTTGTACAACTACTGCATGTTAACAAAATAGCACCCAGTGTAGCAACATGGTGCTTGGATTGCCAACTGCATAAAAATCTTACAAAAGTATCAGCTTGGGGTGGGGATATCTGGGGGTTCCACTGAAGCTGACAGGCTTGCCTTTCTGTAAATGTATTTCAGGTCCTTGTTAAAATGTGACCTTCTCAACCAAACATTGTTGACCTTCTTGTGAAACTATACCCAAACTGACTCAGACTTACATACACCATACTTAGGCACATGCAAACACACACACACACACACACACACACACACACACAAACACACACACACCTGGAAGGGGCGGGGAGAAAGAAGAAAGAAGCGGAGAGGGAAGAGAGGCAAAGGTAGAGACAAACAGAGAGAAACACTCATAATTGTCCTACTAAGTTTGGGGCTTTATGCATCATATAAAAACTATGCTTAGTCCACAAGTGACAGCTCATGCTGGAGAGAATGTAGAGCAAGGAGAACACTCCTTTATTTCTGCTTTGTGTGCAAACTTGTATAATCACTTTACAAGTCAGTGTCATAATTTCTCAGAAAACTGAGAATTAACCTATCACAAGAGCCAGCTATACCTCTCTTGGGTTTATACCCAGAGGATGCTCAATCATACCACAAGGACAGTTGATCTTCTATGTTCACAAAAGGTTTATTTGTCATAGACAGAACCTGGGAATGACCCAGATGTCCCTCAGCCTAAGAATATGATAAAGAAAATGTGGTTCATTTATCCAATTACTCAGCTGTTAAAAACAAGAACACTAGGAAATTTGAAGGTAAATGAATGGAACTAGAAAAAAAAAATCATCCTGGGTGAGGTAGCCCAAACCAAGAAAGACAACCATAGTATGTAGTCACTCATAAATGGATATTAACTATAATAAAGGATAACTGTACAACAATCCACAGGCCCAGAGAAACAAGGTAACAAGGAGGGTTCATGGAAGCTCACCCAGATGTCCCTGGGAAGGGGAAATAGAAGAGGTTTCATGAGTTGACTGAGGAAGAGTAGAGAAGGGAACATGAGTGATCAGGTTGGAAAAGAAGAAGAGAGAGAGAACTGAAAGTGACTACTGGAAAGTGGGGGTTGCATTTCTGGGTCAGGATAACCTACAAGAAAGACCCCAGCTTAGATTCATAGCAATAGCAGATGGCAGAACTGGCCATTTCCTGTGACTAGAACAGTACCTAGCCCAACTGTCATCAGAGAGTCATCATCCAGAAACTGATAGAAACAGATGCAGATCCACAGCCAAACATTAAGTGGAATTTGGAAAGTCCTGCAGAAGAGTTATAGAAGCCAGAGAGGTTAAGGATACCATTTGAAAATTCACAGAATCAACTCACCTGCACTAATATTGGTTCACATTGAACTGATTGAACTGACAACCTGGGAGACTTGGGCACTCTGCATATATGTTACAGTTGTATGGCTTGGTCCTTTTGGGGGATTCCTAGCAGCGGGAACAGGGTTGTCTCTAACTCTCTGAGTAGCATTTAAGACTCTACTCCTCAAACTAGGTCACTAGGCCCAATGTTAATACATAGGAGATGCTTAGTCTCATGTAACTTGATATGCCATGTTTTGTTGATGTCCATGGAAGACCTGCCCTTTCCTGAATAGAAATGGTGTAGGAATAGATTAGAACAGAAGGGATGGGGGAAATGGAATGAGGGGAGAAAAAGGAGAGGAAACTAAGATCAGGATATAAAATAAATAAATCAATAAATTTATTTTAAAAATATGTTTACTCACAAGTATCTTTCCATTGCTATTAAATATTGTACATAGAAACATCACCCCCCAAAAGTAAATAAATAAAAATACAGGCATTATTCCTAAAAACTATTCCAATAGAGGGTCTGGAGAGATGACTCTGTAGTTAGAAATGCTTACTACATAATCATTAAGACCAGGGTTCAGATCCAGCACTCACCTAACAAGCTGTGAATACTTACAAAATAAATAAATATAAAATAAATAAATGTGTGAAGAAACAAATCTCTGAGGACACACACAATGTTTTCTTAGGAATGAGTAAGTAATAGGCTAAAGAAGGGATTAGATATAAGAAGGGAGTCTCATTTTCTAAGTTATATATTTTATAATGTTTGAATATTTTATAACAAGAGTATATTGCTTTTATAAATCAACAGTGATAACAAAATACTCCTAGTAGAAAGATTATCACAGCCAAAAATTCTATTTGTTTCCTCTATTTAGTACTCTAAATTTTAGTGACATTGATTAATGTCATCTCTTTATCTGATTTTCTTTAGAGTCAACCATTGTACATAAATACATTTATATTTATTATGTATTATATATACCAATGTTTCTCACAGTTCTTTACCCATTAATCTTTTTGTTGATTAAAAAACACACAATAATTTAGTTTTTGGTCCTAAGAACTGAATTCCCCATGGTTTAATTAATACTATTATAGGATTAGAATACAATTTTACAATGAACTCAGGGGATGCCATTCAAAATCATTTTTAATTCATTTGGACTTAAAAATAAAATAAGACACTGATTTGAGATACAAAGAGCAAGCTAATCTTAAAGTCAGAGGTTAATCCAGGATTATGTTCCTTAATGGTTTTGCGTGTAATTTCATCATTTGAAGGCAATGACTTAAATGCTATTTCCATGTTTGCTTAAACAGGCTCTCAGTAGAGCAATTCACTGAAATTTAATTACAGCCCAGATGGGATTGCTCCTGCCAGGATGTTTGCAAAGCTGGTATCATAAATGCTCATTCTAACTGCAATGCCACTGAAGACCAGCACCCATAGAGACAGTTGAGAAAGAACTTCCATGAAAACAGACACGAAGTAATTGGATTGCTCAGATGACAGCAGCTCTATGAAAATTTCTAGTTGAAATAACTTTCTAGCTCAAGTGTTCTCATTCAGTGGCTTGCAACCCCTTTGAGGGTCAAACATTCCTTTCAGAGGTATCATCTAAAACCATGGGAAAACACAAATATTTAGATTACAAATAATATAGTAGCAAATTAGAATTATTAAGTAGCAGCAAAAATAAATTTTTGGTTGGTGGTCACCTCAACATTTAGAACTGTGTTAAAGGATTGCAACATTAGGAAGGTTGAGAACCACTGGTCTAACTGGAAAGAGTTCACCATTCATTTGTAATGACTTCATTCTAGAGTTGCCAGTGTGTCTGGAGGTCTGGATTCAGAGGCTTGCCATCATCAGCACTTGGGGATGGGTGCAGGTGTTGTTCTTGTTGCTTGAATTACTGAGTGACTTTTTCAATTACATGTACCTTAAATTCTAGAACTCAACATTAATCATTTAGTTAACATACACTAATAAATAAATACAGACTTTAGGTTGTTGTTTTCCACTTGTTGAAATTTTCTTTTCACTGTTACCCTTGAATTGAGACATATATTTTTAGGATCTGAGGAAAAGTATATATATATGTATGTATATATATATATGTATATATGTGTATATATATAATGCATTAATTATTAAATTAATTATATCAATTTAATATTAATACTATATGTTAAATATTAATATATAATATATAATACATATATAATGCATTAATGATCATAAGTAAGTTCATGACTGTTTAATGTTGCCAAATTTTGACAACATGCTTTCTTCCTCTACTCTGATATATAGAGAAATACTGATTTTATTTCTATAAACAATTCTGTACTCATGGACTACAAAGTCAATTTATAAACTTTTCTCACTCCAATACCTGATGTATTGGTATGCATTTAACAAGTGGCAAGGAACATCCTAATAGAAAGATCTGGCATGTAACATATTCCTTCCATCAGACCACTTAAACTTGCTAGCACGACATCCTGAGCAGAGTTGGCATTTCTTTGGTGGTATGAGGTATCACTGACTTCAATTAAGCAAATCATAAACCTATACCTGCATCAATTTCTTTTTTCCAAGAACTTGGACTTGCTTAGTGTTACCCCAAGACATTTTATGTTATTTGTGGCAATTGTGAAAAGTGTCTTTCTTTCATTTTTTCCTAGGTTGGTTCAACCTTTGTATATAGGAAAGTTACTGATTTTTTTTTGTTAATCATGCATCCAACTACTTTACTAAAGATGATTATCAGCTGTAGGAGTTCCCTGGTAGAAATTTTTGGGACCCTTATGCATATGACATACAATTATATCATCTGCAAATAGCCATACTTTTAATTTTTCCTTTCCAATTTGTATCCTCTTAATCTCCTCTAACTGTCTTATTACTTTAGCAAGAACTTCAAGTACTATATTAAATATACATGGAGAAAGAGGACAGTCTTGTCCTGTTCCTGGTTTTAGTGGACTTGCTTTGAGTACCTGTCCATTTAATTTGATATTAATTGTATGCTTGCTGTAAATTCCCTTTATTATGTTTAGCTATGTCTCTTGTATCCCTGATCTCTACAAGACTTTTACAGGAAGCGATGTTGGATTTTGTCAAAGATTTTTTTCAGCATCTAATGAGATGATCATGTTTTTTCTTTCAGTTTGTTTAAATGGTGCTTTAACATTGAATAATTTTCATTCTTTCAACATCCTGAATATCTAGGATAAAGCATAGTTGATCATGGTGAGTGATATGTCCAACTTGAGACCCATGTCACAAAAGTGAGCACAGGCCTAACACGGCCTGGAGAGCCGTGAGCCAGAGGTTGAATAGCCTAGAGACCTCACATAGAACCAAACACAACCAGCAATTAATAATAATAATAATAATAATAATAATAATAATAATAATAATAAATAAGTCAATTAAATGATTCCAAATGATTCTCTGCTATACTTGTAGATGGGAGCCTTGCATAATCATCGTCCAAGAGGTTTTATCCAGCAACTAATGGGAACAGATGCAGAGACCCATACGCCAAACATCAGGTGGAGCTCCATGAACCTCCCGAAGAGGATAAGGCATCAAGAACACCATAAGAAAACCCACAGAATCAACTAAGCTGAGCTCATAGGTGCTCACAGAGACTGGAGTGGAAAATCATCAAGCCTCTAGGGCTCTGACCTAAGGTCCTCTGCATATGTTATGATTCTATAGTTTGTTGTCCTTCTTATGGGACTCCTTACTATGAGAACAGTGGCAATCTGTGACTCTTTTGCCTGCTACTTGAACCCTTTTCCTCCCATTAAGTTGCCTAGTCGAATCTTGATATGAGGGTATGTACCTAGTCTTATAGCAATTTGATATCCAATTTGATTGATGCCCCTTGTATGTCTGTCCTTTTCTGAAGGGAAACAGAGGAGCAGTGGATCTGACAGAGACGGGAGGTGGGAAAGAGTCTGGAAAGAGAGAGGGATGGGGAAATTGTGGTGTGTTTACAATATTGGAGAAAAGAAGAAATAATAATAAAAAGACAAAAATATTCTCCCTACAATAATCTCATTTGTAGAACAGGGCTGATAGAGTTTCAATTATTTAATCAATTTGCTTCAAAAAATTAATTTTTTTATTATATGGGAAGTGAATGCCGTGTGCTGAGGATATATAAAAGAAAGAAAGTCAGATAATACTCTCAGGGGCATGTATTACCGGGACTGACCAAATGACTGAGCAGTTAAGAAACATCTACTGTCCTAGCATATGAAATTGAGTCTCAATTATCAGCACAGAAGTGAAGTAGCTCACAACCACCTGTAACTCCATCTCCAGAGATAAAATGTCCTCTCCTATCCTTTAAGGACACCTGCATTCATGTGCATATATATTCACATGGATACACAGACATACATACAACTAAAATAATATAAATCTGTCTCTGAGGTTTGTATTCTTGCAGACACATACACATCAAATAAACAACAAAAAAAATCAAAGAGTTTCTCAGAATGAGTTTGATAATACAGAAAATAACTTGAAAAAAGTGAGCAAAAAGTAGATAGCTAATGTAATTTTTATATATATTCTCAGTGCTGAAAAATCTTATTCAATATAATAAAAGCCCTAGGCCCTGGCTTACTTTTCATAATTATGAAATGAACTCATTTTTCATTGTTCTTTGAAGTTGGATGCATCTTCAAAATTGTAGGATTCAAATGATCAAAAAAGAAATTAGTGAGATTTAAGGCCATTCACAAAACAAATTTGCATCCAGTTCTTCTGTCTTCTGCTGCAGAGTCAAAGGGGAAGGGCAGAATCAGAGACATGTGCTGGCTTTCCTTTAATATTGCAAGAAAATGAAAAACCATCAGTAAAGGGAGGAGTTATGACTTTTAGGGCTTGAAGGTTCCTTGAAGCTTTTTGTTTATTTGCTTTTTAAAAAACTGTTTCTACCAATATTTCAGATATACTCATTGTACTACTGACAGGATTAAAATTAGATATAAAACCATCATTTGTCCTTAAACAACACTGAGTATTTGTGTTGAAAAAAAAAAACTGACAATTAGCTTCCACATATTAACCCAGAGAAAGGATTATATTCTTTAGTTCTTTATCCAAGAACAATAAAAAAAAATTATCTGACTTAATCTAAAGAATAGAAACTGTACTCTATTATAAATGTATTCAAAGTCACAGCTTTGGGTCATATCTGTGTTCTTTATTTCACAGATCATTCATTTCTATTTTGATGTAAAGGGGGATGTGGCAATCTTCTTTATACATCCACATCTTGTATGTTTCCTCCAACTTAAAGTTCTAATTCAGGCAACACACAAAGGAGTGTATTATTATTTTTCACTCCCACATTATTATTTATTTAACATCTTTCTACCTAAAGGTCCTTCAAATGATTTATAAGCATTACTTGCCAAATACTAATAGTGTTCCTTTGAGATATGTAAACTTGAAGTTGTACTAATTAAAAATTATTATCAAACTCATTAGATAGACACACCTGTATGATATAACCCCCTGTAGGCTTCGAAAGATGCCTGATGGAGAACGTGTGAAAGGAAAACAATGGCTGACCTATTTGACTGGCATAAGAGCATTTAACTTGGGAACTGGAGGGTGTTAGAGGGACTCTGAGCAACATTCCTCCCTCTAAGGTCTTCTTTGCGGCATGATCTGCCTATCTCGGGAAACAAAATTGAAAGCATGAGCATAAGTGCATTAAAAATGATTTTGCCGATAAAATGATTTTTAAATCAAAATGTAAATGAGAGTGCCCAAAAATATGTTTATGAAATTTTTGATAATATCAATGGAAGTCTAAATTAAGACTTGCTCTCTCCTAGGATGGAAGGAACTTTCCATCTTAATCATTGTCATGATGACTTCTCCATTCAAGTGTCTAATTAGAGTGACTGAGTCTAGGGAAGAGTTCAGAGATATGCCTGTAATGTTTGCCTTTCTGAGTTATTCTTGTCATACTACCTGAGGGTGATATTTCCTGGTTTGGTGATGGCTTCTATGCTACATTCCTATTATACAGTCTTTCTCATCAACTATGAAATCTATCACTTTAAGTTCTGGACACTTTGTCTGTGATGCTTCTATATAGAATTATCTAGACCAACAACTGGGGTACCTACATGGGACTGAACCAGACCCTCTGAATGTGGGCAACAGTTTTGTAGCCTGGTCTGCAGGACCCGTGGCACTGGGACCAGGATCTATCCCTAGTGCATGAGATGGCTTTCAGAAACCCATTCTGTAAGGTGGGATGCCTTGTTCAGTCTTAATGCAGGGGTGAGGGGCTTGATTTTGGCTCAACTGAATGTGCCAGGTTTTGTTGACTCCCCATAGGAAGCCTGTACTCTCACTAGCCACTGTAGGAAGATCCTCTGTAATTAAGAAGGGAGTCTTGTCCTGATGACTTCCCTGTCCTAGCATACTTAGCCATAGCAAGCATGAGTCTTAATTAAATTGTAACTTACTCATTTCTTCCTCTGTGCCATTTCCTTTTTTTAGTTTTTCTTTTCCAAACTGAATTTGCAACATGAATATGTAAAACGTCAAGCTATTATCTAACAAATGGGAGAAGGAATTTGCAAATAAATGGGGCTTCCCTTTGTAGATGGAAAGGGCTATTTTTTAAATGCTTTAACTTTTTTCTTTTCTTTTTCATGTCTTACTATAGCCACATCCTTTAATTCACAGAAATATACATAGTTTACCAGGTACAAGGCTTTTTATTTATTTTTTTTTTAATTTAAAAAATTTCCATCTCCTCCCCTCTTCCTCCCCCTTCTCTCCCCTCCCCTCCCCCCATGCCCTCCCTCCCTCCCTTTTCAGGCCAAGGAGCCATCGGGGTTCCCTACTCTATGTTAAGACCAAGGTCCTCCCAACTCCCCCCAGATCCAGGAAGGTGATCAACCAAGCTGAGACGGCTCCCACAGAGCCTGTCCATGCAGAAGAGTCAAAGCTTTTTAAAAACTGACAGTGAACTTTCTTGAAGGGAGGAGGGTTGCTTGTTTGTCCTGGCTGCCCAGCTAGCTACACCCGAAATAACCACACAAAAACTGTATTAATTAAAATACTGCTTAGCCATTATCTCTAACTTCTTATTGGCTAACTCTTACATATTAGTTTAACCATCTCCATTAATCTGTGTATCGCCACGTGGCAGAGCCTTACCGGAGATCCTATCTGGCGTCTGTCTCAGGCAGAGGATCCATGGCTTCTCTCTCTCTACCCTTCTTCCTCCCAGCATTCAGTTCTGTTTTTCCCACCTAACTAAGTTCTGTTCTATTAAAAAGCCAAGGCAATTTCTTTATTCATTACCCAATGAAAGCAACACATAAACAGAAGTACCTCCTACATCAGAACTTCATAATAAAACCTCTGGTATAATTATTAAATTATGTAAGTGGTATTAAAGCAATGAATTGTATACTATTTCAGTCTGTCTTTCATATCTTATGGTAGCTGATGTTTATCTTAAATTCTATATTTAACTCAGGTAGGAGACAAAGTATAGAAAGTATGAAAGTGTCTCAGGGTGTTCACTAAGCCTCATTTGGCAGCGATAGTGATATATAATAGCAGGTAATGAAATATCACAACTTTTCAATAAAAATTTTATATACTGGAAGTTTGCTTAAATTACAACAAATAGTTTTCACATCTAGAGCTCAGCCAAGCATCAGAGAAGGAATCTTGTGCTGTTTGAAAGCATTCATGTGAACGTTCCAGCATTCTCTCTCCTCACTAAAATCAACTTCCCCTCAGATAATAAATACTGAGAGAAACAAGTGTTCTATAACTCATCTATTTTATTTTAAATGATTTGCCCATTTCTGAAGAGCCAAAAAGAGAATTAAGTTTCATCAAAAATTTCTATTCATGTTTTCCAAAACAGAATTAATAGCCTGTCATTTTACTTATGCATTTCTTTCTGTCTGTGATTACAGAGCAGTGGCTCTCTGATTTGTTCTCTCCAGTGCAGGCATCTGATTGTAGGCCATGGTTAGATTATATCTGTCTGTAAGGAAGCTTGTCACCAGTGCATTATGGAGCATTCCAGTCCAGAATGCTCACTGATGATTCTTTCTGAAAGGAGGTAAAATATCTTTAACTACACCTTCCCACAGTTTTTTGTAAAATCATAATTATAAAAGCAGCAAGCATACATGTTATAAAAGATTGATGAAGTGCATCAGGTGATCCTCTTAGATGAGATTGGTAAATGAGTGATTGTCCTTAGGACATGCATAAGAGGAAAATGTACACTTTAGATAAAAGGGATGCCCACTGTTTATTCTTGTTGCATCAATGCATGTGTGCATTTGAAAATCTAGTGACCCTAGGAATTATCAATTAGCAAATTTTGCCTTTGCTAATATTCCTATTTCTTAGTCTCATAGTTGATTTATTTAACTCTCTTAGTATTAGGGGTTCTTAATCAGTAGTGTCATCATTTAATGAGGTATTATTTTATATGTGGCAAAATTCATCAGTTTCTCTCACCATTTAGACTTTATAATGGTGTGGGAAGTCCTATATATGTGTTGCTTTTTTTGGTTAATAATTAAAGAAGCTACTTTGGCCTGCAACATGGCAGAAAAGAGCTAAGTGAAGAAAACTAAATTGAACACTGGGAGAAAAAAGACAGAATCAGTGAGATGCTATGTAGCCACCACAGGAGACAGACATGCCAGAACCTTGCCAGTAAACGACGAGCCTCATGTAAAATAAAAAATAATAAATGGGTTAAGATATAAGAATTAGGTAGAAATACACTTAAGCTATTAGCCAAACAGTATTGCAGTTAATATAGTTTCTGTATGGTTACTTCAAGTCTGGGCAGCCAGGAACAAACGAGCAGCCTCCAACATTATAATACTTAATAAAATTCATATACTATAATTTTACTTTAAATCTACTTAAATAGTGCTATTATTTTGTCAGTTAAGAATTCAGAGAGACTATACATTATTTTTTCTTTTTTATTTGTATTTATTAAGCTCTACATTTTTTCTCTGCTTTCCTCCTTGCATCCCCTCTTCCCTTCAACCCTCTTCCAAAGTCCGCATTCTCCCAATTTACTCAGGAAATCTTGTTTTTCTACTACCCATGTAGATTAGATCTATGTATGTCTGCGTGAATACCTCCTGTGGTATATGCATGTGTGCCTGTGTGGTGTGTGTATATGTGTATTGTATGTGTAGGTATGTCTCTGTGTGAGTGTCTGTATGTGTGTGTGTTTAGTTAGGATTGCGTATCTTCCTTAGTCTCCATCTTACTTCTGAGACAAGGTCTCTCCCTGAATTGTTGATCATTGATTAGGCTAGGCAAGAAGGCCACTACCTCCAGCAGCCCTCCCATCTCCAAATGCCAGCCAGCATACAAATTACTTATGTATACTGCCATGTTTGATTCTTCACGTAAGCGCTGACTGCGCCTTTGTTCCACTCACTACATTGTCATTTAAATCTGGGACTGGGATGTCTCTTCTCCCTATCCTATGTCCACTACCAGTGATGCCTCTTCACAAATTATGCAAACTTCAGAAGCAAAAGCCATTGTTCATCTTGTAGCCTTTCACCTGGGTAGCTGTATATCAACAATTCTGCATAACGCAGGAGTGCTAAATACATGCATTGTTATAAAAATGTTAAAAATAATTCTCTAGTGGTAAGTACACCTACATTAGAAAATGCATTAGAAAATGTTGTTACTGGCACAATACTGAAGATTGGGTATTTTCTAAAAGAATACAGTTTATTTGATCATGGTTCTCAAGATAAAAAGCCTTCTAGAGCTACTAGAGCTACTATGGTAACATCAGTCTAGCTGACAGGGTCCAGGGGCAGCACACCTCATCATAAGAGGAGAGACAAGGAGTTCAATGTATTTCTTGTCTCTTCCTGTAAAGTTACCTGGGCTATATTCAGGTGATCCTGTCCAAATATAGTCCCCAGTTGAAGACCCCACCTTGTTATACAAAGTCAAATTCCATCCACTATTGTAATATCTCACCATGAATGAGGTTCAAGCTCTGAGTTTAAGCGAGGACAAACCATTTTGAAACAGTAACCCCAGATGATAGATTAGGAGAAAGTCAAGGTTGGAATGCTCGCGATAGTGTTTCTCTTCCTTTACTACCTAAATTGGCATGGTCTTTTAATCCTGTTCTCTCCAGTTCTTCATCTGGTACTGCCCAACTCTTCTCATCTCCCCACTGTCTTCTCATCATCTGCACTCAGAAAGAATATTGCAGAGAGGGAGAGGAATGTTTTCCTCTAGGTCACCAAGGTGTCTCCCACGAACTAGCAGTAACCAATGTCAGCAACCATTTGGACTTTTTTTACTCACGCATGTTGACTCCTACAAATGTATTTGTTCATGACGTACACAATAAATATATGAAGAAGAAACCCATCTTTGAGAAACAGAGACAATGAAGTTTGGCGTTACAAGCTGGCATCCTCAATGTCCCCCAGATCCTGTGAGGAATGTGAGGAGGGACAGCTCAGATGCAGACTCCAACATTAGCACAACATTAGCAATCTGTGAAGGGAAAGGAACTGGAAACATGGCCTAAAAATAAATAGTTCCTCCTTCTGAGCTCTCAAAGAAGGAGCCCATGCGTTTGTTATCCCAGCAGTAGTAATTTTTAAAAGTCCCTAGTTTTTCTCAGATGACTCCATTGGCATCTCAAAACCTTTCATATATGATAGTATTTTCACAAAAAAAACGGTAATGGGTTAGCTCTCTACATGAAGGACATGCAGTTAACAGAACAAGCAAGAATCTTGTCACATAAACTTTAGTAAAGGAAGTGAGCAAGATAGTTCAGTGTCTCCTAAGGAGGGTTCTTCACGGTTCTGTACCCAACTAACTCACTAGGTTGGCAGCAGAATCTCAAAGGGGCTCAATCAAACACCAGTGTTTGTAAAAAGTAGCTTCCATCCCTTGCCAGAATGAACAAACACTCAAACACCAGTGTTTGTAAAAAGTAGCTTCCACCCCTTGTCAGAATGAACAAACAAGGAAGACTACTGTGGGAACAACACTTTAATAAATCAGAAGACATTAGACCAAGGTTGACTGATGTTCTCTGGAAGGTGGGTTCAGAGGCACACTCCTTCAAGAATCTGAGTGGGCAGTGCAAAGATCTACAGTTACAATGGAAAACACCCATGATGACCTAGCGTGAAGGAGCCAGTAGTTTTTATGGTTCCTTTCTCATCTGAGAAAAAGTAGAAGAGCAAAAGGCTTTCCTTCATAAACAAATGCATAAAAATGCTCACTCTCTGGACCTGACTGAATAAAGCTCTGCCTGCCGTCCTAACACTCTGAGTATAGCTAATCTCCTGTCATTAGACTCCGATGTATCATTTTCAGTAATTCTGCCAACAAACACATATACTCGGCCTTCATGTAGCAGGCATTATGCTAGGCTTTGGGATTATAAACAAGTCTATCTATAGAAGTCTGTATCTAGCTTTTCCCTGAAAAGGCGGGGATTTTATTCCCTAGTAGATAGTACAATACTTTTCTCAGAAGTTCTTTGTTTTAAGTGTGTGTGTGTGTGTGTGTGTGTGTGTGACTGTAGGTACAGGCATGCCTGTGGAGGTCAGAAGACATTTAGATGTCAGCTCTCACCTTCTGCTTAGTTGATCCTTTTGTCTTGTCACTGCCATGCTACATGCTCCAATATAGCTAGCCTAAGAGCTTGCAGGCTAGCCCATAGTATCTTTCCACCAGTGATTTCACCATGGGGATGCTGGAATTAAAGATGTACACGTCTAGGTCTGGCTTGCTTTCTTCTTTCTGTGGCGCACTGGTGATCTGAACTCAGGCCATCAGACTCGAGGGGTGAGCACTTTTACCCATGACACTGCCCACTGAGCCTTGTATCTCAGAAGTTTTACGGAATTCTTCAGTTTTAACAGAGGTGAGTGTCACACAGTCAGTTACAAGTCACTCACTGGAATTTGGCATTCACTGGAATCCAAATGAAGCCTCTGCGACAATAATGATAACCACCAAAAAAATTACAGAATCAATTTTAGCAACAAAAGAACTCTCTCTCATATGAACTCTCTGTGAGAGAACTAATCTACCCTACTCTGTTTAAATCTATAGCATAACAAAAGTTTTATATGAGAGAGACTTCTAGACTGTTAGTCATCTCCATAACGTGTCATACTCAGGAAACATTTTCATCACTGTTCATTGTGTTTATCATAAACATTTTATATTGCAAACATGACCTTCTTTGTAAAGCCTCACATTCTAGATTCTAATTATTTTTCCGAAACTCTAATCCTTTTGTTTGGGAAATCGTAATTTATTCCTATGGAAATATGATTATGATTTCAGGTAAAGAAAAAAAAGGAAAAACTAAATGAAATTTTAAAAAGCATTAGATTTCATGTGAATATCTCCAGCAATAAAGAAATAAGAACACACAAATGTGATGATAAGCTGGCAAAAATTTGACCCAATGTATTATTCTAAAATTTTTCTAAGTATCATATGTTTGAATGCACATGACTTATTTGGGCTACAAAACGTGTTTTCTATGCCAATTTTTTCTCCTCATATGATCTGTGGATATTTTCAATATTTTGAAGTATTTGTATTCTTCTATTCACCATAATTTCTGAATGTCACTTTGCCTAATACATATATATGTGTGTGTGTACATATGTATATATATATATATATATATATATATATATATATATATATATAAAACTTTTCTAACTGCAATTTCATTCTAACTGGTAAATTTACTGTCAGTCATGATAGTCCATACCAATATTTCCAACTATTTGGGAGGTTTAAAGCAAGAGAATCGAAGGAGCCCAAAAGTGAAGTCCAACCTCTGCAAGGGAACTCTTAAGAACCCATTATAAATGTAATTTTTTTCAAAAGAAAATATTGATATCAGCAGCATTGAGGATAAATCCCACAGATCGCTTAATATGTCTTTGACTTTCTACCATTACATATTTAAAGTTAGCAAAAACTTCCCCTGTAGAATATCACATACTATACACATAATGATTTAGGAATTATATTATATCTGAGGTACTCAATTTACTTTTTTATTTTAAAAACAATCTCACTTTACATACCAATCCCAGTTCCCTCTCCCTCCCCTTCTCCCACTCCCCCCACCTTCTCCACACCCTACCCCCATCCACTCTTCAGAGAAGGTGAGGCCTCCTATGGGAAGTCAAGAAAGTCTGATACATCACTTGAGGCAGGTCCAAGGCACTCTCCCCTATATCTAGGCTGAATAAGGTATCCCTCCATAGGGTATGGGCTTCAAAGAGCCAGTTCATGCACTAGGGACAAATACTGGTTCCACTGTTAGTGACCCCACAATCTGCCCATGCCACACAACTGTTACCTTCATTCAGAGGGCTTAGTTCGGCCTGTTGTTGCTTCCCCAGCTGTCAGCTTTCGGGGTCAGTCAGCTCCCACTGGCTCGAGTCACCTGTTTCTGTGGGTATCCCCATCATGGCAGCCCCCACTGGCTCGAGTCACCTGTTTCTGTGGGTATCCCCATCATGATCTTGGCCCCTTTGTCCATATCACTCCTCTCTCTCTATGACTGGACTCCAGAAGTTTGGTTCAGTGTTCAACTGTGGATCTCTGTATCTGCTTCCATCAGTTACTGGATGAAGATTCTATGATGACAATTAGGGTAGTCAGCAATATGATTACAGGGGAAGAGAAGTTTAGGTATGCTCTCCACTATTGCTTAGATTCATAGCTGGCGTCATCTTTGTGGTTTCCTGGGAATTTCCCTAGGGCCTGGTTTTGTAGTGATGAGGTGAGCAGGCCTGCTTTTCGTCCTGCCCAACTCCCGCATGTTTAGCTTTACACGCAAAATAACACACAAACTATATTCATTTAAACACTGCCTGGCCCATTAATTTCAGCCTCTTACTCACAGCTTGATTAACCCATATCTAATAATCTGTGTAGCACCACAAAGTGGTGCCTTACTGGGAAGATTCTAGTGTACATCCATCTTGGGCTGGAGCTTCATCGTGTCTGTCTCCCTGAGGAGAGGCACAACATCCGCCTCAGAGAGGCGAGGCATGGTGATTTATTAACTTCCCTTCCCAGCATTCTGTTCTGTCTACTCCGCCCACCTAAGGGCTGGCCAATCAAATGAGCCAGGCAGTTTTTTTATCAGCCAATGAAATCAACTCAAACAGAAGACCCTCCCTAATCATGGTTTCTCACTAACCATACAATGGCTCATCTTTCAAGGTACCACATTCCTCGCTCTGCCTCTCTGTCCTATATTCAGTTCATTCTTCCTGATCCCTCATGTTTTCTTTGCTGCTCCCTTTTTCCACTCCTTACTCCCTTCCACCCTTCCCTCTTCACCCATGCTATCAATTTGCTAAGGAGATCTTGTATACTTCCCCTTCCCAGATGCATCCATGTATGTCTCTCTTAGGGATCTTCTTGTTTCCTCTCCTCTCTAGCGTTGTGGACTAGAAGCTGGTTATTTTTGTTTTATGTCTAATATCCACTTATAAGTGGTACATTGTCTTTCTATGTCTGGGTTACCTCACTCAGGATGGTTTTTTTTTGTTGTTGTTGTTGTTGTTTTTTTTTTTCTGGTTCCATCCATTTGCCTGCAAGTTTCAAGATGCAAGATGTCATTGTTTTTAACCCCTGAGTAGTAGCCCACTGTGTAAACGTACCACATTTTCTTTATCCATTGTTGGCTTGAGTGACATATAGGTTGTTTCCGGGTTATGGTTATTACAAATAATGCTGCTATGAACATAGTTGAGCAAATGTCCTGTGGCATGGGTCTGCATCCTTTGGGTATATGCCCAAGAGTGGTATTGGGTCTTGTGTTAGATTGATTCTCAAATTATTGAGAAACTGTCATACTGTTTTCCAAAGTGGTGCAAATTTGCACTCCCACCAGCAATAGAGGAGTGTTTCCCTTCCTCCACATCTTCTCCAGCATAAGTGGTCATTAGTGTTTTTGATCTTAGTGATTCTGACATGTGTAAGATAGTATCTCAGAGTCATTTTGATTTGCATTTCCCTGATGGATAGGGATGTTGAGCAGTTCCTTAAGTGTCTTCTGGCTGTTAGAGATCCATCTGTTAAGAATTCTCTGTTTAGATCTGTACCCCATTTTTAAATGTGATTATTTGATATTTTGATATCTAGGTTTTTTTTTTTTTAGTTATTTGTGTATTTTGGAGATAAACTCTCTGTCTAATATGGAATTGGTGAAGATTTTTTTCCCATTTCTGTAGGCTGGCATTTTGTCTTGTTGATTGTGTCCTTTGCCTTACAGAATTTTTTAGTTTTAGGAGGTCCCATTTATTAGTTGTCGATTTCAGTGCCTGTACTAATAATGCTCAACTTCTTTAAAATATTTCCCCCAAACTTCTTCCCAGCAGTATCCTATTTAGTACCACCGCCATGAATAATTTACACTTCCATTGAGCCTACTTTCTTTTCTTAAAAGTATTTATTGAACCAACTTCTTGATGGTATCTGAAGTCCCTGTCTTTTCTCTTTCCTTTTTGCAGCTCCGACCACTACTTCTAGATCTGTTTCTGGTGCGTCTTTTCATCTAGCTCCTTCATGAGACATTTCCACATTTCCTGTTCCCTTCATTCAGATCTCTACTTTCAGTCCATGTTTATCCTACAGTTGGTGCTAGAGGGAGACAAAATGCCCAAATTCAAACTCTTCCAAGCTTACCTTCAATGTGACCATATCTTTTTTCTCATGGATAATCATCTTGTGGATCAAATGGCATCACCCAATAAGTGATAGGGAAAACTGGCTGTAAGTTAGTCCCTTTTGTTAACATGTATTACTGCTGGCATCCTCCATGTCCATTTTGTTTCCTCTACCATCCCTGAACATATCCAGATCTCCCCTGTACCTCATCCTCAGAATCTAGACTGTCAACACATCACAATTCTTTAAATATATTTTCTCATATGATATATCCTAAGTAGTTTCCCTTCCCTTTATTCTTCCCACCTTCTCCCATCCCTTCCAGATTCACATCCTTTCTGTATCTTATTTGCAAAGAACAGGCTTCTAAGAGATAACAACCAAATAAAACAAAATAGAATAGAATAGAATAGAATAGAATAGAATAGAATAGAATAGAATAGAATAGAATAGAATAGAATAGAATAGAATAAAGCAAAAATTTTCATATCGAAGTTGGACATGGCAAACAAACAGGAGGAAAAAAAAAATCCCAAGACAGACCAAAGAGTCAGAAGTACCATGACAATACTAAGCTAATAGCTAAAATATATACACAGAGGACCTGACGCAGAACTGTGTGGGCCCTGTCCTTGCTGTTTCAGTGTCTGTGACCTCATAAGCACCTTGTTTAGTTGATTCGAAAGGTCTTTAATGTGACCATATTTTTCTTTTCCTTTTGGTTAGCCCTCTTGTAAATCAAATGGCATCATGTGATGAAAGAAAATGTTTCCTGCGTGTTAGTCCCTTTGCTTACGACTACTAGTTCTGGTCCCCTCAGTGCTTGTTTTGTCTCCTCTGAACCCCTGAAGCTATCCAAATCTTCCCTGGCCTATCCTCTGAATCTAGACTGTCAATGTATCACAACATTCTTTTTAACTTAAAATGGTCCTTGCTCTCTCTTTCTTCATCAGTTTCATTTCTTCTTCATCCACTATGCATCTCTGAGAGGATCTCCTTCCTCAACATCAGCCATTGCCTCATATAGAAGGACATTATGATCCCCACACAACACACAGAGCACAGTAGTCCCTATTTCTTTCTTTTGAAATTTTTTAATTGTATTTATTTATATTTTATGTATGAGTGCTTTGCCTGGATACTTGCAGACAAGAGGAGGGCACCGATATCATTATATATGGTTGTAAGTCACCATGTGGTTGCTGGGAATTGAACTCAGGACCTCTGGAAGAGTAGCCAGTGCTCTTAACCACCAAGCAATCTCTCCAGCCCAGTAGTCCCTATTTCAAAGGCATTGACCATCCATATGTTCTCTCGCCTTCAATCTAATATCCCCTTTATCAATCTGTTTAGGCAGCCTGACTTCTAACTAGTTCCTCTTATATATTTTGTAATCCAGCAGCCCCTCTTTCCCAATCATGTTTCTCCTTTTCTCTTCCTTCTTACTCCCATGTTTATTTCTTCAGCCTTTCCATTCATAAATACTTAATTCTTCTCACCTCCCATTCCTGGGCAGCCCTTCAAAGCCCATATGTTTACTCTCCTTTAGTCCTCCTACACATCAATTCATGTCTATTATTTTATCATAGAGTACTGCTAATGTGTTTCTTGTCCTAACAAATCACCAAAGATGCTAGAATGGTATCATGGCCCCTGTCTCATTTGGTTGCTGTGCCCTGGTGTATTCATCTTCTTTCCATCTGTGACTGTCAATTTTTCTCTGATGGAGGCTCATTTTTCCCTAATCATTCAACTATGAACAGCATCTCAAGGAGGGAAACAGGATAAGATAGTCTGGATAAATTCTAAGTCCAGACCAACAACTCTTAGCCATAAGAACTCAAAAGAATCACTTAAACTTTCCTAAATCTACAATTCCTCATCACTAAATTTGGGTATTAATATCAAAGTTCTATAACACATTAGATGGTTATGAAAATTAAATAAGATAATTTATGTGGAAGAACATTATAAAGCATTGTACAAATGTACCGAATTATTACTAATTCATGATAACAAAATTCATGAGATACTTAGTTCTGAGCCAAAAAGTTAAATTAATAATTTATAAAGAGGAATAAATATTTCTGCTGACAGAAGAGATGTGTGTATTCTTGAGGTAAAGCTTGGATTTAAAGGAACTAAGGAGCTGAGTAAATAATAAAGTTTGGGAGGAATAATTCCTTAGGGACTTAAGTGGTATTGGTAATAGTTTGCAGGGATCTTTTGTCTTTGGCAGGAATAATAGATAGGCAGTGGAGACAGGAGGCTTGGGATCCCTAACCTCAACTTGTTATGAAAATGTGTGTTTCTTTTGAGAAAGAGAAAGGGTGAGTGTGATTGTGTTTTCTGAGTACAGACATCCTCAGCGGGAAAGAAGTTATATCTCATCACTAACAGTTAACCCACTGGATCTGTTCTCCAGCCCCCCAGGATCACAGTGACTCTAAGCACGAGCTTCTTTCATCACACTCTACTGCAAACTCTCATGCAGACTGTCAGAGTCGAGCCTGTCCAGGACATCACATCTTGTCTCTGCTACTCACAAGTTCTAAAATCTTGAGCAAGCTACATCACACACTTTGAAGCCTGCCTTTTCTATGTACAAATTGGGGATAATCCTGTCCATTTTACCAGAAGACTGCATTAAGATACATGATGGGTGGAATCTTGCAAATGCTTAATAAAGTCCATCTGTTGCTTGTGCACCTATTTAATTCTGTTCAGTTTATTAATTTTCTGTTCAGTTTATTTTTAACCACATTTTTATATGTATACATATTCTGCCAGAGAGCAAACATCCTCTTGGTACAATTTCTGCCTTACCCTCATTTGTTAACTTCTCAGCATCCCCTAAAGTGTTTTGTTCATTACACGTAATAATAAAAAACCAAACGGTTTCTTGTAGATATCTCACTTTCACATCTAATATGTAAAATTGTAAGCCTTGTAAATCTTCATTCCACTCTAACTTTTCATCTGATAGCTTGTGTTTCACTTGGTCAACAATCTCTTAATCCGTAGCAATGGTTGATTGTACAAAGGGCGTTGTGAAGCCATCATGAAACCTAGATAATGAAGTATAGTGATTCAGAAATTTTATTACATATTCTCTTTTACCTTTCCTTTTGCCCTTAGCTACTGCACCATCAATCATAAACAGCAATTACCACAACAGAGCCAAGCATGTACAAAGCCAACTACAGGAGTATTGTAAATTTCATCAACAGAACAAGTACTTGTGAGATAATAAAATATTAATTTGTACGTTACTAAGACTTTGGAAGAAACCAAGAGCACAAAGAATTAATAACTAGGTACTGTGTGAGACATGACAAAAAAGCCAAGAGAATAAGACCCTTAAAACACTGCCAAGAGAGACTGCAAATCTAAAGGAATGACAGATACTTCCTTAGGTTCTATTTTCTTCAGAAATGTGAATGATCCCATCCTCCACTGACATCATAGGTAGTTATAACCAGTACCACTTTGCAGTGCACAGCAGTGTTGTGAAACTATTATTTTCCTTATTTTATATAAACATAATTGATGCAATATTATTCTCTGGAAAGTAACTCAAATAACATTAAATTAAATTGAAATGTGTAATCATCAGAACCTCTGTGAAATCTCTGATTTTAATAGAAAATCAACTTACTCCCATTTCGCCTATTAATTTGTAGCTACAAATTACATTTTTCCTTTTTCTTTTTTTGGTTTTTCGAGACAGGGTTTCTCTGCAGCTTTAGGGCCTGTCCTGGAGCTAGCTCTTGTAGACCAGGCTGGTCTCGAACTCACAGAGATCTGCCTGCCTCTGCCTCCCGAGTGCTGGGATTAAAGGCGTGCGCCACCACCGCCCGGCTTTTTCTTTTAATGAAAATAGATTCTTTTCTCATAAAATATGTCCTGACTAAAGTTTTCTCAACTTCTATTCCTCCCAGTTCTGCTCTGCCTCCCTTTCCCTCTAGACCCACCCTCATTCAGTCTCTCATTTAAAAAAAAAAAAGAGGCTTCTAAGAGCTAACAACAAAACATGACAAAATAAAATACAGTAAGATAAAACAAAAACTACCATATCTGATGTAGGTGTGTCTTCTATCTATCTGATGATTTCATTGGTTAATTAATAAACTGCTTGGCCTGATAGGTTAGAACATAGGTGGGTGGAGTAGACAGAATAGGATGCTGGGAGTGAGGCAGATGTCTCGGGCATTCGTCATGTCTCTCCTCTCTGGGTCAGATGCGATGATGCTCTGGCCCAAGATGGACAAATGCTAGAATCTTCCCGGTAAGCCTCCCCTCGTGGTCCTACACATATCAAAGTTGGACACGGCAGCTCAACAGAAAGATTCCTAAAAGCAGGAGTAAGAATTATAGAACCACTCATTCTCACACTGAGGAGGCCCATAAAGATACCAAGCTAAGCTATCATATCTATATAGAGGACCTGAGACAGACCCATTTAAGCCCTGTGTTGCTATTTGTCTTAATGAGTTCATATGCACCTTGCTTAGTTGATTTAGAGAGCAGGCCTTGTTCTCCTGGTGTCCTCCCTACCCCCTGACTCTTAGACTCTTTTTACCTTTACTTTACTGGGTTCCCTGAGCTCTGATGGAAGGGATTTGATTCAGAAATCTTGCTTAGACTCTCTCCACAATCTCTGAATGTAGGTCTCTGTGTCTTTCCCATCTGATGCTGGAGGAAGCTTCTCTGATGATGACTGAATAAGTCACTGATGTATGAATAAAGCAGAATATCATTAGGCATCATTTTATTGATTTTTTTAGGACAGTAGTATTTGGTTTTACCCTAGGTCTCTGGGCTATCTAACCTTTGGTTTGTTGTCACCCAAGCAGTGTTGTGCATGGGTTCCATCTAGTGGAGATGACCTTAAGTTAACTCAGATAATGGTTGTGTAACAAGTTCTGTGTTACCATTACCCTAGCATTTTGCAGGTATGACAGATTGTAGGTCAAAATTTTTTTTTTTACAGGGTAATTCCATGGCATTTAATGAATGGACGTTATATAATAAGTGTGGTAAATGAGGAACTGAGGAAAACATGCCATAACATAGCAAACATATAATAAATCTTTTTTTCTCATGGTTTATTTTTTTATATTTAAAAATTTCCATCTCCTCCCCTCCTCCTCCCCCCTCCCTCCCCTCCTCCTCCCCCCTCCCTCCCCTCCTCCTCCCCCTTCCCTCCCCTCCTTCTCCCCCTTCCCTCCCCTCCCCTCCACCCATATCTCCCCTCCCTCCCTCTCAAGGCCAAGGAGCCATCAGGGTTCCCTACTCTATGCTAAGACCAAGGTCCTCCCAACTCCCCCCAGGTCCAGGAAGGTGATCGACCAAGCTGAGAAGGCTCCCACAGAGCCCGTCCATGCAGAAGATTCAGAGCTCAGCGCCATTGTCCTTTGCTTCTCAGTCAGCCCCCGCTGTTGGCCACATTCAGAGAGACGGGTTTGGTCGCATGATCCATCAGTCCCATTCCAACTGGAGTTGGTGATCTCCCATTAGTTCTGTCCCACCGTCTCCATGAGTGAACGCACCCCTCTCGTTCCTGACTTTCTCCCTCATGTTCTCTCTCCTTCTGCTCCTCATCAGGACCTTGGGAGCTCAGTCCAGTGCTCCAATGTGGGGCTCAGTCATTTTCTTCATCTATCGCCAGATGGAGGTTCCCTCACGGTCCTGACTTTCTTTCTCATGTTCTCTCTCCTTCTGATCCTCATCAGGACCTTGGGAGCTCAGTCCGGTGCTCCAATGTGGGGCTCAGTCATTTTCTTCATCTATCATCAGGTGGAGGTTCTATGGTGATATGCAAGAAATTCATCAGTATGGCTATAGGAACTGGCCTTTTCAGGCTCCCTCTCCTCAGCTGCCCAAGGAACTAACTGGGGGCGTCTCCCTGGAAACCTGGGAACCCCTCTAGGGTCAAGTCTCTTGACAACCCTCAGGTGGCTCCTTAAATTAAGATATATGCTTCCCTGCTCCCATATCCACCCTTCCTGTATCCCAAGCATCCCATTCCTCCGAGCTCCCCCCATTCTCCCCTTCACACTTTTCTCTCCCCATCTTACCTTGGCCGCGTCTTGCCCAACCCTCAAGTTCCCAATTTTGCCTGGCGATCGTGTCTACTTCCAATATCCAGGAGGATTACTATATCTTTTTTTGGGAGTTCACCTTCTTATTATCTTCTCAAGGATCCCAAATTTATAAGCTCGATGTCCTTTAATTATGGCTAGAAACCAATTATGAGTGAGTACATCCCATGTTCATCTTTTGGGGTCTGGGTTACCTCACTCAGAATAGTGTTTTCTATTTCCATCCATTTGCATGCAAAATTCAAGATGTCATTGTTTTTTACCGCTGAGTAGTATTCTAGCATGTATATATTCCACAGTTTCTTCATCCATTCTTCCACTGAAGGGCATCTAGGTTGTTTCCAGGATCTGGCCATTACAAATAATGCTGCTATGAACATAGATGAGCATATGCTTTTGTAGTATGATTGGGCATCTCTTGGGTAGATTCCCAATAGTGGAATTGCTGGGTCCTGGGGTAAGTTGATCCCGAATTTCCTGAGAAACCGCCACACTGCTTTCCAAAGTGGTTGCACAAGTGTGCATTCCCACCAGCAATGGATGAGTGTACCCCTTACACCACATCCTCTCCAGCAAAGGTTATTATTGGTGTTTTGGATTTTAGCCAATCTGACAGGTGTAAGGTGATATCTCAAAGTTGTTTTGATTTGCATTTCCCTGATAGTTAGGGAGGTTGAGCATGACCTTAAGTGTCTTTTGGCCATTTGAACTTCTTCTGTTAAGAATTCTCTGTTCAGTTCAGCGCCCCATTTTTTAATTGGGTTATTGGCATTTTACTGTCTAGTCTCTTGAGTTCCTTATATATTTTAGAGATCAGACCTTTGTCAGTTGTAGGGTTGGTGAAGATCTTTTCCCATCTAACTGCAAATTTAATAATGGCATGTTTTTTTAAATTGTTTTTATTGAGCTATATATTTTTCTCTGCTGCCCTCCCTTCCTCTCCTCTCCCCTTCTACCCTCTTCCATGGTCCTCATGCTCCCAATTTCCTCAGGAAATCTTGTCTTCTTCTACTTTCCATATAGATTGATCCATGTATGTCTTTCTTAGGGTTGTTACCTAGGTTCACTGGGATTGTGAATTGTAGGCTGGATTTATTTTGCTTTATGTCTAAAAGCCACTATTCTGAGAAATCACCATTCTGATTTCCAAAGCTGCTGTACAAGTTTGCACTCCCATCAGCAATGAAGGAGTGTTCCCTGTACCCCACATCCTCTCCAACATAAGTTGTCATCATCGGTTTTGATTTTGGCCACTCTTACAGGTGTAAGCTGGAATCTTGGAGTTGTTTTGATTTGCTTTTCTCTGATGGTTAAGGATAATGAGCATTTCCTAAAGTGTCTTTCAGCCATTTTAGATTTCTCTGTTGAAAGTTCTCTGTTTATATTTTTGTTTCTTTGTCCAAAATCAGGTGTTCGTACATGTGTGGATAGATATCTGGTTCTTCGATTAAGTCCATTTGTCTTCCTGTCTAGTTTTATGCCAATATGAGACTGTTTTCAGTACTATGGCTCTGTAGTAGAGTTTGAAATCAGGGACTTTGATGCCTCCAGAAGTTTCTTTATTTTACAATTGGTTTGGCAATTCTGAGTTTTTTGTTTTTCCATAGGAAGTTGAGTATTGCTTTTTCGAAGTCTGTGGAAAATTTTGCTGATTTTGATGGGCATTGCATTAATCTGTAGATTGTTTTTTGATAAGAATGCTAATTTTATGATGTTAATTCTTTATACTCAAAAGCATGGGAGATTTTTCAATTTTCTGGTGTTTTCATCAATTTCTTTCTTCAAAGATTTAAAGTTCTTGTCTTAAAGTCTTCTACTTGTTTGGTTAGAGTTACTTATAGACATTTTATGTTATTTGTGGCTATTGTGAAGGGTGATGTTTCTCTGATTCCTTTCTCAGATCGTTTATCATCTGTATAAAGGAGGGCTACTGATTTTTTTTAGTTAATCTGTATCCTGCTACATTACCGAAGATGTTTTTAAGTTGTAGAAATTCCTTGGTAAAATTTTTGAGTTTTTAACACCTAAGTAAGTCTCTATTATGTAAGTGTATGACATTTTTTAATTCATTATTATGTTGTGGAACATCTAGGCCAGTTTCAGTTTCTGGCTATTATGAATAGAGCAACAATGAACATGGTTGAAGAAGTGTTCTTATTATACAATGGAGCATTCTTTGGGTATATGCCCAAAAGTGGTACAGTTGGATCTGTAGGTAACTGGATTCTTAATTTTCTGAGAAACTACCATATTGATCTCCATAGTGGTTGTACAAATTTGCAATTCCACCATGAATAGATGACTGTTCTCCTTGCTCCACATCCTTGCCAGCATGATCTGCCACATGTATAGAAACTCTTA